>NC_056725.1:1681513162-1681813162 GCF_019279795.1 Protopterus annectens | reverse complement strand
GCAGGAATTGAGCTTGTAGGTCCACTTTGCAAGCTAGTGCTGTGTTCCATAGAGTCATGGCTAGTCTGCAAAGGGGGTAGGAGTGTGAACCCCCTTGCTTGTTTATGTACCACATAACTGTGGTGTTGTCTGTCCGTATCAGTAGCTGCCCTGGCTGTAAAAGATCCCAGAAAGCCAAGAGGGCATTCTGCACAGCTAACATCTCTTTTAAATTGATATGTAGATGTTTCTGATCCTCTGTCCAAAAACCTTGCAGGCCTTTCCCCTGCAAGTGGGCTCCCCATGCATAATCCGAGGCGTCCGTGGTTATCACTTGGTAGGCTGGAGGTAGAGTGAAGGCTTTCCCTTTGTTTTGAAGACATGCCATGGCCCATCAATGGAATTCCTTTTGCAGGCAAGGCAAGACAGCAATCACTGTTTCCAGACTGTGACAATGCTGGGACCATACACTTTTTAGGTACCATTGTATCTTCCTTATATGCAGTCTTGCATATGGTACGAGTAGGATGCAGGAAGCCATGTAACCCAAAGCCTGCAGGAATTTCCTTGCAGTTAGCCGAGACATTAATGCCAGGCTTTTGAAAGTTGAAGCCAGCTGTAGTTGTTTTTCTGATGTCAGGAATGCCATCTGGGTTGTTGTGTCTAAAAGAGTACCCAGGAAAGTTATCTGTTGAGTGGGTGTCAAATTTGACTTTTTTACGTTCACAGTGAATCCTAGGTACTTGAGTAGATTCTGAACAAATTCCAGGTGCTGGAGTAAAATGTCCTTGCTGTCTGCTTGAATAAGGCAGTCGTCCAGATAAGGGTAAATTTGAATTCCCTCGAGTCTGCAGTAAGCTACTACTGGTGCCAGGCACTTGGTAAAGACCCTGGGTGCAGTAGACAAGCCAAAGGTCAGCGCAGAGAATTGGTAATGTTTCTGGCCTGCCTTGAACGTGAGGTATCTTCTGCACTCCTGTCCGATAGGAATGTGTAGGTAAGCCTCCTTTAAATCCAATGTCACCATCCATGCATTTTTGCTCAACATTGGCAGGAGCTGCTGCAGAGTAAGCATCTTGAACTTTGGTATATCCAGGAAAGTGTTTAAAACTGACAAATCCAGGATGGGTCTCCAAGTATTTTGCTTTCTGGGAACTAGAAAGAGTCTTGAATAAAAGCCTTGTCCCGTCTCTGAATTTGGAACCAGTTCTATGGCCCTCATAGCCACGAGGGACCTCACCTGTTTTAATGCCTCTGCCCATTGAGTTTTTGGTAGTTCTGGCCATCCATTTGGTTTTGGTAAGGTGTGAAAGTGGAATTTGTAACCTCTTAAAACTACATCCAGGACCCACTTGTCTTGGGTTATGCAAGTCCAATTTCGGTGAAAAAGAGAAAGTTTTCCTCCCAGAGGAGATTCCAGGAGAGAGGTTCCTGGAGCCATGCAGGGGGAGTCATTGAGCCTGTTTCCTGTAAGGTTGAGACCTATCTTCTCCACCCCTGGGGGTGGAAGCACTCCACTATCTAGGTCTATAAGAGGTCTGTGCTTGGGCCCTCACTCTGGGGCGCCTATATCTACCCCTCTGAGGCCTGTCCGAGCTGGGAAAGGACCAATTTTTAGCTGGTCAATTTCTGCTAAATCTAGGAGGCTGAACTTGTAAGAAATCCTTAACCGTTTGCATGGATTTTGCCTTATCCTCCTTTTTCTTTATAACCTCTTCAGCCTTAGACCCAAACAAAACATTATGTTGAACAGGAGCATCCAGTAACTTTGCTTTCACTTGATCAGGCAAATTTTGCTCCTTTAACCAAGCATGCCTTCTAATGACCGTGCCAGTGGCAGCCGCCCTGCAAGAGGCCTCCAAAGCATCAAAACCACAGTGTAAGGTATGTTTTCCCACCTGCTCAGTAGCATGCATCAAATCATGTAATTCCTTATTGTATGCACATGCAGAAATGGTACCCAGTTTTTGTTTCATAACAGACAAAAGGTATTGCTGATATTTCAACATATGAAATTGACAATTCAAAGCCCTAATAGATAAGTAGCAGAAGTGTACACTTTTTTGCCCCATCTCTCCAAAGCTCAGGAATCCTTATCTGACGGAAAAGGGCTCTTAGCAGTGGCGGCCTTAACACCCTTAGGACCCTGAGAAATGGTTTCTGGATCAGCAGTAGGATTTTTATAAAGAAACTGGTGGGAGTCAGGGACTCTAATATCTATCAGGCTTAGCAGGGGCCGGAGGAAAGGAGTCAGGAGTTAAATTCGACTCAGAAAAGACATCATCCACAATATCTAAAATAGGAGGAATAGCCAGGGGTCTGTGCTGGGGAAGAAGGAAATCCCTAAGCCTTCTCAGATTCAGAGTACTCCTGCCCTTCCCAGTGAAAATGTTCCTTCATGTCATGTAAAGTTTCCCCAAAAGAATAATCCTCAGGAGGAGAAGCTGAAGGAATGGATTCCTCAGCACCAGAATCCTCATAAGGAGAGAAAGTATAATCCTGTTCAGAAGAAGACACTGAAGAGATAGATGCCTGATCAGAGGTTTCATAATCCAATTCTTGTCTTGGCCTTTTGTCAGGAGGGGGATGTGAACCCCTAATCATAGTTAGGAAGTCCTCCGCCATTTTAAGCATTTTGTTTTTGAGATTTAGGTCCCGGATCAGAGGAGGCCTGGGCTTGAGTCTTTGTTTTAGAAGGAGTCTTTGCCTTTGTCTTTACCTGAAGCTGTGTAGGCCTGAAAACCCCCTTGGAAGCCAGTACCTGCACAGCGGCTCCAGACCCATCCGAGGGAGCATTATCCGAAGGTCCTGCACCTGGAGTATTCGAAGGCCTAGTTGGCTCCTCGTGGGAGTCCATTTCGGCAAGCGGTTCTGTAATGGCCGACGACAGGGGCTGCGAAAGAGCCTCACTGACAACGACCGAACCAGCAGCTGGCTCGGATTGTAAACTGTCGTCTGATTTAGACCTCTGAGGCCTATCCTTATCCTTCCGCCTTTTATGAACTCCGGCAGTCGGAAGCGTGTCCGACGACATGTTATAATTAAATTGCCTCCCAAAGTAATGAAAGGCAAAATTGTATCTCCGTTTAATAGTACTTTGATTAAATCTAGCACAAAACCGACAACTAGCTACGTCGTGGTCAGGGCCTAGACAAGGAATGCAGTAAGAGTGAAAATCCTTATGAGGTATTTGCTTCCCACATGAAATACAATTATTAACTTTTTCTGACATCGGACTGGAGCAAGAAAAAAGTTTCCCCAACGGGGTACTTAGCTTTGAAAAGAAGAATGTCTTCGGAATGAAGCACCAAAAATAACATGAGCCAGCCGACTGGCACTTGCAAACTGCTTCCACCGTGCGGCAAGAAAGACTGGAGAACATGGCGTCGGCTGGGAGCTTTGTACCCCTGGCGCTCTGATGTCAGGTAGGGTGAGTACACAGCCGACGCCGGACCCAGACTTTGGGATTCTGGCTGACCGAGGGCTGCCTGCCAGCAGCAAGAACCCTACAGTGATGACTGCAACAGTGAAACACGATGAACATCTGTAGAAACAACCCTCCTTTTAGAAGGCAATACAAAGAGGGAAGTTGAAGCAGAGAGGTTGAAAAAATAGAAATAAACTACCTCCATTTTTTGTATTATATTTTTCACAGAAAGGAGGGAAAGGGGGTACCAACAATGGTATTTAAGAAATTACCGACAAGAGGCAAGGGAAGATTACCAACAATGTGATGAAAATCTATCAACGGTGAGAAGATAAGTATACTACTACTACTAGGCACAAGGAGGATAAAGAAGAAAACATCTGGTAATAGGAAGATACAACATAGAAATAACATCTCTCCTCAAACTCTCTCTCTCTCTCGAGAGAGAGAGAGAGAGAGAGAGAAAGAGCTGCAGTGACCATGTCTGTACACAATGGCAGCAAACGAGATAGTACAGTTGTGTACACTTACCATAAATGTAGATGTTAGAGTGTATTAACTGTTGCAGTCCTCGCATATGGGTTATCCGGCTGCCGGTAGCCCTCAGTCGGCCCGAATACCAGAGTCCTTGGTATACGACGTTGGCTGCCGCCGGTTGTAAAACTGATGTCAAAACATCAGGTATAAAGGGAGGCAGCAGACGCCATTTCCTCAGTTTTTCTTGCCTTAACTGTCAGGAGCCCCCAAAAGAAGGCTAACCCAGGAAAGTAGCACCCAGGACACGTCATACAAAAAAATAAAAATGTATATAGTCTGTGCCTTAGGGAAAAAAAGGGGAATGGAGAGTGGGACACCAGGACTGCAACAGTAAATACACTCGAACATCTATATTTATGGTAAGTGTACGCAACTGTACTATGTTCTTCATGTTTCACTGTTGCAGTCCTCACATATGGGTTGATTCCCAAAGCCCAGGAAAAAGACAAAGGGGATCACAGATTAAAGGTTGGTAAGAAAGCCCTGCAAAACTGCATAGGCAAAACCAGCCCTGGATTTAGAAAACAAAGGTAGATTGTAATGCTTTGTGAAAGTATGGACAGAAGACCAAGTAGCTGCTTTTAGAATGTCCTTAGTAGGTACACCTCTCAGAAAGGCTACAGAGGCACAGGCTGCTCTGGTAGAATGGGTCCTAATACCCTGAGGGGGAACCTTTCCATGCTGCAGGTAACAGAAGTGAATACAATGAGCAATCCATTTGGAGATGGTTTGTTTTGAAATAGCTTTACCCTGAGCCTCAGCAGCAAAACTAACCAAAAACTGTTCAGATTTTCAAAAGGATTTAGTCCTAAGTAAAATCTCAGCTGTCTATGCACATCAAGAGAGTGCAGAATCCTTTCCCCTTTATTTAGGGGATTGTTGAAAAATGTAGGCAGGTGAACAGACTGATTAAGGGTTAAACTGGAAACTACCTTAGGCATGAAGGAGGGACTAATTCTCAGAGAAATTATCTGAATGAAAAATAATAAAAAGGTTCTACTGCCATTAAGGCTTGCAGCTCAGATAACCTTCTAGCGGAAGTAATAGCTAAAAGGAAAGCAGTCTACCAGGATAGAAACTTCAAATCTGCAAAGGCAGTTGGGTTCAAAGGGAGGCAGAGTAAGTTTTTCCAGGACAAAATTAGGATCCCAAGCAGGAGTAGGAGCTCTTCTGGGAGGTCTAAGATTACTAGCTCCTCTCAGGAACTGTTTCATCAAAGGGTGACAAAAAAATGGGCTGCTCAAAAGAACAATGAGCTGAAATTGCTGAAGCGTGAATTTTGATTGAAGAAAAGGAAAGTCCACCATTAAGCATTCCTGCTAGGTAGTCAAGAATGAGGGAAAGAGAAGGATGAGAAGAGTCTTCTCCTTTAGCCAGCATCCAAGAACAAAATCTCTTCCATTTATCTGCATAGGATTTTCTGGTGCTAGGCCTCCTGGCCTCATGAAGAACTTCAACCACCTGTTGGGAAAGATTTAAAGTATTAGCCAGGCAGTTAAATGCAGAGTTTGAAGAGGACGACGAAGGAACATTCCCACTCCCTGAACCAACAGATCTGGTACCAGGGGAAGATGCCAAGGCTGAGCCTGTGAAAGACTGTGAAGAAGGGGATGCCAATGCTGCCTGGGCCAATCTGGAGCTATCAGAATAGCCGTTGGTTTTTCGTCCCTTATCTTAGCAGCACTCTGGAAAGAAGAGGCAGAGGAGGGACTGCATAAACTGAGAGATGTGTCCATGGGAAGGACAACGCGTCCACCCTCCAAGCTTTGTTGTGAAACTTCCTGGTGCAGAAGGTTGGAAGGAGATGATTGGTGTGAGAGGAACAAAGATCCACTTGTGGGGTTGACCCAATGATGAGTGATGCGATGGAAAATGTCCTCCTTCAGTTGCCACTCGTGAGGATCCAGAACATGTCTGCTCAAATGATCCACCAAGGAGTTTAGCCTCCCTGGGAGATACTGGGCTATTAGATGTAAGCCCATGGATGCTGCTATGGACCATTGTCTCATGCTTTGTCTGCACAAGGGGTAAGAGCGAGTCCCCCTTGCTTGTTGATGTACCACATGACTGTGGTGTTGTCTGTCCTGATCAGCAGAGTCCCAGGGTAGAGTAGGCCCTTGAAAGCCAGCAAGGCCTGCTGCACTGCTACCAATTCTTTTAAGTTTATGTGCAGCTGAATCTGCTGGTTGCTCCAAGTCCCCTGTATGCCCCTGCCTTTCAGATGAGCTCCCCATGCAACATCTGAGGCGTCTGTGGTGAGTTTAGCTGGCAGGCGGAAAGGCAGACCCTTGTTCTGAGAATAGGCTGCCGCCCACCAGTTCCTCTTGTGAGCGACAGCCTGTTCTGAGAACAGGCTGTCCCCCACAAGAGGAACTCCAGTTGTAGACCGTGTGTGTTGACACCAAAGATTCTTGAGGAACCACTGAAGTTTTCTCATCTGCAGCCTTGCATATGGGATCATCAAAATACATTAAGCCATAAATCCCAGTGCTTGCAGAAATTGCCTTGCAGAGAGCTGGGCAAGTTCATGAAGTAAGCGGAAAGATCTTCTTGTTTCTGTTGAGGGAGGAATACCATCTGGGTGGCTGTATTCAGACTCGCTCCCAGGAAAACAATCTCCCTTGTAGGAACTAACTGACTTATTTTCATGGGGTGTGTAACCCAAAGAGGTGAGTGTTCTTCACAAAATCCAAATCCTTTTCTAATTGTTCTGGGGAGTTTGCTTGAATGAGACAGTCGTCCAGGTAAGGATAAATTTGAATGTTTCTCTGCCTACAAAAAGCAATGGCTGGAGCCAGGCACTTGGTAAAAACTCTGGGAGCAGTAGATAAGCCAAAGAGCAATGCTGAGAATTGAAAATGTTGCTTCCCAGCCCTGAAGCGAAGGAACTGCCTGCAACTTTCCCTTATTGGGATGTGCAGATAAGCCTCCTTGAGATCCAAAGTTACCAGCCATGAATCCTTGCCCAGCATTGGTAGTAACTGTTGAAGGGTGAGCATCCTGAATTTGGGAATCACCAGAAAAGTGTTTACAATAGACAGATCCAGAATAGGGCGCCAGGTGTCCCCTTTCTTGGGTACCCGAAAAAGTCTTGAATAAAAACCTAGGCCTGCCTGATTTGTAGGAACTGGCTCTATAGCCCCCATAGTCAGTAAAGACAACATTTGAGTTTCTACCTCTGCCCTGAGAGTTCTGGATATGTCTGGGTACCCTTGTAAAACAGGGAAGGTGTGAAAGTAAAACTTGTAACCTTGATTTACTATATTGAGCACCCATTTGTCGTCTGTGATGGTAGACCATACCTCTGCGAACCTGGCTAACCCTTCCCCCCAAAGGAAACCCAGGGCCCGCAGAGGTAGGCACAAGAAGGCCAGAGTAATTGAGTGTTTGCTTTGGGGGAGCTGGCTTACAACTCCCCCGATTTAGCAGAAGAATGCCATAGCTTAGCCCTCTGAGGGGCAGAAGGCTGCCCTCTGGAAAATCTGAAACCCCTAGGCCTAGAGCGACCCTGCTTGCCAGGATCAGGGAAAGACCAATTCTTAGAAGGATAATGCCTACTAAGCCAAGGAGGCAGAACCGGAAGGAAATCTTTAACAGCTTGCATAGATTTTGCCTTATCCTCCAACTTCTTCAGTACCTCCTCAGCCTTATTACCAAAAAGATTGCCCTTATGCAAAGGAACATCCAGCAATTTAGACTTAACAGGTTCAGAAAGAGGCTGCTCCCTGAGCTAAGCATGCCTTCTAATTACAGAACCAATGGCTGCTGCTCTGCAGGAAGTCTCCAAAGTGTCAAAACCACAATGAAGTGAATGCTTATTAACTAAAGTAGCAGAATTCAGTAAGTCTTGTAAATCTCTGTTCTCCGTCATGGAAGGAGTATCTCCAAGTTTAGCCTTAATAGCCTCCAAAGCACGCTACTGATACCTAAGCATGTGAAAAAGTCAATTCACGGATCTAATGGCAAAAGTTGCAGAGGTATAGACTTTTTTACCCCACCTGTCCAAGGCCCTAGACTCCTTATCAGAAGGCGCAGGGTTTTTAGCAGTAGTAGCCTTAACACTCTTGGGGCCTTGAGAAATAATTTCTGGATCAGCAGTAAGGTTTTTAAAAAGGAATTGAGGAGATTCAGGAACCCTATAATACCTATCTTGTTTTCTGGGGGCAGGAGGAACAGAATTAGGAGTTAAAGAATTTTCCATGAAAATATCATCCACAACTTCCAAAACTGGAGGTATAGCCAGAGGCTTATGCTGAGGCAAATCAAAAAATTCCCGGATTCTTTTCTTAGACTGTGGAAAATCCTGACATTCCCATTTAAAATTCTCCCTAAGGGTATTCAAAGTATCCCCAAAGCAAAAAATCTTCTGGAGCGGAGGCGGAAGGGATAGTCTCCTCGGCATAAGAATCCTCAAAGCCAGAAAAAAGTTGAGAATGTCGTTCACCAGCAGACATACTGGAAATCTCAGAATCTGAGACAGACAAAACATCAGGAGAAAATTTCCTAGGCCTCTTTGAAGGGGGGGGGGGGATGAGAGCCTCTAATCAGGGAATGATAACCAGCCATCTTTACCAACTGGGACTGAGGCATAGGAGGGGAGGCCGATGCCTGCTTGTGAGTAGATTTGCGGCTGGAAGGTTTACTAGCAATCCGAAGGGACTCGGGAGGCCTAGCAACTGCAGAAGTATGAACTAAGGTAGTCGGTCTGGTTCTGGTCTCATGTCGAAAAGAAGAGGTGTCAGAAGCCGGTGCCTGCAAAGAGGCTCCGGACCCATCTGAGGCGGCGACAGGAGGAGGGTCTGAAGACGAAATAGCAGCCCGTGGCATGGAAGACTCTGTAAAGGTCTCGGCAGAGGCTTGCGGCTGAAAATCTGCAGACTGCAGGGGCTGCGAAAGCGCCTCACTGACTACCGCTGTGCTGATGACCAATTTCACCAGTGCGCCGTCGGCAGATTTAATCCTAGGCCTGTCACGGTCCTTGTCTTTGCGTTTCCTAGGTATAGCCGAAGTTGGGAGACCAGAAGATGCCATACCGACGAACTTAGGCCAGACTCCAAAATGCTTATACAAAATCTTAGCTGTACGGCATATGGTACACGGGTTAAAGGAAGCACAGAGATCGCAGTTAGGGACGTCGTGCTCAAGGCCCAAACAAGTTATACAACAGGAATGGAAATCACGGTGCGGAATCCGTTTTCCACAGGCAAGACTAAGTTATTAACTTTATCTGACATTTGTTAAAGCAAGAAAAGATGATCCCCAATGGGGTACTTATCTGAAGGAGTCTTCAACTTGGTAGTCGGAAAGCAAAACGAAGGTAAACTGCCGACTAGCACTAGTGCAGATGCATTTCGCACTAGTGCTAGTGAGGAATGCATCTGCTTTGGGCTCCGCGGCAAGAAAGACTGAGGAAATGGCGTCGGCTGCCTCCCTTTATACCTAACGTTCTGACAGTTTTACAACCAACGGCAGCCGACGTCATATACCAAGGACTCTGGTATTCGGGCCGACTGAGGGCCATCGGCAGCCAGATAAACCCATATGTGAGGACTGCAACAGTGAAACACGAAGAACATCTGGGGAATGAGGGGGACTACAGCACTATGGGTAAGGAAGGAGCTTGAGAGCTTGTAGTATATCTACGAGCTGTGAAAAAGAGGCAGAGTCAGATCCACACCCACATGTTGAGGAATGAATGAAAATGAAAAATTGACATCAGATTTATGTATTATCCCTAATGAGAATAACTGGAATCATAACAGACAATTTGAGGGGACTCATGCAAGGGATAAAGCGTTTAGGAGCTGCAGCTGTCTATTAATAGTACAGGGTACAGTGTTAGGGTAAATTTTCTGTTTCCTATCCACAGACCTAAGCTGCACTTAAAAATGGATATGGATGAACTTAATTTTATGTGAAATGGGGAGTCTGTTCCACAGCAGCAGTATCCTCTAACAAATATACCTGCCCCTCCAAACAGTTCTGTTGATGTTGCGGAAGAGGTTTAAGATCCCCGATGATGTTGCGGAAGAGGTTTAGATCCCTATACAGAGTACTTCTAATGCCATTTTTCATAATAATGTGCAGTACATCCATCAGTAATGGGTCGGAGGATGCCTTGTATGCCAAACACAGGTCACCTCTTAGTAGTATGTAGTATAGAGCATCATGACAGGGATTTGAGTTGGTCCATGTAGGACAAGTGGTTTAGGCCTTCTACCCTTTTAGTAAGGTGTCTCTGTGGGCATCACAATTGTATGTACCTGGACAAATACATGACAAAGGGGACATTATATTCAATGACTGGCCTAATGAGAGCCAAGTAAAAGGGGACAATGACATTCCCAGACCTAGACATTTCCTTTCTGTGCAAGCTGTGCAATACTGAAGGACTTTCTTACAACAGATACATGTTGGTCAAATGTTAAGCCACTGTCCATATACATCCCCAAATTCTGAACTTTAACTCTTAGGGGTTTACTGTCAACTGTGGTAGTTCCTGGGGTAGAGGACTTTCCAAAGGACACAATAATGCATTTTTTGGCATTTAGTTTTAAACCATGATTTTGGCACCAGTTATTTGAGACAAGCCTTCCTGTAGGATGGCTAAATCACTTGGGGGGGGGTCAATGACTGCCCCAAAGTCGCAGTTATCTGCAAACTTAGCTGGCAGACGTCCTTTGGTATTGGATTTTATTTCAGAAAAGTAGATGCCAAACAGGACTCCACTGGTGACTGGTCTCTTTGCGGAGGGTAACTTCCTCTACTTTGATGATCTACATCCTATCTGGGAGCCAGATGACAATCCATTGGGTAACACAGGGGTTTACTTTACTTAGCTTATCTACTGTGCCTGAAAGGGGAATTGTGTCAAAAGCTAAGACGGGGTCAAGGTATGTGGTGGGCAAGGTTTTGCCTTTATCCACCGCTTTGGTGACCTTTCAAAAAAAAAATCCACTAGGTTGATTAGGCAAGACCTGCCCTTGTGAAATCCAAACTGAGATAGGGAACCTACAAACAGTATACTTATGTCCTGACGGGTCCCCTACAAAATCCCGAACGCACAGAATCCCGATGCCCAAAATACCGAGACAAAAAGCCCGAAACCCCACATTACCGAAGCGTTGAAAGCGCGAAATTCAAAATCGTGAAACTAATATATACATACAGCACACACACAGACATACATACACCCTCCCCCCATAACCAAACAAACCACCCTACACTAAAGATAAGCAAGGGGGCTTCGCCCTGCTGCATCCCCCATGTGGGGGGCTGTGCCCCCCACACCCCCCCTACTTTATTATTCTAACTCCGAGATCACACAAACATATACACAAGGCAAACTCACACCCACACCTTACAGTCCCACACACACACACTTACCTGAACCGCAACACCAGAAGCGCTAACTCAAAATCCCTTAACAATGGGATTTTCAATTTTGCGCTTCTGGTCTTTTGGTAATGTGGGGTTTCGGGTTTTTCGTCTCGGTATTTTGGGCGTCGGGATTCTGTGCATTCAGGATTTCGTAGGGAACCCGTCCTGACAGGATTATTACTTTCCATGGATTTGCATACAAGGCTGGGTCAGACTTACGGTTCTGTAATTTCCAAGGTTTCTGAAAGGTTCTCCCTTATGCAGTAAAATGACTGTAGCTGTACTCCTTTTGCTAGGTACAAAACCATTATGGAGGCAGAGATTGAACAATATTGTTAGGGATGTGGCTAAATCATGCTTCACATTATTCAAGAGGCATCCAGGGATATTGTCAGTGCAACACTTTCAGCTTTTGCTAGCACATCTAGCACTTGGTGTTGTGAGACAGCAAAACTTGAGCCAGTTTCAAGTATATCTTGAGTGGCACACAGAGGGGAGAAAGGGGTAAAGTTAGAGCTAAATTTATCAGCCAATAGGTTAGCTACATCTTCATTCTCAGTGTAAGTAATATTGTTCACAATCAGCTCACTGTATTTCTGCAATATGCTTTTGAGATTACAACCATAACTAAACAATGTCTTAACTGTCTTGTGCTTAGGTACCTATTTTAGCACAAATTTGGCTTTGGTGGACTTTATTATGCTCCCAAGTTGTTTATTTCAATGACAACTGTTCTAACATTCTGGGAGTTACCCTTTTCACTTCTGGTCAAAATTATTTTCCTTTTATTATAAAGCTTGTTGACATTATGGTTCCACCATATGGGCTTCTGGGGTTTGCCCTGCACTTGTTCCAACGGAGTACACATTGGTACAGCGTTGTGGTGTACACTTCCACATATTCAGTGGAGTTAACTAGATGTGGCAGGGATTTGAAGCTTGTGAATCACTTAGGAGTAGGTAGTCTGTCAAAGAAATTTCTAAAGGTACCTTGGGTGGAAGGGATCTCTGGTTTCAGTTTTATTTCGAAGGAGACTGCTTTATGGACAGACCTAACTAGTGACAAAGATATGCGTAGGATGCTGCAAAATATTCTCATATTAGCAAGGGCAAGATCCAAGATGTTATTTCCACTACTGGGTATTCTAACTGTTCCAGGGCATTTGTACTGACAAGGTACCAGGAATCTCTATGCTTGTGCACTAGTGTTGGTGTAAGTTCCCAGTCTATAGTTGGACAGTTTAGATCACCTAAGAAAATGGCACTGGTTTCATACTGACTGACACTAGTTTATGCAGACAGGCGTTGTGGCCTTCTTTTGTCATAGAGGGATTTCTATAGCTAGCTAATATATGTCATGGGACTTTTTCTGATGGTTACTTGGACATGAAGCTGAGTGCATTATGCTATATTTACCAGCCTTAAAAAGTCTCTCTTTTGAACATACACTGATACACCTCCAACTTTTTTCCCTTCTGCTCAGTAGCTGGTCTAAAGTTGTGGAAGGCATTATAGTTTTACACAGCCGGAGTGCGTGCCATTGTTTTAAACCATGTCTCAGTCACTACACAGATGTCAAAGTCTCCCAGGGTAAGGAGGATTTTTTGAGAGTGGAATTTCTTGTTCAGACACCTAGCATCGATCAACAACATCTTCATATTTTTCTTTGCTTGTTTCTTTATGTTAGTAGGTTTATCATGTTGGAATTGCCATAAAAAAGGTACTGGGGTGTGGCCATTGTCTTTGCCACTAATCAAACCCTAGACGGGACAGATGCAGGCCATCCCTGGTGAAACAGCATGGCCTGTCAATCATTTTTTTTCCCCAGGCTGACAAATATGGATCCCCTACGAATGACACCAAAAACTAAGTCAATTACTTTTTGCTCATATCAAAGCATCACCTTGGAGAAGGTAGAATGCAGCTCAATACTAGGATCATACGTGCCTTGAAAAAAAAGTAAGAGCTCCATCACATCTCTCTTCATGTAATCCAGGGAAGTACACCAAATTATTGACACCAGCACGAACTATGACAGAGTCATACTGGCCCTTTTTGTTCAATGACTTGAGTGTATGCGTGATCTGACAGTTGCTTGTCTGGTGTCAGGATCTAACAGTCACGCTTTCCTTGCTCAGCGTGATAAGAGACAACATCTTTTTAAGTCATACAATGGAGTCACCTATAACAAGAATTTTTGGTTAAGTCAAAGTCTGCCTTACAAGGTTAGCTTCTGTTACTTTGGGACTCTGTTTTATGTGAGAAAGCAGGTTTAATATGCTGAATGTGCTTTGTGCCTGTGTCATACTTTGGAGGTATCTGAGGTTTTAGGCAAGTTGATCTTTAGAACCTCAATACACAATTTTCACACAAGTTGTACAAAATAAGAATTTTACATTTTCCTAGGAGACAAAGTGGCATTTCAGGAAACATCTGTAATTTTTACCACAAAAAAATGGTGCCATAATGTGATCTGTATACTGTTTACTTACCTTACTTGAAGGTTTTTTGCCTCCCTGACCCCAGCTACATGAATTGTAAGTGGAACTGGTTCCCTGAGAGCCTGAACTCCAGACTCCTTCATCTTCATCCTCTTCCCAGTTTGAATGACGATTTCCAGACACAGCCCTGTCACTCTCTCCCCAACCATCAGGAACAGATTTTGAACCTAAAAAAATAATAAAATCTTCAGAACAATAAACTGTCATACAAACAATACAGCAATCTGAATTACATCTGGATTAACCTAAATGATACAAAAGTAAATCTAGGTCTGTTCACATTACATTATTCATCATAGAGTTGCAAATACCCTAGATCCTTGCAGAGCACCATTAAATATAAAAAAATGAAATGCAGTTAGTACACATTACTAGCCTGCACTTAAACAGCTTCCAAAGACTCAAAGGAAATCATTAGAATCTCAACTGTGAGCATCTTTACATAGAAAGGAAAAAGTCAGTTAGACCTAAATGTGCCTCAACATGAGATGCTGAAACATCTTAAATTCTGTACAAGCTAAAATTTTAGTTATCAGGTGTTAGGAAGCCAGAAAATATTGCCACCAGTAAAACGTCACTCATCTAATATTGGTACAGCTTACAACACAATGACCTCTTCTGAGCCCCTTTTTTAACTTATTATCCAAGACAGACCTAAAACTGTACAAGAACTACGCTTCAGCACTAACAAAACAAGTTGATGTCTGAAAAGTAAAGTGCCAGAAACTGTTCTGATGGTGTTAAAGGAAAGTTCTGAGTTTTTTTGTACTTGAGAAGATTGGTTTCCAACTCAATGCAAACATGTTGTTTCAAATAGATTTGCTATAGCAAAATAGTAATGTTATTCCACCATTTAAGAATGAGACTGAAAGCCCTTCTCAATGATGTTAAGATTAAAACAAGCCAGTGAAATCATATTTGAGTAATACATAACTAGTCAAGAAATGAATGTGTTAAGTAAGCACAAAACACAAACACGGTGATTAGACTCTCTAAGGTAAAAATATGGCTGTTATAAAATACACAATATTGTAATAAAATATAATGTAATAAACTGCAATACAAATCTGTATTACATTTAGAAAGTACAGAATGTCAATCAGTCTCTTACTGACCATCAGCAAGTATCGACAAAATTTAAAAAATTACATTACAAATTAGTATGTCTTGTATAGTAGAGCATAATTGTTGAGAAAAAAATGCTTGTCCCAAACAAGTGTTCTATACCACAACACTAATCATGACAGAACTCTCCTAAACAGTGTGCCACTTAACCAAAGCCCCCAAGGCAAAACAGCAAGCCCAACACACTAGTCATAGGTCACTCGATAGTGAGGCACACTGATGTCCCACTCACTAGGTTGAATAAGGCGAAAGTAACAGTCAGCTGCTTATAAGGTGCCAGGATCTGCCACATAGCAAACGCACTCAGGTCCCTCAACAACAGGTACAGATCTGACTCTGTCAAAGTGCATGTGGGTGTGAATGACCTGAGACGTACCTCCCTGGACTACATGAAAACAGACATGGAAGAGCTCTCGGATTATGCAGCCCAGGCGGGTATGACCCAAGCCCTCAGCAGCATCCTACAATCACCCAGAATGACACCACAGTACAAACAGAAAATGATAGATTTCAACAACTGGCTAAGTTTCTGGTGTCATTCTAAGGGGATCCAGCATGTCTGCCTGGGATGACATGACTGATAGACCTCGAAGTTTTGCCAGAGATGGCCTGCATCTGTCACCCCTGGGCTTCTGGATACTGGCCAAGGTTCTTGCCACACCTATAGTGCCTTTTTTAAGCGGTGGTCCAAAGACTAAATTACCATCGTAACAGCTACAGAAAAATGCAATCTGAGGGTCATGCTGCTCAAAGCTAGAAGTCTAAATCTCAAAATGCACTTACTCAAAGAACTCCTTAAAATGGAGAATATCAACATTTGTGCTATAACAGAGACCTGGTTCAAAGCAGCAGAAAGCACCCCTGCACTACCAGGCTACAACTCAATCCACACCTTCTGGCCAAAGAACTTCGACCAAAGCTCCAAAGGTGGTAGTGTTTCCATATTCGTAAAGGATGCGCACACCTCCGGACTGGTAACACAACATAACGCATCAGAGATACTTCAGGTGCAGCTAACATTAGGTAAGACAGCGATTCAGGCTGTAGCCTGCAAAAGGTCCCCAACCATGTTCCAAGACTAACATTCCACTTCCCTAAGCACCCTGGAGAATATTTGGGTCCAGCCTAACACTCTCATACTGGGTGACTTCAATTACCCCTCCATTAACTGGGAAAGCTACTCATGTACCAATACACTTGCCCTACGTTTCCTGGAATTCATTAATTCCAATGACCTGGACCAGCTCGTTCTTACCCCCCCCCCCCCACTAGAGGTAGCAACATCCTTGACCTGGTCATTACTAACATGGGCAACTGTTGCTCTACACCAATAGTCAACTCCTCCCTGGTTAGATCCGACCACAAACTAATCACCTTGGAAATCCCCCCCCCCACCACCACCAGAAAGGTAACCACCATGAAAAACTTCTCCAAAGCTAACTTTGGGCTCCTAAAACAGGTGGCTAACTTCATGGCAGCCATGCAAATGGAGAATAGTTGCATGATCGCCAAATCATACACCAATGCACTGTACGAACACGTACACAAATGCATGGATCTCGCCATAGCCAACAGAACCAAGATGCTCTCCTCCAAAAAAAAGGAAGCCAATCTGGTGGTCCCCTCCATAAACAAACTCTACAACAGGAGGAGGAAACTGATGTGGAATAAGGTGAAGTCCCAAGACTGGAAAAACTCCCTCATCAGCCTCAACAAAATGTTGAGACGTTTCATCAAATCCTCTAAAGCTAGCTATGAAAACAGAATTGCAACAGATAGTAAAGACAACCACAAGTCCTTCTATAGTTATGTAAAGAATCTCCATGGCAATACCCAGATTCGCTCTGAGCTACTGCACAATGGTACCTCCTATACAGAGCCAACAGATATTGCCAAAATACGGGCAGACAGATTCAGTGCCAACTTTACCCCCCTCCCCCAAGGACCAATCACAATACCAGTAGATTCCCAGGCACCCAGTATTACTGCTGCACAGGTTAAAACAGCACTGTCCAAGGCCAAGAATACAGCTTGTATGGGACCTGACAATATCCCTAGATGTGTTCTACATGAACTACAGAGTGAACTGGCACCTCAACTGTGTGCTCTGGTCACAGCCTCACCTCAGGCTTTGTCCCTTTCGAATGGCGCATTGCTACAGTCATCCCTCTCCACAAAGGTGGAGCGACTACAGACTCTGGGAACTATCACCCAATTAGCCTGATGAGTCTAATATGCAAAGCTATGGAACGCATCATCATGGACCTAATAAACAAGGATACAGGGAATCTCCAAACTCTGAATCTCACACAGTTTGGTTTTGTGAAGGGTAGATCATGCCTGCTCAACAACTTTGAGTCAGTCACCAGAGCTATGGATGATGGCAAGGTGGTTCACACAGCCTACCTTGATCTGGCCAAGGCCTTTGATACCATTCCCCACTGAGAAATCATAGTAAAACTCACTAAGCTAGGCATCAACCCCTATATAACTAGGTGGGCTGCAAACTGGATCACAGATAGAACCCACAGTGTGAAAGTGGTTTACTCCAAGTCAGACTGCCGAACAGTCACTAGTGGAGTCCCACAGGGTTTGGGGTCCTGGGTCCTCTCCTGTTTAGTATCTACTTCTCTGAAGTCCAGGCCAACACGAAGGGACTCTGGCTGACAAAGTTCACAGACGATTGCAAGCTAGGAGCTATTAACTCCCCAAGTGATGCTGACATCCTACAGAAAGGCCTCACTGACACCCAATGACTGGTGTCAGAACCATGGCCTTAAGCTCAATGCCAAAAAATGTGTTGTCATCCCCTTTGGGAAAAACCCGGTTCCAGTGAATTACCACATCGATAGTAGCCCACTGAACACAGAAGGTGTTATAAGAGATCTGGGAACAAAGGTTGACAGCAACTCTCTTTTGACCATCATACTGCCACTGTGGTCAGAAAGCCCGTCTATGTGGCACACCGCATTACTAAGAGTTTTGCATCCAGGAAGAAAGAGGTCATTGTCAAAATCTACTCTTCCCTCATTAGGCCAATCATAAGAGTATAATGTCACATTTGGCATGTACCTCATTAGACACCTGCAACAACTGGAGAGGCCACAAAAGTACCTCACAAAGAGGATCCTAGGTCTTAAACACTTATAAACACAAAAGTACACGTCCAACCAAAAGCAAATACACCAAAAAGGCTTTTAAGCATAGTAAAGGAAATTAGAGGTATAGCCAGAAAAAACTAGGGGGCTGGAGGGAGGGTAACAAGGACTGCAACAGTGAATACACTGGAACATCTACATTTATGGTAAGTGTACACAACTGTACTATGAACTTCGTGTTTCACTGTTACAGTCATTACATGGGTAGATTCCCAAAGCTATGGTTGGGAGGAGTTCATACCGTATTAGGGGCAGCTATAAGGCCCTGCAAGACTGCAGTGGCAAAGCCAGCTCTGGATTTAGAGAAAATTGGTAAATGATAATGCTTAGTGAAAGTATGGACAGAACTCCAGGTAGCAGCTTCTAGGATATTCCTGGTAGGAACCCCTCTGAGAAAGGCTGCAGAAGTAGATGCAGCCCTGGTGGAGTGAGATCTGATCCCCTGGGGGATAGGTTTTCCATGGTGCTTATAGCAGAAATGAATGCAATGGCCTATCCATTTAGAAATGGTTTGTTTTGAAATAGCCTTCCCCTCTGCCCCTGCAGCAAATGCTACCAGCAATTGTTCAGATTTTCTTCGAGATTTAGTCCTGTCCAAGTAGAATCTAAGTTGTCTGTGCACATCCAAGGAATGCAGAATCCGTTCCTTTTTGTTCTGTGGATTGGGAAAGAAGGCTGGCAAATGAATGGACTGATTAAGAGCCACACTGGAAACCACCTTGGGCATGAAGGATGGATTGATCCAGAGAGATACCCTGTCCGCATGAAAAATTATGAAAGGTTCCACTGCCATAAGGGCCTGTAATTCAGATATCCTTCTAGCTGAAGTGATTGCTAAAAGGAAGGCTGTTTCCCAAGAAAGGAATTTTAAGTCTGCAGTAGCAGTTGGCTCGAAAGGAGGTAGAGTGAGTTTCTCCAAACCAAAGTTAAGGTCCCAGGCAGGGGTAGGAGCTCCCCTGGGTGGACTCAAGTTTTTTGTCTCTTTGAGATACTGCTTGAGCAGAGGATGAGAGAAGAGGGGTGGTTCTGTGTTATAGTGAGCTGAAATAGCTGAGGCATGGATTTTAATGGAGGAAAAAGACAGGAGCTTGTGAAGCATCTCGGTTAAGTATTGCAAAATTTGAGGTAAATTGGGTGCTGCTGTGCTCATCCCTAAAGATTGGTTCCAGGCACAGAATATTTTCCATTTGTCAGCATAAGATTTTCTAGTACTAAGTCTTCTCGCCTCCAAGATGACAATCACAGGTTTGCTGAGGGATAAGGGTGAATTTAAGTGATTAGCCAGGCTGTAAGGTTCAATGTTGGAAGCTGAGGGTGCAGAATTTGGTTCTCCTGCTGAGACAGCAGGGAAGGGGTCTGAGGCAGGTGCCATGGAGATATTTGTGATGCACTGCGCAGGAGGGGGTACCAGTGTTGGCGCGGCCAGTCTGGAGCAATTAAAAACATCCTTGGTTTGTCCTATTTGACTTTCAGTAAAATTTTGGAGAGCAGAGGCAGAGGGGGAAAAGCGTAGACTGATAGGTTTTTCCAGCTGAAGGACAGAGCATCCACTTTCCAGGCTTGTTTGTGGGGAGTCCTTGTGCAAAACTTATCCAACTGGTAGTTATGGGGGGAGGCAAATAGATCTATGTCTGGGCTCCCCCATTCGCTTGTCAACATGTTGAAAATCCATGGTTCCGGTTTCCACTCGTGTGGGTCCATGAGGTTTCTGCTTAGTCCGTCTGCCAGTGTATTCAATTTTCCTGGCAGGAATTGAGCTTGTAGATGCACCTGGTAGCTCAAGGCTGTGTTCCACAATGCCATGGCTAGTCTGCAGAGGGGGTAGGAATGTGTACCCCCCTGCTTGTTTATGTACCAAATAACCATGGTGTTGTCCGTCTTTACCATTAGCTGTCCTGGAAGAATGTAGTCCTTGATGGCTGTCAGAGCATTCTGTACAGCTAACATTTCTTTTTGATTGATATGTAGGTGCATTTGATTTGGGCTTCATTTGCCCTGAATGCACTTCCCTGCCAGGTGAGCCCCCCATGCATAGTCTGATGCATCTGTAGTTGGGGTTTGGGTGGCAGGGGTAGGGTGAATGGTAGTCTCTTGTTTTGTTGGCAGGCCTCTGCCAACCACAGGAACTCCAGGCATAGGCAAGGTATGATAGGAATTATTGTTTCCAGGCTGTGACAATGTTGACTCCATAGACTTTTTAGATACCACTGTAGTTTCCTCATATGCAGACTTGTATATGGAATTAGAAGAATGCAGGAGGCCATGAACCCCAAGGCTTGCAGTACTTGTCATGCAGATAGCAGGGTTTTTGTGGCCACTTGTTTGAAGTAAGTTACCAAATGAATTTGCTTCTCTGGCGTGAGGAAAGCCATCTGGGCAATTGTATTCAAGCTTGCACCCAGGAATGTAATCTGTTGACATGGTACCAGATGTGATTTATTTACGTTTACGGTGTACCCCAGACAAGTTAGAACCCTTTTCACAAACGCCAGATGATTTATAAGTATGCCCTGGTTTTCTGCCTGAATTAGACAATCGTCCAGTTATGGATATATTTGAATATTGCTTTGCCTGCAAAATGCAATAACTGGAGGCAGGCACTTAGTGAATACCCGGGGCGCAGTAGACAAGCCAAAGGACAGTGCAGAGAACTGATAATGCAAGTAGCCTGCTTTGAAGCGTAGGTATCTTCTGCAAGATTCCCTGATTGGGATGTGCAGGTATGCTTCTTTTAAATCCAGAGTTGCCAACCAGGCATCTTTGCCTAGCATAGGAAGTAACTACTGAAGAGTCAGCATCTTGAATTTTGGAATCTCCAGAAAGGTGTTTAGAGCAGACAGGTCCAGGATTGGACGCCAAGATTTGTCATTTCTGGGCACCAGAAAAAGCCCCCCTTGTCTCTCTTCCTCTTCTGGCACCAGCTGAATAGCCTCCATGCTTGAGAGAAAGCACTTGTTTTTGAGCCTCTGCCCACTGATTTGGGGGCAGGTCTGGCCACCAGTTTGGTGTTGGCAATGTGTGGAAATAAAATCTGTATCGCTGGGACACTACATTTAAAACCCATTTGTCCTGGGTTATGAGTTCCTACTTCTTTGCATGAAGAGCAGTCTTTCCTCCCAAAGGGGCGGTTAAAAGATAAGTGCTTGGAAATTTTAAAAGGAAGTCATTGAGACTGTTTAGCATAGAGGGGTGTCTTGTTATTTCCAGATTTGGAAGTGGAGGCCCCCCACTACTTAGTTCTGAGAGTCCCCTGGGACTGAAACCTGGGGTTTTTGCTGTGTCTGGGTTTGGCTTGAGAAGATCTGGAAGAGGCTGGAAAGGACCAAGTCTTAGTAGGCCAATGCCTACTAAATCTTGGAGGTTGCACTTGTAAGAAATCTTTAACAGTTTGCATAGATTTAGCTTTATCTTCCAACTTTTTAAGAACTTCTTCAGCCTTATTGCCAAACAGGCGGTCCTGATTTAAAGGAGAATCCAACAATTTAGCTTTAACATGATCAGGCAAAGATTGCTCCTTAAGCCAAGCATACCTTCTAACCACAGACCCAGTAACAGCAGCCCTGCAAGAGACCTCTAAAGAATCAAAACCACATTGCAAAGTATGTTTTCCAACTTGTTCAGCAGAATGCATTAAATCCTGTAAATCTTTATTTTCCACACAGTCAGGAATCAACATATAAGCAGTCCAATAACATGCTGTTGATGTTTTAACATATGAAATTGGCAGTTTAATGCTCCGATTGCCAAGGTTGCAGAAGTATAAATCTTTTTATCCCATCTATCCAGCGCCCTGGAGTCTCTATCAGAAGGGTTAGGATTTTTAGCAGTAGAAGCCTTAATGCCCTTGGGCCCCTGAGAAATTGTTTCTGGATCTGCAACAGGATTTTTGAAAAGGAACTTGTGGGACACAGGAACCCTGTAGTATCTGTCAGGTTTACTAGAAGCCGGAGGCAGGGAATCGGGGGCCAAAGTGGATTCCAAAAACACATCAAAGATGTCTAGTACAGGAGGTATAGCCAAAGGCCTATGCTGAGGTAGGAGGAGGAAATTCCTAAGCCTCTTTTTTGAATCAGAAAATTCCTGGCTTTCCCAGTGGAAATGCTCCATTTAAAGTATGTAAAGTTTCCCCAAAAGAAAAATCCTCAGGAGGGGAAGCAGAGGGAATGGAATCCTCATAAGTAGGTATGGACAAATCCAGGTCATTAAAAGAGTCAGAAGAAACAGAATCATGATCAGAAGACTCAATCAAGCTCAGCCCTAGGCCTCTTAGAGGGGGGGGGGTATGACTACCCATGATTAGACTAATTAGGTCCTCAGCCATTTTTATCATTTGTTTTTTAGGCATAGGGGCCTGGGCATGTGGCCTGGGCATCGGTTGTTTTAGACATGGATCGAGATTTAGGCCTTAGTAATGAAGGCGGTGTCGATTTAATATGCAAGTCTGAAGGCCCTCATAAGACGGTGCCTGCACAGCGGCTCCGGACCCATCCAAGGTAGAGACATCCGCAGGTTCCATAGGTGAAGCATCTCACGGCATACCGGACTCTAAATGGATCTCAGTAGAGGCCTACGAATCAGAAGTAGTGGGTATATCAGGGGCTGCGAGAGCGCCTCACTGAGTACCGGCGAACTGGCAACTGGTTTAGGAGAAGCATCGTCGTCAGTTTTGGACCTCGGCGGCCTGTCTCTGTCTTTATCTTTGCATTTTTTTGGAATCCCGGTAGTCGAATGGCTAACAGACGACATTTCTGGATAATTAAACCAAGAACCGAAATATTTAGAGGCAAAAATGTACAGATGATGGATAGTGCGCTGATTAAATAAAGCACAAAAGCGAAAGCAAGGTATGTCGTGGTCAGGGCATAGGCAAGGAATACAGTACAAATGAAAATCTTTATGAGGTATTTGCTTTCCACAAGAAATGCAATTATTAACTTTTACTGGCATCGGTAAGGAGCAAGAAAAAGTTTCCCCAATGGGGTACTTGGCTTTAAGTTGAAGACTTCGGTTCTGAAACTCGAAAATGAAAATTTCAGGAGTTGGCCGACCGGCACTTGCGAACTGCTTCTGCTTCAGGCACCGCACTGCAAGAAAGACTGATGTAATGACGTCAGCTGCATGGTTTATACCCCTGATGACCTAAAGTCATGGAAGAAGGGACAGCAGCTGACGCAGGACCCAAGACTTTGTTAATCACGCCGACTGAGGGCAACCTGCCAGCAGATTACCCTAAATATAATGACTGCAACAGTGAAACACGAAGAACATTAGGAGGATAAGCATAAATAAGTCCCGTGGGCCAATCATGAGCAAGCGTGTCCTTCCGGGACTCCCCATGCGGGGGAATTAGGGCAAAATAGTTGCTGCACTTGTGGCTGAACGGGGAGGCAAACAGGTCGCAGCAAGGCTGGCCCCAACGGCTGAAAATCTTCTACGCTAACTTAGGGTCTAGGGACCACTCGTAAGGATGGAGAATGCACCTGCTCAATTTGTCTGCGATTACGCTGGAAATCCCTGGGATATGCATTGCAATAAGAAAGCAGTTGGAAGCTATCGCCCATTGCCAAACTCTCATGGCCTCTCGACATAGAAGATAGGACTCTGTTCCTCCTTGTTTGTTGATGTGCCAAACTACAGACATGTTGTCTGACTGGATAGAAACAGTTCCAGAAGGAAGAGCAGTCTGAAATGCCTACAATGCTAAGAGCACTGCTCTCAGTTCTAGAACATTTATATGCAGATTGGCCTCTACATTGGACCATGTACCTTGGACAGTCATTCCCTGATAATAACCCCCCACCCTATCCGAGAAGTGTCCGTGGTCACAATGGCGTTGGGCTGAGGAGAATGGAAAGGTTGGCTCCAAAGTGCTAATTCTGGCTTCATCCACCAAGAAAGATACAGTTTGCATTGTTTCGTAATACGGATATTGGAAGACAATGGCTGATGATTCGGATACCATTGGGTTAACAGTAACCACAGTAAGAGTCTCATGTGAAATCTTGCTAGGGGTATACTATAGCTACACATGCTGCCATTGATCCTAGCAACTGCAGGACCTGTCGGGCCAGGACCAAGTCGTGACAGAGTATCACCCGGAGCTGTATCCTTATTCTTTGAAGCCTGTGATCTGGGAGAGAGATCAAGCAAGAAAGTACAGTTGTGTACACTTACCATAAATGTAGATGTTCGAGTGTATTCACTGTTGCAGTCATCACATCTGGGTTATCTGCATGCAGGTAGCCCTCAGCCGGCCTGAATACCAGAGTCTTCGGATTCCTGCATCAGCTGCCGTCTCTTCTTCCATGACATTAGGTCGTCAGGGGTATAAAACATGCAGCTGACGCCATTACATCAGTTTTTCTTGCCAAAGATGTCATGTGCCCCCACAATGGGAAGCAATTGTATGTTACAGTACACCTCCATCAAAAAGCAAATACACCAAAAAATGAAATATACCAAACAAGAAGGAAAGGTAGACCCAATAGAAGTCAGGGGGCTGGAGGGAGGGTAACCAGGACTGCAACAGTGAATACACTCAAACATCTACATTTATGGTAAGTGTACACAACTGTGCTATGTTCTTCGTGTTTCACTGTTGCAGTCATCACATTTGGGTTGATTCTCAAAGCTAAGGAAGGGAGGAGGAAGTTAAAGAGCATTGGGGCCAGCTATTAAGCCCTGCAAGACTGCAGTGGCAAAACCAGCTCTGGATTTAGAAAAAATAGGCATGTGGTAATGCTTGGTGAAGGTATGTACAGAGCTCCAGATAGCAACTTCTAGGATGTCCCTGGTAGGAACTTCTCTGAAAAAGGCTGCAGAGGTAGATGCAGCCCTGGTGGAATGTGATCTTATCCCCTGTGGGGGAGGTTTTCCATGGTGCTTGTAGCAGAAATGAATGCAATGGGCTATCCATTTGGAAATGGTTTGCTTTGAAATGGCCTTCCCCTCTGCCCCTGCGGCAAAGCCAACTAGCAACTGCTCAGATGTTATGAGAGGCTTAGTCCTATCCAAATAAAATCTAAGTTGTCTGTGCACATCCAGAGAGTGCAGTATTCCTTTCCCTTTGTTTTGTGGATTAGGGAAAAAAGTAGGCAAATGAATGGACTGATTTAAGGTCACAGTAATCACCACCTTGGGCATATAGGAAAGATTGGTCCTTAGGGAAACCCTGTCCACATGGAAGATAATGAAGGGTTCCACTGCCACGAGGGCCTGTAATTCAGACATTCTTCCTGAAGTGATGGCTAGAAGTAAGGCTGTTTTCCAAGAAAGGAATTTCAATTCTGCTGTTGCAGCTGGCTCAAAGGAGAGGGGGGGAGTTTTTCCAATACAAAGTTAAGGTCCCAGGCTGGAGTGGGAGCTCTCCTTGGGGGGGGGGGGGGTGTCTTAAATTTTTGGTCCCTCTCAGGAACTGTTTTAGTAGGGGGTGAGAAAAGAGGGGTGGCTCAGTATTATAATGTGCTGAAATGGCAGAGGCATGAATTTTAATTGACGAGAAGGCTAGGCCTTTGTGGAGCATTTCTGTTAAAGTACTGAAGAATATGAGGTAAGCTGGGCACCGTTGTGCCCATTCTGAGTCTAGCTCCAGGAACAGTATCTTTTCCACTTTTCAGCATAGGATTTTCTAGTACTAGGCCTCCTTGCCTCCAGAATGACATCTAGCACCTGCTTACTGAGGGATGCTATTGGAAAGCTCAAGGAATTAGCCAGGCTGCAAGGTTCAGGGTTTGAAGCTGAGGGTGCAGAATCTGGCCCACCTGCTGGGCCAGCAAGGAAAGGGTCTGAGGCACGTGCCATGGTTCCAAGCAGCGTCATACTGCGCAAGAGGTGGAACCAGTGCTAGCGTGGCCAATCGGGTGCAATCAGTATTGTCTTTGGCTTGTCCTGTTTGATCTTTAACAGAACTTGAGAGGAGAGGCAGAGGGGGAAAGGCATAAACCAAGAGGTTTTCCCTGGTAAAGGACAGGGCATCCACTTTCCAAGCTTGGCTGTGGGAAGTCCTTGTGCAGAATTTGTCCAATTGGTAGTTCTGAGGGGAGGCAAACAGGTCTACCTCTGGAATCCCCCATTTGTTCCTCAAGAGGTTGAATACTTTTGGTTCCAGTTTCCATTCATGTGGGTCCACGAGATTTCTGCTCAAGTCTGACAGTGAATTTAGCTTGCCTGGCAAGAATTGAGCTTGTAGGTGCACTTGGTAGCTCAATGCTGTGTTCCACAGAGCCAAGGCTAGTCTGAAGGGAGGGTACAAGTGGGTTCCCCCCTGCTTCTTTATGTACCACATAACTGTGGTGTTGTCTCGCTTTACCAATAGTTGTCCTGGAAGAATGCGGTCTTTTAAGGCTGTCAGGGAATTCTGTACAGCTAACATTTCTTTTTGGTTGATATGCAGGTGCATCAGTCTCGGTTACCATTTACCCTGAATGCACTGCCCTGCCAAGTGAGCCCCCCATGCATAGTCTGATGCGTCTGTTAGGGTTTGGGCGGCAGGGGGTAGAGTGAAAGGGAGCCCCTTCTTGTGGTAGCAAGCCACTGCCCACCAAAGGAACTCTGTCCTTACACAAGGAATGATAGGAATCATTGATTCCAGGTCCTGAGAATGTTGACACCATAGGCTTTTTAGATACCATTGTACTTTCCTCATATGCAGTCTTGCATATGGAATTAATAGAATGCAAAAGGCCATGAACCCCAGGGCTTGCAGAATTTTCCTTGCAGATAGCTGGAGTTTTGTGGCCAATAGTTTGAAGTAGGTTGTCAAATAAACTTGTTTCTCCAGAGTGAGGAAAGCCATCTAGGAAGTTGTGTTCAAGCTTGCTCCCAGGAATACAATCTGTTGGCAGGGTACTAGGTGAGATTTCTTTTCGTTTATGGTGTACCCCAGTGAGGTTAGAAGTTTCTTTACGAATGCCAGATGTTGTAATAGCAATTCCTGGCTTTCTGCCGGAATCAGACAATCGTCCAAGTATGGGTATATTTGAATATTTCTCTGCCTGCAAAATGCAACGGCTGGAGCTACACATGTTGTGAATACCCTGGGCGCAGTAGATAAGCCAAAGGGAATTGCAAAGAACGGATACTGTATATAGCCTGCTCAGAAGCGTAGGTATTTTCTGCAAGATTCCCTTACTGGGATGTGCAGGCAAGCTTCCTTTAAATCCAATGTTGCCAACCAGGCATTTTTGCCTAGCATGGGAAACAGCTGAAGAGTTAGTATTTTGAATCTTGGGATTACCAAAAAGGTGTTTAGGATAGACAGGTCCAGGATAGGACGCCAGGAATCATCTTTTCTTGGTACCAGGAAAAGTCTTGAGTAAAAACCTTGCCCCCATTCCTCTTCTGGGAGCCTGCCCTGAAGCGTAGGTATTTCCTGCAAGATTCCCTTATTGGAATGTGCAGGTAAGCTTCCTTGAAGTCTAAGGTTGCCAACCAGGCATCTTTGCCTAGCATAGGAAGCAGCTGTTTAAGTGTTAGCATTTTGAATTTTGGGATTACCAGAAAGGTGTTTAGAATAGAGAGGTCCAGGATAGGATGCCAGGAGCTGTCTTTTCTGGGTACCAGGAAAAGTCTTTAATAAAAACCTTGTCTCCCCTTTATTCTGCTGGGACAGGTTGAGCAGCCTCGATACTTAGGAGAGAGAGAACCTACTGTTGGGCCTTCGTCCAATGATTTGGGGGTAGATCTGGCCAGTCGTTTGGGGATGGTAGGGTGTGGAAGTGGAATCTGAATCCTTGGGAAACTATATTCAAAACCCATTTGTCCTGGGTAACGAGTTCCCAGTTTTTTGCATGCAGGGCAAGCTTTCCTTCTAAGGGAGCAGGCAGTTGAACAGGGCTTGGAAGGGTTAAGGTTACATGACTGTGCCATTTGTCCATAGGCGGCTTACTACTCCCTGCTTTGGAAGTGGGAGCCCCCCACTGCTTAAGCCTGTGCGCAGCCTGAGACTGTAACCCAGGTGGTCTGCTGTTCCTGGGTTTGGACTGAAGGCCTGGAAGAGACAGGAAAGGACCAATTCTTTGCAGGCCAATGCCTACTAAATCTGGGAGTCTGTACTTGGAGGAAATCTTTAATAGTTTGCATAGATTTAGCTTTTTCCTCCATCCTTTTGAGGATTTCTTCTGCTTTGCTGCCAAACAGGCAGTCCTGGTTTAAGGGAGCATCCAGTAATTTATTTTATTTATTTAATTTTACATTTGTTGATCGGGCTAGTCTAGCTGGATGCATGTCCATTTTCTGTAGAGGCCCGGGAGAAAAGCTCCACTAACGGAATAGCAAATTTTATTTTATTTATTTTATTTAGCTTTAACGTGATCTGCACAGTTTTGCTCCTTAAGCCAAGCATGCCTTCTAAGTACAGACATAGTGACAGAAGCCCTGCAAGATGCTTCTGAGGTGTCAAAACCACATTGCAAAGTATGTTTACCAACTTGTTCTGCAGAATGCATTAAATCCTGTAATTCTTTGTGTTCAGCACAGTCAGGAATACCCCATCTGTCCAAGGCTCTAGAATCTCTATCAGAAGGGGTAGGATTTTTGGCAGCAGTAGCCTTAATGCCTTTTGGTCCTTGGGAAATGGTCTCTGGATCCGCAGTAGGATTCTTGAAGAGGAACTTGTGAGAGTTAGGTTCTCTCCAATACCTGTCAGGGTTTCTGGGAGCTGGAGGTAAAGTGTCTGGGAAAAGGCTAGATTCCAAGAAAGCATCATCTACAATGTCCAGAACAGGATGGATAGCTAAAGGCCTGTGTTGAAAAAGGAGTAAGAATTCCCTAAGCCTCTTTTTGGAGTCAGTAGTCCTGGCTTTCCCAGAGGAAATGCTCCTTAAGAGTGTGCAAGGTTTCACCAAAAGAAAAATCTTCTGGAGGGGAAGCAGAGGGAATGGAATCCTCTGTATCAGAATCCTCAAGTAGATAAGGGCAAATTCTGGTAATCAGAAGGAACAGAAATATCAGACTCCTGATCAGAAGAATCAGAAGGAAAATCAGTTTTAGGTTTCTTAGAGGGGGAAGGCTGGCTTCCCCTAATTAAGGTAATAAAGTCTTCAGCCATTCTATGCATTTGTTTTTTAGGCATATGGGCCTGAGCATGAGGTTTGGACGTCGATTTTCTAGGCGTGGTGCAAGTTTTAGGCCTGGATGAAGAAGATGGCGTTGGTTTAAAATGCAAGTCTGTAGGCCTGAATACACCCTCAGAAGCTGATGCCTGCACAGCGGCTTCGGACCCATCCAAGGTAGAGACATCCGCAGGTTCCATAGTCGAAGAAGCATCTTGCGGCATACCAGACTCCAAATGGTTCTCAGTAGAGGCCTGCGAATCTGAAGTAGCAGGTATCAGGGGCTGCGAAAGTGCCTCACTGAGTACCGGCAGACTGGCGACTAGCTTAACGGAAGCGTTTTCGGCAGTTTTGGACCTATGCGGTCTGTGTCTCTGTTTTTATCCTTATGTTTTTTCTGAAGATAGGCAGTCAGATGGCTTAAAGCCATTTTGGAGCACTGAGAATGAGTACGAAAATAATTTTCTGCAATACTGCTCAGACAAGCTCCTCGTGGTCCTGCAGAGTGGTCCTAGCTACAGAGAACTCAGAAAAGCGACTACTTTCTGGATTTAAGTATCTTTGTTTTTTTTTTTACTTGGAATAGCTTATGTAGCTTACCCTGAACAAGTTTAAACTGTTTTTTGAGCTGTTTGCTGCATTATTTTAAAATCTGCACTTAAAGTTACTTTTTAGTCGAATTTGATCGAAAGTTTGTTTGTTTGTTTATTTAATTTAACTGTTGAGGCTGCCCACTAAAGTGTGCTAGCCTGTGTAACTGATTTATCACTGTTTCTGCATTTTCTGTGTGTTTCTATCAAAAAAACAAACAAAAAAAATAATCCTTGTTTTCCCGCCTCTCCTCGACTAGTTTAGACCAGTTTACAGGCATTGCTGTATTCTGGGCTGTGGTGTAGTTCCTGTGTTGTCCATTACCTTACTTGGATAGAAGGAAGTTTCTTTGCTCACCAGTGGGAGTGGGGAGCCTTGAGCAGCCTACCTGTCCCTGTAGGAAGTGACCTCAACACAAGAGCTGTAGTAATTGGTTGTTTTGGACCATTTCTAGCTCTTTTGTAGTTCCCTGTTTAAAATCCGCCTCTGGGCATTTTTTTCTGGCTATACTGCTCAGACAAGCTCCTCGTGGTCCTGCAGAGTGGTCCTAGCTACAGAGAACTCAGAAAAGCGACTACTTTCTGGATTTAAGCATCTTTGCTTTTTTTTTTTACTTGGAATAGCTTCTGTAGCTTACCCTGAGAACAAGCTTAAACTGTTTTTTGAGCTGTTTGCTGCATTATTTTAAAATCTGCACTTAAAGTTACTTTTTAGTCGAATTTGATCGAAAGTTTGTTTGTTTAATTTAACTGTTGAGGCTCCCACTAAAGTGTGCTAGCCTGTGTAACTGATTTATCACTGTTTCTGCATTTTCTGTGTGTTTCTATCAAAAAAACAAAAAAAATAATCCTTGTTTTCCCGCCTCTCCTCGACTAGTTTAAACCAGTTTACAGGCATTGCTGTATTCTGGGCTGTGGTGTAGTTCCTGTGTTGTCCATTACCTTACTTGGATAGAAGGAAGTTTCTTTGCTCACCAGTGGGAGTGGGGAGCCTTGAGCAGCCTACCTGTCCCTGTAGGAAGTGACCTCAGCACAAGAGCTGTAGTAATTGGTTGTTTTGGACCATTTCTAGCTCTTTTGTAGTTCACTGTTTAAAATTCGCGCTTGCGCAGTTTTGCGCGATTGTGCGCAAAGCGCAACGCCGGTTAAACAAGGTTAAACTTCTTCTGGCTCCGCCAAGTCTGCTCTTGAAATTTTCCCTTAAGGAAGCTCTACTCTTAGTATAATCAGACTACTCACTATATTATAAGCCTAGCACTTGTTCTCAAAACTTCTCTACTAAGTAAGCACTCTGGTACTAAGTAAAGCACTACATCCACCTACCACCCCTATGAATATCCACTTCCCTTAAAGGCACAGCACTGCCTTATACTATTCTAGCATGTTGAGTGGTAGATTACTGGTGTCCTCTCCAGTTCAGCTGGTTAATCTGGGTATCTTGAGACAATGCTACAATTGTCTCATGTACACAGACAACCCTCTCCTCCTCCCAACAAACACAAATACATGTGAGAGATGCAACTATATAGCCAAACTGGAGGCTGAACTCTCTCAACTCAGGGCTGGCATGACCAGACAGGAGGAGATGGTAACCACACACACAACAATCCCAGTCCCACATAGACCTACCACAACTGCAAACCAAACACATAAAAACAAAAAGACATACTCGGAGGCTCTAATAAAAAACTTACCAAAACAACAGAGGCTCCCAAAGCAGACATCCAAAAATCCACCACCTCAAAACAAAACACATGCAACACATACTTCAATAAATCAGTGTGTCAACCAATCAGAGCCCTTAAGGCCAAACACCATGCCTGACACACTAGTAATAGGTGACTCTATAGTCAGACACACTGATGTCCCGCTGACCAGGCTGAACAAGGAGAGGGTGACTGTGAGCTGCCTATCGGGAGCTAGGATCCGCCACATAACACACGCACTCATGTCACTACAAAGCAAGTACAAATATGACTCCGTCATTGTCCATGCTGGTGTGAATGACCTGAGACGTACCTCCCTGGACTACATGAAGAGAGACAGAGGAGCTCCGATTATGTAGCCCAGGCTGGTATGACCCTGACCCTGAGCAGCATCTTGCCCTCACCAAGAATGATGCCACAATACAAAGACAAGATGATCAGCTTTAATAAGTGGCTCAAGTACTGGTGTCATTCAAAGGGGATCCAATGTCTGTCTGCCTGGGATGACATGTTGGACAAGCCACGCTGCTTCGCAAGGGATGGCTTACACCTGTCACCACTGGGCTTCCGGATTTTGGCTAAGGCTCTTGCCACCCCCATAGTGCCTTTTTTAGGCAAGGCTCAAAAGACAAACCCACCTCCTTAGAAAACAAAAATGGAAAAAAACTAAGGGTAACGCTGCTCAACGCCAGAAGTCTAAATCTCAAGATGCAGGCACTCGATGCACTCCTCAGCTTGGAGAACATTGACGTCTGTGCAGTAAATGAAACCTGGTTCAAGGCTCCTGAGAGCACCCCAGTGCTACCAGGCTATACCTCGTATCATGCTTTTCGGCCCCAAAACCCGGGCCAAACCACGAAGGGAGGGGGAGTGTCCATATTCATCAAGGACACCCACACCTCCAGGTTAGTAGCAACACATGAAGCATCAGAGACCATACAGGTGCAACTAACCATAGGCAAAACTGCTATACAACTGGTAGCATGTTACAGACCACCCTCCCAATCTCAGGAACCCCACTCAGCCTTCCTGAAGACATTGGAGGATATGAATGCATCACAAAATACCATCATACTGGGAGACTTCAACTACCCAAACATAGATTGGGTACATTATTCTAGCCCTAATACCCTAGCACAAAGGTTCCTGGAATTCATAAATTCAAATGCACTGGAACAACTAGTCACCTCTCCCACTAGGGGAGATAATATACTAGACCTGATCATCACAAACATGGGGACAAAATGCTCCACACCGGAGGTATAGCCCTCACTAGTGAGATCTGACCACAAACTAATCACCCTGGATATACATATCCCACCTCCACCCCCAGCACAAAAGACCACAGTAAAAAACTTCTCAAAAGCAGACTTCACTCTTCTTAAGACTGAGAAGGTATACTTTTAAGCCCACTGAGCCAGTGGATACCACATCCCACAATGTCGAATCCTTCACAAATGCTTTCTATGGACATCTCCAAGAATGCATGGATCATGCAATCCCAAATAAATCCAAGTCCCTCTCCACCAAAGGCAAGCGTCCTGTCTGGTGGAACTCAGCCATTAACAAATTGTATAACAAAAGAAGGATGCTACTGCACGTCAGAGCAAAATCCCATAAAGGGAAGACATCTCTGATCAACATTAGCAGAAAACTACGTTCTCTCATAAAAACATCCAAGGCCAACTTTGAGAGAAAAATCGCTAAGGACACTAAAGATAACCAGAAAGCCTTCTTCAGCTATGTTAGAAAAGTACAGTTTTGTACCTACCATAAATGTAGATGTTCGAAGATCCACATTGCTGCAGTCCTTACACTTGGGTAGTCCGCTGTCCTCGGTCGGCCCGAATATCAAAGTATAAGGCTGACGTCGGTCAAGGCGCATTAGACTGACATCAGGACGTCAGGGTACAAATGCGCATGACCGACGTCATATCCTCAGTCTTTTCTTGCCCCAGATGTCAGAAGACCCTAACAAGAAAGGTCAAAACCCAAAGACAACAAACAAACAACCAACCACCCTAGTACTAATAATATGTACAATATATACAATATACACAATATTTACAGTCCAACCCACACAACCACCTCTAACTACAGAGGGGAAGGAGGGAGGGTAAATTGGACTGCAGCAATGTGGATCTTCGAACATCTACATTTATGGTAGGTACAAAACTGTACTATGTTCTTCATCTCACATTGCTGCAGTCCTTACACTTGGGTAGAATCCCAAAGCAGAGGTAAGGGAGGATGGCACAACTATAAAGAAGCAGGAGCTGCCAAAATGCCCTGTAAAATAGCAGTGGCAAAACCAGCCCTAGATTTAGAGTAAAGTGGAAGGTGATAATGCTTAGAGAAAGTATGCACAGAACTCCAAGTAGCTGCCTCCAAGATATCTTTAGTTGCCACCCCCCTTAAAAAAGCTGTTGAAGTGGCAGTAGCCCTAGTGGAATGAGGCCTAATCCCAGCTGGAACCTCCTTGCCATGATGGGAATAACAGAAAGCAATGCAAAACCCAATCCACTTAGAAATAGTTTGTTTTGACACAGGCTTGCCCTGAGAACTCAAAGCAAAAGAAACAACTGCTGAGACTGCCTGAACCCTTTAGTTCTGCTCAAATAATATCGCAACTGCCTGTGTATATCCAAAGTGTGCAAAATCTTTTCCCCTTTATTTTGGGGGTTTGCATAAAAGGTAGGCAAATGAATAGTTTGGTTTAAAGCCACACTAGAAACCACTTTAGGCATAAAGGAAGGATTAGTACGTAAAGACACCCTATCCTTATGGAAAATTAAGAAAGGCTCAACTGCCATAAGGGCCTGTAATTCAGAAACCCTTCTCGCAGAGGTAATGGCCAACAAAAAAGCAGTCTTCCATGATAAATATTTCAACTCAGCAGTAGCTGCAGGCTCAAAAGGTTGTAGAGTGAGTTTCTCCAACACAAAATTGAGATCCCAAGCAGGAGTAGGAGCTCTCCATGGGGGTCTTATATTCTTTGCCCCTCTAAGGAATTGCTTAAACAAAGGATGAGAAAACAATGGTGGGTCACAATTATAGTGAGCAGAAATTGCCGCAGCATGAATCTTAATAGAAGAGAAGGACAAACCTTTGTCCAGTAACTCAGTAAGATATTGAAGAGCCACACTTAAATTAGGCTTAGAAACATCAAATGCTTTTGCTGCACTCCAAAATAAAAATCTCTTCCATTTATCTGCGTACACTTTCCTCGTACTAGGCCTTCTGGTTTCCAAAATAACATTCAAAACTTGCTGTGGAAGCTGAAACCCTCCAGGGTTTAAAACAGAATATGCCAGGCTGTCAGGTGAAGAGAGAGAAGTTTGACATTGAGTAAATGACTGTTCTCCTGAGACAGCAGGTGAGGAATCGAAGGTAAAGGCCAAGGAGGCTCCCGTACCAGACTTCTCAGTAGTGGGTACCAATGCTGTCGAGGCCAATCTGGAGCTATTAAAATCATCTTTGGCTTGTCTTGTCTGACCGTCAGAAGAACCTTTGGGAGGAGAGGCAGAGGTGGAAAGGCATACACATGAAGATTGCTCCAATTGAATGAAAGAGCATCCACTTTCCAAGCTGTGGGATGAAAACTTTTTGTGCAAAACTTTGGCAGCTGGTAGTTTAGTGGAGAAGCGAACAGATCTATGTCTGGAGTTCCCCATGACACTGTCAATTCCTGAAATACATGAGGATCCAATTTCCACTCGTGGGGATCCATAATTTGTCTGCTCAACACATCTGCTAAGGAGTTCTGTGCTCCCGGCAGAAACCTTGCCTGAAGATTTAGCTGTAAACTGAGAGCAGTCTCCCACAAAATCATTGCTTGTCTGCACAGAGGATAAGAATGTGTTCCCCCTTGCTTGTTGATGTACCACATGACAGTTGAGTTGTCTGTTAGAATCAACACCTGCCCTGGAAGAAGTAAATCCTTGAAAGCTATCAATGCAAATTGGACTGCTAACATCTCCTTCAGGTTGATATGTAGATGTAGAAGTCTGGCAGGCCACGTGTCTTGTATCCACTTTCCATTTAGATGAGCTCCCAAGCTTTGTCTGAGGCATCTGTCGTTAGAATCTGACTCGCCTCTGGCCGGGTCACAGAGAGTCCCTTGTTTAGGTGACATTCCTGAGCCCACCACAAAAATTCCTTTTGAATGCAAGGTATTATCTGAATGACAGTGTCCATATCTTGGCAGTGCTGTGTCCATACATTTTGAGATACCATTGTAGCTTCCTCATATGCAGTTTGGCATTGGGAAGCACCAGAATACAAGATGCCATGAACCCCAAGGCTTGAAGGACTGTCCTTGCAGTCAGCCTGGACTGATGAGACAATTGATGGAAGTAAAGAGAAAGATTCTTTTGTTTGTCCGGGGTCAAAAAGGCCATCTGGGATGCTGTATTCAGTCTCACACCCAGAAAGCACATGTCCTGAGAGGGTACTAGACTGGACTTTATTTCGTTCACAGAATACCCCAGGCATCTTAGCACTGCTATCACATAGTGTAGATGATGAAGAAGTTCGTCCTTTCCTTGAGTCAGAATCAGGCAATCGTCCAAATAAGGATAGATCTGTATTCCTCTTAGCCTGAAGAAAGCTATCACTGGAGCCAGAACCTTCGTGAACACTCTGGGTGCAGTAGATAAGCCAAAGGGCAATGCAGAGAACTGATAATGAGAAGTCCCAGCCCGAAAACGTAGATACTTCCTGCAACTTAGCCTGATAGGAACATGAAGGTAAGCCTCCTTGAGATCCAGAGTTACCATCCAGTGATCTTTGCCCAGCAGAGGTAAAAGCTGTTGTAACGTCAACATTTTGAACTTGGGAATGTCCAGATAAGTGTTGAGGATAGATAAATCCAAAATTGGTCTCCACGTGTTCCCCTTCTTTGGTACTAGGAACAGGCGAGAATAAAATCCTAGGCCCACTTCTGACAGAGGGACCGGTTGTATGGCTCCTATTCGGAGCAGCAGAGAAATCTGTTTGTGAGCCTCTATTCTTTGCTGAGGAGGAACGTCTGGCATGCCTTTGAAAGGAGGCAAGGTATGGAAATAAAACCTGTAACCTCGGTGTATGATATCCAATACCCATCTGTCTTGGGTAATTAAACTCCAATTTTCTTTGAAAAGCGCCAATCTTCCTCCCAAAGGTGCTGCCAGACGAGAAGGCTCTGGCAGCTGAAAAGGTAGGTCATTGGGTCTGTTTACGAAAGGACTGACCCCTGCCCTCACCCGAAGACTGTGCAGGAGAACTCCCTGTTCTAGGCCTGAAAGAGCCCTGAGCTCTGCCCCTACCATGTCTAGACCTACCCCTAGACTGGGAATCATAAGAAGGATACGTCCACCCCTTGGTAGGCCAATTTCTGCTAAACTTCGGAGGCTGAACCTGCAAAAAATCTTTAACAGTCTGCATAGACTTAGCTTTGTCTTCCATTTTCTTTAAGACTGCCTCAACAGGTGAACCAAACAACACATCAGATTGTAAAGGAGCATCTAAAATCCTTGTCTTAACATGGTCAGATAAATTCTGATCCCTCAGCCAGGCATGCCTGCGAAGAACTGACCCAGTGGCAGCCACCCTAGACGAGGCCTGTACAGCATCAAAACCACATTGCAAAGAATGCTTACCCACTTGTTCAGAGACATGTACCAAATCTTGTAACTCTTTACACTCAATACCTTCCGCCAAAGCATCCACCTTAGACTTCAATTGAGAAAGTAGATAGTTTTGGTATTTCAACATGTGAAACTGGCAATTCAGAGCCCTCATAGCTAGGGTGGAAGAAGTATAGACTTTCTTTCCCCATCTATCCAAAGCCCTAGACTCTTTATCTGGGGGAACTGGATTTTTAACAACAGAAGCCTTAACACCTTTAGGCCCCTGACTAACAGTTTCTGGGTCCGCCCTAGGACTCTTAAAAAGATACTTATGAGCTTCAGGCACCCTATAATACCTATCCGGCTTAACAGGAGCAGGAGGCAAAGAATCAGGATTAAGAGAAGCCTCTGCAAACACATCCTCCACAACATCCAGAACAGGAGGTATAGCCAAAGGCCTATGCTGGGGTAAAAACAAAAATTCCCTAAGCCTTTTCCTGGAATCAGAGAAGTCCTGACCTTCCCACTTAAAATGCTCCCTCATGGAATGAAGAGTCTCTGAAAAAGAAAAATCCTCAGGAGGAGAAGCAGAAGGAGTAGAATCATCCACATCAGAATCAGAATAAGGAGAATACTCCTGCAAGTCTTCAACCGAAGATACTGAAACATCTGAAGCTTGCTCAAAACTCCCTAACTCAGGTTCCACCCTAGGCCTCTTATCAGGAGGGGGCAAAGAACCTCTAATCAAGGTAATCAAATCTTCTGCCATTTTAAGCATATGCTTCTTGGGCACAGATCCTGAAGAACTAGGAGTGACACCAACTGAAGCTAAACCTGGCCTGCCTCTGGGAGAAGCCTTGGAAACAGAAGGAGAAGGCCTAACCACCCTAGGAAGGGAGGGGAGTACAGTAACCTGAGAAGCCCCTTCAGCCTGACCTGCTTCCTGAGAGGCCACATCCTGCAATAACAAGGTCTCCCCCTGGGACTCCAAAGAAACCTCCGGTGGAACCACCGGCTCCACCGACACCTCTAAAGAACCGGCGTCCGGTACGGACGACTCGTCTAGCCTGGGCTTAGCTGCTTTATCCTTGCGCTTCTTCGAAGAAGTGGACGCCGGAGCATCCGATGGCATATTATAATTGCACCGCTTCCCGAAGACTAACCTGGCACAATCTAACCTTCTCTTAATAGTGCGCTTATTGAATCTAGCACAAAAGCGACACCCAACAACGTCGTGCTCAGGCCCTAAACAAGGAATACACAAGGTATGATAATCTCTATGCAGTATCTGTTTCCCACAAGAAATACAGTTATTCACTTTTTCTGACATCCGGTAAACCACTGAGGCAAGGAAAAACTAAAATATTCCCCAACGGGGTACTTAGCCAACTTTGACTCTGTCTGAAACTCCGAATTCGAAAAATTTCAGAATGCCGAACGGCACTTGCAACGCTGCTTCTGCATCGGACCATGCGGCAAAAAAGACTGAGGATATGACGTCGGTCGTGCGCATTTGTACCCTGACGTCCTGATGTCAGTCTAATGCACCTTGACCGACGTCAGCCTTATACTTTGATATTCGGGCCGACCGAGGACAGCGGACTACCCAAGTGTAAGGACTGCAGCAATGTGAGATGAAGAACATCCTGGGCGGAAACCCTCAGATATGCTTAGAGTTAGTTCACAACAACAAAAAAATACACTGAACCCACAGATATTGCCAACATTCTGGCTGACAGGTTCAGTGCAAATTTCTCCACTCCCTCACCCCCAAAAGAAGAAATACTTATCCCAGCTGAATGTAATCTCCCTGTCATCTCAGATGTCCAAGTGAGAACCGCCCTCAACAAAGCTAAACACAGCATCAATGGGACCTGACGGTATCCCGGGTTGCGTGCTACGTGAACTCCAAGAGGAGCTAAACCCACACATAAAAATGCTATTTAACCTTAGCCTTACTACAGGATATGTACCTGAACACTGGCGTACAGCAACAGTGGTCCCACTCCACAAAGGGGTACCTCTACAGACCCTGGGAACTACCGCCCCATAAGCTTAACCAGCCTGGTCTGCAAAGCTATGGAAAGAATCATTATGGAACTCAAACAGAGACATAGGGGACCTACAGACACTTGACCCCACCCAGTTCGGCTTTGTAAAGGGCAGATCCTACCTTTTGAACCTGATTGACTTTTTCGAAACAGTCACTAGAGCCATTGATGAGGGCAAAGCAGTCCATACAGCCTATCTGGACTTGGCTAAGGCCTTCGACACAATACCCCACTCAGGCATCATAGATAAGCTCAACAGCTTAAACGTAAACCCTTATGTCACTAGATGGGTTGCAAACTGGCTAAAGGACAGAACCGGACAGAACCCATAAAGTTAAAATCACTGGAGCAATGTCAGACTCAAAGCCAGTCACAAGTAGTGTCCCACAGGGATCTGTCCTGGGACCCCTCTTGTTCAGCATTTATTTCTCAGATGTTAAAGCAAACATGAGAGGGTTGTGGCTGACAAAGTTCGCAGATGACTGCAAACTAGTCGCCATAGTCGATACACCAGTGGACACATACATCCTACAAAAAGGCCTCAAAGAAACGGACAACTGGTTCCGGAGTCACGGCCTTAAACTAAATGCCAAAAAATGTATAGTCATCCCCTTTGGGAAAAACAAAGTACCCACAAATTATCACATAGAGAGCAACCCATTGAGTACGGAAAAAGTAATCAGAGACCTAGGGACCCAAGTCGACAGCGACCTCTCATTTGACACCCACGTTGCCAAAGTGGTTAGAAAAACATTCTACCTTGCACACCTCATCATGAAGGGATTCACATCCAGATCCAAGGATGTCAATGTACCCCTATACTCCTCCCTCATCAGACCCATGATTGAGTACAATGCCCCATTTGGTATGTACCTCACCCGGCATTTGCAACAGCTGGAGAGACCACAAAAGTACCTCACCAAGAGGATCAAGGGTCTCCAACATGTGTCTTATTCTGCCAGACTAAAGAAACTTCAGCTCTATTCAGTAGCATACCGCCTGCTCAGAGGTGATCTCTACCTGACGTACAAGGCCATGTCCAATCAGGATCTGATGGACATGCTCCACCTCAAAAAATCCAAATCCATCAGGACCACGAGAGCTAAAGACTTCAACCTCGGCACAAGTATGAATAGGACATGCTGGAGGGATAGATTCATAACCCAGAGGCTTCCCATGCTTTGGAACAAGATCCCAGTTCGTATTAGGCAGAGCCCCTCACTGACTCTCTTCAAGAGAAATCTTGATGAGTGGATGGGAGATCGTAAGTTTACCCCAGGGGTCACATCTGTGTCACTGCTAGACAGGGGCACAGTAAACTAATTCTATTATACAAGGGGACCTTCACTGTGTCACTACTAGACAGAGGCACAGTATTCTAAATTTATTCTGTACATTTTTGTACCATTTCATGGGGTGGCAAAAGCCACATCACTATGGCTAGGCTTACAAATGCCCCAGGGCAGATAGCCTAGTACTAAACTATGAAGCTATGAAACTATAGCCCGACGACAAATAGTTCGGGGGTTGAACAAGGCACAAAACAGACAGCAAGGTATGTTGTGGTCTGGGCCTAAACAGGGGATCCAGTACGAATGAAAATCTTTAGGAGGTATTTGCTTTCCACAGGTAAGACAATTGTTAACATTTACTGACATCGGCTGGAGCAAGAAAAAGGATCCCCAACGGGGTACTTATCTTTTTTGAAGACTTCGGGTCTGAAACTCAAACGAAAATTTCAGGAGTTGGCCGACCGGCACTTGCAAACTGCTTCTGCTTCAGGCACCGCATGGCAAGAAAGACTGATGTAATGGTGTCGGCTGTATGTTTTAAACCCCTGACGACCTGACGTCATGGTATACGAGACAGCATCCGATGCAGGAATCCGAAGACTCTGGTATTCAGGCCGGCTGAGGGCTACCTGCAGGCAGATAACCCAAATGTGATGACTGCAACAGTGAAACACTAAGAACATCAGGTGTTGAACATTACCCCTATAAACTCCAGGGTCTGGGTTGGAGTTAGCTTGGACTTTTCCCAGTTTATGGATATTCCCAGGCTATGCGCCAGATTGTGGATGTATTGCAAGACTGTTACAAGTAGATGCTTGGTGGGGGCGATGAGGAGCCAGTTGTCCAGATACGGAAACATGGGGAATCCTTGCAGTCTCAAGTGAGCTGTCACTGCTGCCATGCATTTGGTGAACACTTTGGGGGCTGCAGAGAGTCCAAAGAGCAGGGCATGGAATTGGTAGTGATTGGCTCCTAGCCAGAAGCAAAGAAACCTTCTGAAGCATTTGTCCATCTTTGATGTGGTAATACACATCCCGAAGGTCTATCGAGCACATCCAATTGCCTTCCTCCAGAAAGGGGAGAATGGATTAAACCATGACCAACCAGAATTTTGTCTGGGCGACGAACTTGTGTAAACAGCTGAGGTCCAAAACTGGCCTCCAGTCCCCTGTCTTTTTTGGCACCAAAAAGAACCTTGAGTAAAATGTGGATCCTATCTGGTCTGGTGGGACTTTTGGGGTGACTCTTTTTAAGCACAGCTGTTCTATTTGTAGAGCTGATTCATCCCTTAGACTGGGTGGAACATCTGGGATTTGCTTTGGAGGTTTTGGGTAGGAGTCAAAAGGGATTTTGTAACCTCAGGATATTATCTTCTGCACCCAAAAGGAGGTGATAACAGATAGCCAGGCATTGGGGTGCAGAGAAAGATGTCACCTGAATGCTTCCAGAGGAAAGCAATCGGGCTGCTCTTCAAGGGCGCTGGTAGGGCTGCCCAGAGAAAGAATCTCTGGAGCCCTGATTACGTGGACCCCCTCGGCCCCTGTAGGGGCGCCTTCCGGAAGATTTTCACCCTCTGTCTCTGGGGTAAACTTGCCTTGTGTGTCACAAAAAGAACCCAGAGATTTTTTGTGCCACAATTTCCTACTTCTCCGGTTCCTGGAAAAAAGACACAGGAGAGTGGAGAAAAGTACAGTTTTGTACCTACCATAAATGTAGATGTTCGAGGATCCACATTGCTGCAGTCCTAACTATTGGGTAGTCCCTAATGCGCATGACCGACGCCATATCCCTCAGTTTCTTGCCCCCAGATGTCAGAAGACCCTAAAAGACAAGGCCCAATATACCTGCACCAAAAATATGTACAATATATACAAAATTATCAGCATATAACCTCACCTACACAACCACCCCTAACACAGAGGGAGGAGGAGGAGGAGGGGACATTGACAATGTGGATCCATCATCATCTAACATCTACATTTATGGTAGGTACTATGTTCTTCATTCCACATTGCTGCAGTAGCAGGAGCTGACAACATGCCTTGCAAAATAGCTGTGGCAAAACCAGCCCTAGACTTAGAGTAGAGAGGAAGGTGATAATGCTTAGAGAAAGTATGCACTGAACTCCAAGTAGCTGCCTCCAAAATATCCTTAGTTGCCACCCCTTAGAAATGCTGTTGAAGTGGCAGTAGCCCTAGTGGAATGAGGCCTAATCCCAGCTGGAATCTCCTTGCCATGATGGGAATAACAAAATGCAATGCAAAACCCAATCCACCTAGAAATAGTTTGTTTTGACACAGGCTTGCCCTGCGAAACTCAAAGCAAAAGAAACAAACAACTGCTGAGACTGCCTAAAATCCTTAGTCCTGCTTAAATAATACTGTGTACATCTAAAGTGTGCAAAATCTTTTCCCTTTATTTTGGGGGTCTGCATAAAAAGTAGGCAAATGAATAGTTTGGTTTAAAGCCACACTAGAAACCAAATGATACCCTATCCTTATGGAAAATCAAAAGGGCTCTACTGCCATAAGGGCCTGCAACTCAGACACCCTTCTTGAAAAAGCAGTCTTCCATGACAAGTATTTCAATTCAGCAGTATTTTCCAACACAAAATTGAGATCCCAAGCAGGAGTAGGAGCTCTACGTGGGGGTCTTATCTTCTTTTCCTCTCTAAGAAACTTGAACAACAAAGGATGAAAACAATGGTGGGTCACAATCATAGTGAGCTGAAATTGCTGCAGCATGAATCTTAATGGAAGAGAAGGACAAACCTTTGTCCAATAACTCAGTAAGATATTGAAGAGCCACACTCAAATTAGGCTCAGAAATCTCCAAATTCTTTGCTGTACTCCAAAATAAAAATCTCTTCCATTTTTCATGTACACTTTCCTTGTACTAGGTCTTCTAGCTTCCATAATCACATTTAAAACTTGTTGAGGAAGTTGAGACCTGCTGTGTTTCAACACAGAATATGCCAGGCTGTTAGATGAAGAGAGTGAAGCTTGACATTGAGCAGATGACCGTCCTTCTGAGATAACAGATGTGGAATCAAAGGTAAAGGGCCATGGAGGCTTAGACTCCTTAGTAGTGGGTACCAGTGTTGCGAGGCCAATCTGGAGCTATTAAAATCATCCTTGGCTTGTCTTGTCTGACCTTTAGAGCACCTTTGGAAGAAGAGGCAGAGGTGGAAAGGCATACACATGAAGATTTTTCCAACTGAAAGACAGAGCAACCACTTTCCAAGGTGTGTGATGAAACCCTTTGTGCAAAACTTTGGCAGCTGGTGGTTTAGTGGAGAAGCGAACAGATCTATGTCTGGAGTTCCCCATGACACTGTCAATTTCTGAAATACATGAAGATCCAGTTTGGGATCCATGATTTGTCTGCTTAACACATCTGCTAAGGAGTTCTGTGCTCCCGCAGAAACCTTGCCTGAAGAGTTAGTTGCAAGCTGGTCTCCCATAAAATCATTGCTTGCCTGCATAGAGGATAAGAATGTGTTCCCCTTGTTTGTTGATGTACCACATGACAGTTGTGTTGTCTGTTAGAATCAACACCTGCCCTGGAAGAAGTAACTCCTTGAAAGCCATTAATGCAAATTGGACTGCTAACATCTCCTTCATGTTGATATGTAGATGCTGTAGTCTGGCAGGCCACTTGTCTTGTATCCACTTTCCATTTAGATGAGCTCCCAAGCAATGTCCGAGGCATCTGTCGTTAAAATCTGACTCGCCTCTGGCCGGGTCAGAGAGTCCCTTGTTTAGGTGACATTCCTGAGCCCACCACAAAATTCTTTTGAAGGCAAGGTATTATTTGAATGACAGTGTCCAAATCCTGGCAGTGCTGTGTCCATACATTTTGAGATACCATTGCAGCTTCCTCATATGCAGTTTGGCATTGAAGCACCAGAATACACAAGATGCCATGAACCCTAATGCTTGAAGGACTATCCTTGCAGTCAGCACGGACTGATGAGATAGTTGATGGAAGTAAAGGGATAGACTCTTTTGTTTGTCCGGGGTTAAAAGGCCATCTGGGCTGCTGTATTCAGTCTCACACCCAGAAAGCACATGTCTTGAGAGGGTACTAGACTGGACTTTATTTCGTTCACAGAATACCCTAGGCATCTTAGCACTGCTATAACATATTCCAGATGCTGTAGAAGGTCTTCCTTTTCTTGAGCCAGAATCAGGCAGTCGTCCAAGTAAGGATAGATTTGAATTCCTTTTAGCCTGAAGTAAGCTATCACTGGAGCCAGAACCTTTGTGAATACTCTGGGCAGTAGATAAGCCAAAGGGCAATGCAGAGAACTGATAATGAGAATTTCCAGCTCGAAAGCAGATACTTCCTGCAACTTAGTCTTATAGGCACATGAAGGTAAGCTTCCTTGAGATCTAAAGTTACCATCCAGTGATCTTTGCCCAGCAGAGGTAAAAGCTGTTGTAACGTCAACATCTTGAACTTGGGAATGTCCAGATAAGTGTTAAGGATAGATAAATCCAAAATTGGTCTCCACGTGTTCCCCTACTTTGGTACTAGGAACAGGCGAGAATAAAATCCTAGGCCCCTTTCTGATACAGGGACTGGCTGAATGGCTCCTATTTGGAGTAACAGAGAAATTTGCTTGTGAGCCTCTTTCCTTTGTGGAGGAGGAACGTCTGGCATGCCTTTGAAAGGGGGTAATGTATGGAAATAAAACCTGTAACCGTGGTGAATGATATCCAACACCCATCTGTCTTGAGTAATTAAATCCCAATTTTCTTTGAAAAGAGACAGTCTTCCTCCCAAAGGAGCTGCCAGGCGAGAATCTACTGGCAGCTGAAAAGGCAGGTCATTGGGTCTGTTAAGGACTGACAGGTGAACTCCTGTTCTAGGCCTAAAAGAACCTTGAGCTCTGCCCCTACCACGTCTAGACCTACCCCTAGACTGGGAATCATAAGCAGGATATGTCCATCCCTTAGTAGGCCAATTTCTACTAAACTTGGTGGCTGCACCTGCAAAAATCTTTAACAGTTTGCATAGACTTAGCTTTGTCCTCCATTTTCTTTAAAACTGCTTCCACAGGCGAACCAAACAACACATCAGACTGTAAAGGAGCATCCAAAATCCTTGTCTTAACATGCTCAGCTAAATTCTGATCCCTCAACCAGGCATGCCTCGAAGAACAGAACTAGTGGCAGCCACCCTCGAGGAGGCCTGTACAGCATCAAAACCACATTGCAAAGAATGCTTACCCACTTGTTCAGACACATGAACTAAATCCAGCAACTCTTTACACTCAATACCTTCCGCCAAAGCAACCACCTTAGATTTCAATTGTGAAAGGAGATAATTTTGATATTTTAGCATGTGAAACTGACAATTCAACGCCCTCATGGCTAAAGTGGAAGAAGTATACACTTTCTTTCCCCATCTATCCAAAGCCCTTGCCTCTTTATCAGTGGGAACAGGGTTTTTAACAACAGAGGCCTTAACACCTTTAGGTCCCTGAGAAACAGTTTCGGGTCTGCCCTAGGACTCTTAAAAGATACTTATGAGCTTCAGGCACCCTATAGTACCTATCAGGTGTAACAGGAGGCAAAGAATCAGGGTTCAGGAAGCCTCTGCAAAAACATCTTTCACCACATTCAACACAGGAGGTATAGCTAAGGGCCTATGCTGGGGTAAAACAAGAATTCCCTAAGCCTTTTCCTGGAATCAGAGTAATCTTGGCCTTCCCATTTAAAGTGCTCCCTCATGGAATGCAGAGTCTCTGAAAATGAGAAATCCTCAGGAGGAGAAGCTGTAGGAGTGGAATCATCCACATCAGAATCAGAATAAGGAGGATACTCCTGCAAGTCTTCCAGAAGACTCAGAAGCCTCTGAACACTGTTCAAAACTCTCAAACTCAGGTTCCACCCTAGGCCTCTTATCAGGAGGGGGCATAGAACCTCTAATCATAGTAATCAAATCTTCTGCCATTTTAAGCATATGTTTCTTAGGCACAGAACCTGAAGTGCTAGGAGAAGCCCCCACTGAAGCTAAACTTGGCCTACCTCTCAAAGAAGTTTTGGAAACAGAAGGAGAGGCTCTAACTACCTTGGGAAGAGAGGGAAGAACAGTTACCTGAGAAGCCCCCTCAGCCTGGCCTACCTCCTGAGAAGGCACATCCTGTAACAGTAAAGTCTCTGCCTGAGACTCCAAAGAAACTCCTGGCAAAACCTCTGGCTCCACTGAGCCTTCTAAACAACCGGCGTCCGGGACTGCGGTTCATCAATGTTTTGTCCTTGCGCTTTTTGGGCGAGCGGGCGTCGGAGCATCCGGCGGCATTTTATAATTCCAAACACTAACCTGGCACAGTCTAATATTCTCTTAATAGTGCGTTTGTTAAATCTAGCACAAGAGGCATCCAACAACGCTAAACAAGGTATACACAAGGTATGGTAATCCCTATGAGGTATCTGTTTCCCACAAGAAATACAGTTATTCACTTTTTCTGACATCCGGTTAAATACTGAGGCAAGAAAAACCAAAATGTTCCCCAGCAGGTAATAGCAACTTTGATTCGGTCTGAAACTCCGACTTCAGAAAATTTCAAAACTGCTTCTGCATCGGACCATGCGGCAAAAGACTGAGGATATGCCTGACCGGCGTCAACTCACTCTTGGTATTGACTGGACAGCGGACTACCCAATAGTTAGGACTGCAGCAATGTGGAATGAAGAACATCATACACCAACCACAGACAGAGTCTTACTGTCCTGCTCACACCTGGCTAATTTGTCCTTCACTTTAGGGCAAAACAGGGAGGACGCTTCCACTAGAGTGTTAAGAAAGGAAAACTTGAAGGCATCTGTGAAGTCACATAGGCGCATCCAGGTGTGACTACTCACAACTACGCCTGAACCTGCAGCTCTGGCCGCCCCTTTGGTTGCATGTGAAATCAACCTCATGGACAAATTAGAAATCGATTCCAGGGTCGCTAGCTGCAAGGATACCTTGTCATTAACCTCGTCAGACACCTTTCCTGAAAGGGTACCAGAGAGTTCGAAGACGAGGACTGTCTGGATTCTGGTGAAACGTGCCAGGTAGCTCAAAGACCAAATAGCAAAGGTCGATGAAGCAAACACTCACTTCCCCAGTCTGTCCACCGCTCGGTACTCTGTTAGGCAGGTGAACAGTTTGCCTCTCCTCAGCAAGCTCTCTCTTGGTGGCTGCTGCTGCCACCACCACAGCATCTACTGGTAGACCTTTTGACCAATGAGGATGTTCTTCAGGGGGAGAGGGGAACTTGTCTGGTCTCTTGGGGACTGCTTCAACAGCGTCAGGATTCTTCCAGGCGTGCTGCACCACAAGCTGAACCAACTCATCTGCAGGTGGGGTCACCAAGGAGGTAGATGGTCAAGCACAAAAGGCCTGCAGGAAAACAGATTCCTCTGAGAAGGGGTTTTTGGGCTTCCAATCACCCCTCTGTTCATGATCTCCAGAAAGTCACCAAAGGAGACATCTTTGAGGGGTGATCGAGGGGACCCTTCCCCTTCATCCTAATCTGTATCCCTGGTGAGGGACTTCTCAGAGGAGTCCATGTGCTTCCTCTTGCACGATTTCTTCCTTGGAATGTCCTCAGTGGGAGCTTTTGAGGAGGACCTGGAAGAAAGGGCATCCTGCAGTAGGGTCTCCTGAGGCTCCCGTGCTCAATTTGGGATGGTGGCCTGTGGCAGCTGCAGCACAGGGGAGGACATGGGGATTCCGGCGCCGAAGGCTTACTCACACAGACAAGAGCCCTCTCCATTGTCTGTTAAGCAGGGCCGCTTGAAGAGGGATGGGAGGGTCACACCCCGCTCCATTGAGCTCACTCCCAGGAATGGAGCCTCAAGCTGGATAGGTACTGACAGGGCTCCTGGAACTGTGGACGGCACTGTAGAAAAAGCCGGTGCCAAACTTGGAACCAAGGAACACTCAGTCCAGTCCCAGGCCAGAGGAAGACCCGGTTCCAACAGAACCAAAAGCCAAAAGGTAGACTCCAGGGCCAAAGTGAGGTCCACTATCAGCACCAAAGCCAAGGGTGCCGAGAGAGGTGTCGGTGCAGAGGGCTTTGGAACCTGCAAGGAGGATGAAGGAGCGTACAATGGGGTCTGTGAAGCAGGAAATCCAAGTCCTATAACGGACTGCGATTCTGAATCGGACGGAATCCCCCATGGCTGTCAGCAGCTGGTCCAGAAGGCGCACCACATCAAGTTCGGACAGGCTCCTGGTGGACCTACAGGATATCCCTGAAGTGGCCTCTGGACAATCTAAGAGGAGACTACAAGCCTGTCCCAAGAAAGGGACCATAGACAGGGAATATCGGGTCCGTGCTTGTACATCTAGCGGCACCACAGTCTCCATTTTTGAGACAAAAGGAACAGCAGGGTCTATCTGAGTTATCAGAGCTGAGAAAGGGCTCGGAGTCGTAATCGGAGTTGAGGTCCAAGTTTTTGAATCAGTCACATCCGGTGCCATAGACATCGGTGCTGAGGTAGTCAGCGATGATATGGACAAAGACAGTACCGAAGACGGTGCCGTTGGTGAAGACTTTTGTTCCGGTGCAGAAAGCTTTGGAATTTTTGTTTTTTGGCGGTCTTTCCCTCTAACCAAAGGATGAGGAGGGAACGGAGTGTGGGCTCTTTTTGCCTTTACTAGGAGGTAGTGTACCCTCAGACGCGGAGAGAGCCCACTGAGAAAGGTGATTTGAGTAGGCCTTTCAAAATCAATTTTTACTTTCATTCAGGGTAAGAGAACTAAACCCCAGACAGAAGGAGCATGAGGGTTGTACCAAGAGGTGAGGCACTCCCAAACAGTAAACACAGTCATCATGAAGGTCAATATTAGACATTTTTCTCCCACACTTCAGGCATTGTTTGAAGCCTGACGTGCCCTTTTTATCTGACATGTTAATATCAACAAAATCAGGAAAAAGAAAAAACAACAGATTATTGCAAATAAGCAGACAACAGTAAACTGGAAGGCAAAGAGAAGATACCAACAATGGTATAGAAAGAATTACCACAGCAGGTAGAGAGAAGGGAGTGTACCAGCGATGGTAAAAAGATTACCCAAGGGTAATGAAAGGAAAGTTGGAAAAAGACTTAGCGAAACACAGCTACAGGAAACGCACTAAACAATTTTGAGTTATCAGAAATATCAAAATAACAGAATATTCCAACAATATCAAAGACTTAGCTGAGAGCTGGCTTGAATGTGGCTTTATGGCGATGTGGCAAACAAGATTAGAGGTAACAGGGAGAAGGGGATTATGGGTAAAATCTTAGTTCAAGAGTTTGGCTGGTGCGAGCTTTGGTACAAGGCCGACTCGGTTCCAAGGGCTCGGAACCAAACCCATCAGTGATGAATGGAATGAAGATTAACATCAGACTCCAACTTTTCCTCCGCAACTACCACCAACTACAAAATCTAGCCAAAAAAAAATTCACTCTTGAAAAAAAAAGTCCTACTATAACCAGATCCAACAAAAATAACCCACAGAAATTCTGGCACGCCATAAAAAGTACAGTTGTGTACACTTACCATAAATGTAGATGTTCGAGTGTATTCACTGTTGCAGTCATCACATTTGGGTTATCTGCTTGCAGTAGCCCTCAGTCGGCCTGATTATCAAAGTCTGGGGTCCTGTGTCGGTTGCTGTCTCATCTTCCATGACGTCAGGAGTATAAAGCATGTAGCCGATGCCATTACATCAGTTTTTCTTGCTCCAGATGTCAGGTGCCCCCATAATGGGAAGCAATTACATACAAGGTTACACCTCCAACAAAAAAGGAAATACACCAAAAAGCTTTAAGCATAGTAAACAAAAATAGAGGTACAGTCAACAGAAGGCAGGGGGCTGGAAGGAGGGTAACCAGGACGGCAACAGTGAATACACTCGAACATCTACATTTATGTTAAGTGTATACAACTGTACTATGTTCTTCGTGTTTCACTGTTGCAGTCATCACATTTGGGTAGATTCCCAAAGCTAAGGATGGGAGGAGGTAATTAGATATAGCATTAGGACCAGCTATTAGGCCCTGTAAGACTGCAGTGGCAAAACCAGCTTGGGATTTAGAAAAAATTGTCAAGTGATAATGCTTGGTGAAGGTATGTACAGAACTCTAGGTAGCAGCTTCTAGGATGTCCCTGGTAAGGACACCTCTGAGAAAGGCTGTAGAGGTAGATGCAGCCCTAGTTGAATGTGGTCTAATCCCGTGTGGGGTAAGTTTTCCATGGTGCTTATAGCAGAAATGAATGCAGTGGCCTATCCACTTAGAAATGGTTCGCTTTGAAATGGCCTTCCCCTCTGCCCCTGCAGCAAATGCAACCAGCAGCTGTTCAGATTTCCTGAGAGGTTTAATCCTGTCCAAGTAAAATCAAAGTTGTCTGCACAAGTCCAATGAGTGCAGTATTCATTCCTCTTTGTTCTGTGGATTAGAAAAGAAGGTTGGCAAATGAATGGACTGACTAGGAGCCACACTGGATACCACCTTGGGCATGAAGGAGGGATTGGTCCTGATGGACACCCTGTCCGTATGAAAGATGAATGGCTCCACTGCCATGAGGGCCTGTAATTCAGACACTGTTCTTGCTGAAGTGATGACTAGAAGGAAGGCTGTCCTCCAAGAAAGGAATTTCAACTCTGCATTTGCAGCTGGCTCAAAGGGAGGTAGAGTTAGTTTTTCCAATACAAAGTTGAGGTCCCAGGCTGGAGCAGGGGCTCTCCAGGGTGGTCTTAAACTTTTGGCTCCTCTGAGGAACTGCTTCAACAGTGGATAAGAGAAGAGGGGTGGTTCTGTATTGCAATGAGCTGAAATGGCTGAGGCATGAATTTTGATGGAGGAAAAGGAAAGGCCCTTGTGAAGCATCTCAGTTAAGTATTGAAGAATCTGAGGTAAATTGGGCGCTGCTGTGCCCATCCCCTGAGTTTGGCTCCAGGAACAGAATCTTTTCCATTTTTCAGCATAGGATTTTCTAGTACTAGGCCTCCTTGCCTCCAGAATGACATCAATCACTTGTTTACTGAGGGATAGTAATGGAGATCAGGTAATTAGCCAGGCTGCCAGGTTCAAGGTTTGAAGCTGTGGGTGCAGAATCTGGCCCTCCTGCTGGGACAGCAGGGTAGGGGTCTGAGGCAGGTGCCATGGTGCCAGCAGTGACACACTGCGCAAGAGGGGGTACCAGTGTTGGCGTGGCCAGTCTGGTGCAATCACTATTGTCCTTGGTTTGTCCTGTTTGACCTTTAGTTGTACCTTGGAGAGGACAGGCAGCGGGGGAAGGCATAAACTGAAGTTTTTTTCCAGGTAAAGGACAGGGCATCCACTTTACAAGCTTGTTTGTGGGGAGTCCTTGTGCAGAATTTGTCCAATTGGTAGTTCTGGGGGGAGGCAAACAGGTCTAGCTCTAGGCTCCCCCATTTGTTTCCCAACATGTTGTATATCTTTGGTTCCAGTTTCCACTCATGTGGGTCCATGAGATTTCTGCTTAGGTCATCTGCCAGTGTATTTAGCTTTCCTGGCAGGAATTGAGCCTGTAGGTGCACTTGGAAGCTCAAGGCTGTGTTCCACAGAGCCATGGCTAGTCTGCAGAGATGGTATGAGTGGATTCCTCTCTGCTTGTTTATGTACCACATAATAGTGGTGGTGTCTGTCTTTACCAATAATTGCCCTGGAAGAATGTGGTCCTAGAAGGCTGTCAAAGCATCCCGTACAGCTAACATTTCTTTTTGATTGATATGCAGGTGCATTTGACTTGGGTTCCATTTGCCCTGAATGCATTTCCCTGCCAAGTGAGCCCCCCCCCCCCATGCATAGTTTGATGCGTCTGTTAGGGTTTGGGCGGCAGGGGTAGAGTGAATGGCAGACCCTTGTTTTGGGGTCAGGCCTCTGCCCACCAAAGGAACTATCTGTAGACAAGGTTGGATAGGAATCATTGCCTCTAGATCCTGAGTGTTGACACCATAGGCATTTTAGATATCATTATAGTTTCCTCATATGCAGTCTTGCATATGGAATTAACCATGAACCTCGGGGCTTGCAGCATTTTTCTTGCAGATTGCTGGGTCTTTGTGGCCAGCTTGCTCCCAGGAATACAATTTGCTGGCAGGGTACAAGATGTGATTTCTTTTCGTTTATGGTGTACCCCAGAAAAAGTTAGCAATTTCTTTACAAATGCCAGATGACTCAATAGTATGCCCTGGCTTTCTGCCTGAAATAGACAATTGTCCAGGATGGGTATATTTGAATATTTCTTTGCCTGCAAAAAGCAATGACTGGAGCTAGGCACTTTGTGAATAACCTGGGCGCAGTAGATAAGCCAAAGGGCAGTGCAGAAAACTGATAATGCAAGTAGCCTGCTTTGAAGCGTAGGTATCTTCTACAAGATTCCCTGATTGGGATGTGCAGGTATGCTTCTTTTAAATCTAGAGTTGCCAGCCAGGCATCTTTGCCTAGCATAGGAAGTAACTACTGAAGAGTCAGCATCTTGAACTTTGGGATTAACAAAAATGTGTTTAGGGTAGACAAGTCCAGGGTAGGAGGGTAGGAGGCCAGGAATGGTCTTTTCTGGGTACCAGAAAAAGTCTTGAGTAGAAACCCTGTCCCCATTCTTCTTCTGGGACAGGCTGAATAGCCCTGATGCTTAGAGAGAGAGAACTTGCTTTTGAGCCTCTGCTCACTGATTTGGGGGTAGATCTGGCCAACCGTTTGGGGTTGGTAAGGAGTGGAAGTGGAATCTGTACCCATGAGAAACTATATTTAAAACCCATTTGTCCTGGGTAATGAGTTCCCAATTTTTTGCCTACAGGGCAATCTTGCCCCCTAAAGGAACAGTCAATTGAGCAGGGCTTGGGAAGGTTTAAAGTTAAGTCACTGAGACAGTTTACCATAGGGCGGAGTCTTACTACTTCTTGCTTTGGAAGTGGGAGCCCCCCACTGCTTAGTCCTGTGAGTCCCTTGGGACTGCAGCCTGGGTGTTCTGCTGGTTTTGGGTTTGGACTGAGAAGGCCTGGAAGAGGCAGGAAAGGACCAATTCTTAGAGGGCCAATGCCTACTAAATCTGGGAGGCTGTACTTGCAGGAAATCTTTAACTGTTTACAGATATTTAGCTTTTTCCTTCTTTTTAAGTACTTCTGCTTTGTTGCCAAACAGGCGGTCTTGGTTTAAGTGAGCATCCAGCAATTTAGCCTTAACATGATCTGGCAAAGATTGCTCCTTAAGCCAAGTATGCCTTCTAAGTACAGACCCAGTGACAGCAGCCCTGTAAGATGCCTCTAATGAATCAAAACCACATTGCAAAGTATGTTTTCCAACTTGCTCAGCAGAATGCATTAAATCCTGTAAATCTTTATTTTCAGCACAGTCAGGAATCAACATCATTTTCTGTTTACGCAATCCAATAATATGCTGCTGATACTTTAACATATGAAACAGGCAGTTTAAGGCCCTAATGGCCAAGGTTGCAGAAGTGTATAACTTCTTACCCCATCTATCCAGCGCCCTGGAATCTCTATCATAGGGGGTAGGATTTTTGGCAGTAGTAGCCTTAATGCCCTTGGGTCCCTGTGAAATGGTCTCAGGATCTGCAGTAGGATTTTTAAAAAAGAACTTGTGAGAGTCAGGAACCCTGTAATACCCATCAGGTTTTCTGGGAGCAGGAGGTAAGGAGTCAGGGACCAAGCTAGATTCCAAGAAGGCAACATCAACAGTACAGGAGGTATAGCTAAACGCCTGTGTTGGGGCAGGAGTAAGAAATCCCTAAGCCTCTTTTTGGAGTCAGAGTAATCCTGGCTTTCCCAGCGAAAATGCTCCCAAAGAGTATGCAAGGTTTCACCAAAAGAGAAATCCTCTGGAGGGGAAGTAGAGGGAATTGAGTCCTCTGCATCAGAATCCTCATAGGTAGATAAGGGTAAATCCTGGTCATCAGTGGAAACAGAAATTTCAGAGACCTGATTCTCAGAAGGAAAATCAGTCCTAGGTCTCTTAGAGGGGGAAGGGTGGCTTCCCCCGATTAAAGTAATAAGGTCTTAGCCATTCTTAACATTTGTTTTTTAGGCATAGGGGCCTTGACCATGCAGTCTGGGCGTTGGTTTTCTAGGCATGGATCGAGTTTTAGGCCTTGAAGAAGAAGATGGTGTCAGTTTAATATGCAAGTCAGTAGGCCTGAATATACACTCAGAAGCCGGTGCCTACACAGCGGCTCCAGATCCATCCAAGGTAGAGACATCCGCAGGTTCCACAGTCGAAGAAGCATCTCGCAGCATACCGGACTCGAAACGGGTCTCCGTAGAGCCCTGCGAATCTGAAGTAGTGGGTATCAGGGGCTGCGAAAGCACCTCACTGAGTACCGGCGAACTGGCAACTAACTTAGAAGTGGTGTCATCGGCAGCTTTGGACCTATGAGGTCTGTCAATGTCTTAGCGTTTTTTTCGGAATGCCGGGTGGCTTACCGAAGCCATTTCTGGATAATTGAACCTAGTACCAAAATATTTAGAAGCGTAAATGAGCCGACAGCGAGGTACGTCGTGGTCTGGGCCTAAGCAAGGAATGCAGTATGAATGAAAATCTTTATGAGGTATTTGCTTTCCACAAGAAATACAATTGTTAACTTTTATTGACATCGGTTTAGATCAAAAAAAAGGTTCCCCAATGGGGTACTTCACTTAGTTGAAGACTTCGGTTCTGAAACTCAAAAATGAAAATTTCAGGAGTCGGCTGACTGGCATTTGTGAACTGCTTCTGCTTTGGGCAAAGCACAGCAAGAAAGACTGATGTAATGGCGTCGGCTGCATGCTTTACACTACCTGACATCATGGAAGATGAGACAGCAACCCACGCAGGACCCAAGACTTTGATAATCAGGCCGACTGCGGGCTACTGCAAGCAGATAACCCAAATGTGATGACTGCAACAGTGAAACACGAAGAACATCAACTCCTAAACCCTGGACAAACCACTACCCCCTCCCCAACCATCTCAAATTCCAACATAAGCACAGCAGCCCAGTTTAACTTCAAATTTAGTGGGAAAGTGATGTGGAAGTTTGTAAACTTGTGATTGTGCGAGAAACATCCACATTGACATAAGTGGGAAGGAGGTTGCTGCCAGAATCTGAGTTCACTGTAGTAGCATGAATAAAGGAGTGTAACAGTTTTCATTTACTGTAATAAAGTACTACTATTTTGTCTCCTGAGCCTTGCATGTTGCTCTTGAAGAATTAACCTGATTGCTCTATTTCTATGTTTTAGCACAATTCCATAGAGGAAAGCACGCACACTAATTGTTTTTGTGTGTTTGCTTACACTGAGAAATGCATTATGTTATGCGGTGCTGGTAGTTGTTAGGAATGCGAGAGAGTTTGCTTACACATGATGTTTGGTTTGAATGTTGGGAATCCCAAGTCCTTGGTCATTAGAAATTAAAGGAAGAACAATTTATATAGTCTAGTTTTGTGAGATAAATGTCCAAATTACTTATTTAAAAGTGTAATTAATTGCTTTGTCCAGCAATGTTAAGACTCATTTTCTGTGCAGGCTTGGGGGACGACTAAGGGGCTTGATGAGGACTGTGCAGTAGGCAAATGGAAAATCAAGATATCTAACTTGGGACTGCAGGATGAAGTGTGTTAGCAACTTGCACGTTTAATACTCTGCTCAATACTTGCAAAGCCAATTAACAAATGTTTACATTTCAGTAGCTGATTTTAGCTCAGTTTTACTTTTTCCATTTTTAACTGACCAATTGTGTTAGGCCAAGAGATTTCTGTGGGAGCACTGACTAGTTAACTCAGTTTTACAGAGTTATTTGAAAGTAAAGGCAAGGATTTGAACCTTTGACTGCTGGGTGTAACTTTGTATTGGCAGCAGTTGCAGTGAAATTAAATCTCAGAAAATCTTAGTAAGGTTGACTTATCTACTACTTAAGAGAATTAAAGCTACCAAATGCTACAACAAAATGTGAATGCTTGCATAACTACCAGATGGTGTGCAAGACCAGCATCAACATGCTTTCTATTATCTACGGGAGCCTCATGATGTAAATCACTGTTCAGCCTGGGTACCTAGATATGTGAGGGGCAGACTGACCTACTTTGCTGCTAGCAGATCACAGGTTGAAAATACCGTATGGAGACTGGCGTACTGGTCCCATGTAGTAGTTGGTAGCATTAATTCTCTTAACTGGTAGATAAATAAACCTTACTAAGGTTTTCTGAAATTTAATTTCACTTTGGTAGTTCTAGGCTTGCTGTAGTGATGCAGATGTGATTGCTTGCAAGTTATTAACTTTACTAAGACTTTCTGAGATTTAACTTTACCCTTTATCAATTTAGTGCACGTTGTACTGTTCTCTTTTCTTTAATTATCTCAGTTATTCCCGCATTCATGATGGTTGGGAAGCAGGTGATGTAGTTGCTTGCAAATTAAGTAATCTACTGTAAAAAAGTGAAGTAATTTTGCTAGTTTATAAACACAGATGCCATTGTCTATACTGCACAATTCTCTGCTGTTTTGTGGCCCCTTTCCACACTGTGCATTTGTGTTTTTCTATGTAAAACTGAGACCTTAACATATACAGATGGATTTTTTTTTTGGTTTGCACCACTCATGAATTTGTTACTTGGTGCAACGCTGATGTTCATGCACATAGAGTGAGTGATTTTCTGGGGCCTGTGGTGTTTATAGCCTACTTGGAAAGCCCCTTTGTTGCTGTTATGGGGTTTTAATCTCGGACTTCTACAAGGAGAGGGCCAAGTTAGCAAAGTAATTTCTGCTCTCCATCTCCACAAAATAGGTAACCCAGCATTAGCTGACCACTCTTCTTTCTGGTCCATCACACTGTTCCACTAAATGAATCTGTCACTAATGAAGTTGTGGTCAGAACTGGATTTGTAACAAAACGGCAAGTGTCACTTGATGTGGTGTTAAAAACCTAATAAATTCATGTGAAACCGAGATGACGTACATGACAGAAAGTTGTGTGGGGACTCAACCAAAAGACTGCCACTTGCCCCCAGACCCTCTTCCAATGTGAGTTGTGCTGGCACAGTCATCTCACCTCTCCCTTCTGCTATTTCCTTCAGGTACCAGAGTATCTAAGCTTGGGTCACCCAGTTGTTTTTGGTATGCCTGTGGCACCACAACCTAAATGTCTTCACACATGAATAAATGTTTTGCATAGAATGCTTTGTATATTTATGGCTGACATCTCAAATATTGTCATTCCTGTGTCCCCTTCACCTCCCCCCCCTTGTTAGTTGCAAGACAAAAACGTACCAGTTATAGTACAGTGCATTGTAGAAGTTTGCAGTCTTGCTCTCAACCCTTAATGGCAATAGGAGTAGAGGTGACTCCCTTTTGAAAACGCACTGCATTACACTGCTACATGTAGACAGATTGAAATGTCATGGAGTGTGGCGCTACATCAAAATATATAAAAGCACAAAGTATTTTAGTCCAGAAAATGATTGATCCAGTGACCACCTGTCTCTCTTGGGTAGTTGTATCCTTCCACAAAAAAACTAAAAAGGGTCTAATGTCCTGAGACTTTATAATAAAACATTTTCCTGAAGTTTAATTCAATAGTTGCATATCTCAGTTATGTTTATAGATGAAACACAAATGTTTTAAAGAGCATAAGTTACTGAAATAGTACAACAGGTGTTAAGCTTCCTTTTTGGGAAAAAAAACCTGAAGCTATGTCCTTAGTGCTGGCAGTGGGTATGTTTTGTCTTACAATTCTCATGGATCTATAAAAATGTCCCACTTGGAAAGGTGGCAATCCTGTGAAGAAGGCATGTACCTAATGGACTCATGCCATCAACAGCAGCCACAATGTACATGTGCAATACATAACGTATACACAACTATCATTTGAGAGCCATCAACAGCCACAAAACAGACATATCCTGCATTACTTACCATGCATGTAAGTACAACTTATGCTGCATGTCAGCTGGTGGAGCTATCAGTCAGTCACTTGGGCGGGCATGTACATCAGCTGTTCTAAAATCTTTGGGTGGTGCTTCTTACTGCCACAGCAGTAACCAGACATGGTAATGTACCCAGCAGAAACCCAATCATGGGTCAGTCTTGCAAATGAATAGACCTCTCCTTGCAGGTTGAGAGAAACATCAGGTGTTGGGGTTTGGCTTCTAGGTCATGAGTGAGGCCATAAGGGTTTGCAAGCTTATTCAGTGGGTGGGTGCTTGTACTTGCATAATATGCCACAAGAACCTTAAGGTGTCTACCCATTCACATGCCATGAGTTTCTCACGAATTTAGGCTAAGCTTCTCAACGGTTTCCTGGACTGTATGTCTACTATCTAGTTATGAACATATTTAGCTCCTCCTTAAATACCTTGCAGTGTTCGTATAGTGTGTTGTGACTACAGCAAACTCGGTCTGAATCCAAGTCACAGCAGTGTATAAAGTAGTGATGGTTTCACTTAGACCTCTCCAGTGGTGCATGCATGCTTCTAATACAGATTGTGTCACTAGATAGTACATATACAGCAGTGAGAAACTCATGACTGTGTGTCTGTGTGTTAAACGGATGCAGGAGCACCTCTTAGTTGTGAGGGTTCTTATTATGGTTAAGATGTTTACCTCGCAAACACAAGGTGAAAGTTTTGACTATGATCTGTAAGGGAAGTTGACTAGGCTTAAAATGAGCCACAAGGGCAGCTAGCCTACTATTTATAAACCTATGAGTCGATTTTGATTCAGAGTCACTTTTTTACATAGGGCTGTATCGTACTGTGTCATAGGTTTATAAATAGTAGGCTAGCTGCCCTTGTGGCTCATTTTAAGCATAGTCAAAACTTTGCTTAACAAAAGCACCTAAAAAGTACAGTTTTGTACCTACCATAAATGTAGATGTTGGAGTGCTAATACAGCTGCAGTAATCACAGATGGGTTTTCAGCCGTCAGGCGGTCCCTCGGTCGGCCGAATTCCAAAGTCTTGGTCCGGCGTCGGTTGTCGTCGCTTACTCTTCTGACGTCAGTAAGGCCAGAGTATATAAGACACAGCCGACGCCATGTTCTTCAGTCTTTCTTGCCCCAGATGTCAGGTGCCCCCAAAAGGAAGGCAATACATAAATAAGGCTTATCTACATATGCAGGCAATGCAATGTAATGTAAAATCAGTGTAAGAAAGCAAATAAAACATAGCAGGATAACCCAGTCAGGTGGTATGAAGAGGTTGTTAGGCCCCATGCCTTTACCAAGTGGGGAAGGAGGGAGGGAAACCTGTACTGCAGCTGTATTAGCACTCGAACATCTACATTTATGGTAGGTACAAAACTGTACTATGTTCATCGTGCATACAGCTGCAGTAATCACAGATGGGTAGAGTCCCAAAGCTATGCATAGGGTGGTAGGTACTAAGAGGAACTGGGTTGAGCCAGAATGCCCTGCAAAACAGCAGTGGCAAAGCCTGCTCTTGTTCTGGAATATAAGGGTAGGTGGTAGTGTTTTGTGAAGGTATGTACAGAACTCCAAGTGGCTGCCTCCAAAATATCCTTAGTAGGAACGCCTCTGAGGAAGGCTGTAGAGGTGGCTGTGGCCCTGGTGGAGTGAGATCTGATACCAGTAGGGACAGATTTCCCATGATAGGAATAACAAAACCGTATGCAGTGGCCAATCCACTTGGAAATGGTCTGTTTGGTAACTGGTTTCCCTTGAGCCCCTACGGCATAGGACACAAAAGTTGTTCTGATTTCCTGAAGGACTTTGTTCTGTCCAAATAATAACGTAGCTGCCTATGGATGTCTAAAGTGTGAAGCAGCCTCTCCCTTTTGTTTTGAGGGTTAGGATAAAAGGTAGGTAGGTGTATGGCTTGATTTAAGGCTACCCTGGATACCACTTTTGGCATAAAAGATGGGTTGGTACGAAGGGAAATCCTGTCCTGATGGAAGATGAGGAAGGGCTGCACCGCCATGAGGGCCTGTAGTTCAGAAACCCTACGAGCTGAAGTGATGGCCAGAAGGAAAGCTGTTTTCCAGGACAAATGTTGCAGATCTGTTGAGGCAGCAGGTTCAAAGGGAGGCAATGTTAATTTTTCTAGTATGTAATTAAGGTCCCAGGTTGGTATTGGTTACTTCCTTGGAGGTCTTATATTCTTAGCCCCTCTGAGGAACTGTCGTAAGAGTGGGTGAGAGAATAAAGGAGGATCCGTGTTGAATTGTGCAGAAATGGCTGAGGCATGTATTTATATGGAAGAAAATGAAAGTCCACTGTTCAGCAGTTCAGCTAGGTACTGTAAAACCTGAGGCAAGTTCAATTTTCTAGGGTCCTGGCCTCTTTTCTCATTCCAACAGCAAAACCGCTTCCATTTTGCGGAGTAAGCTTTTCTAGTAGATGGTCTTCTGGCCTCCAAAATGACATCCTGCACCTCCTTGGAGAGTAGGGACTGTTGTGGTGTCAAGGAATTTTCCATGCAGCGAGGTTGAGTGTTTTCAGCTGACTGTGAAGAGTTTTGTAGCTGTTCTGAGTCAGTAGGAGAGGCATTAGAGGCAGGGACCAGGGAGGAGTATGTGTTAGGCTCCTCAGGAGTGGATACCAGTGTTGCCTTGGCCAATCTGGAGCAATCAGTATCATCCTCGGTTTGTCTGTTCTTGCTTTCAAAAGCACCTTGGGCAGAAGGGGCAGAGGTGGGAATGCATAAACTGTCCATGCTGTCCAAATGAATGAAAGGCGTCCACTTTCCAGGCCTTTGGATGAAAGGTCCTTGAACAAAACTTTTCAGTTGATGGTTCCTGTGGGAGGCAAAAGATCTATGTCTGGCCTCCCCACGCTTGGATTATCTCTGTAAACACCTGAGGATGTAACTTCCATTCGTGTGGATCTGTCATATTTCTGCTTAGAGTGTCTGCCAGTGTGTTTTCCAGTCCTGGCAAGTACTGTGCTTGAAGTTCGATTTGTCTTTCCAGAGCCAAGTTCCAAAGAGTCATGGCTTGTCTGCACAAGGGGTATGAATGTGTTCCTCCTTGTTTGTTTATGTACCACATTACTGTGGTGTTGTCTGTTCTTATCAGTAATTGTCCTGGATGCAGGAAGTCCTTGAAAGCTGTAATTGCATTTATTACTGCTAGCATTTCTTTTTGATTGATGTGAAGGTGCTTTTCCTTTTGGGACCATCTGCCCTGAATGCACCTGTCCTTCATGTGCGCCCCCCAGGCATAATCTGAGGTGTCGGTGGTTATGACTTGTTTTGCTTGAGGCCTGCAGAATGGAAGGCCTGTGTTTACTTGACATGCTTGGGCCCACCATAGAAATTCCTTTTGCAAACATGGAATTATTGGTATAATTGCTTCCAAACTGTGACTGTGTTGAGACCATAGATTTTTTAGGTACCACTGAAGTTTCCTCATATGCAGCTTTGCACATGGGATTAGAAGAATGCAAGATGCCATGAATCCCAGAGCCTGCAGGATTTTCCTTGCAGTAAGCCTGGTACTTTTTGCTAGTGTTTTGAAGTACTGAGATAGTTGCCCTTGTTTTTCTGGCGTAAGATATGCCATCTGGGTGTTTGTGTCCAAGTTGGCACCCAGGAAGGTTATTTTCTGAGATGGTGTTAGTCTTGATTTCTCCTTGTTGATGGTATATCCCAGAGAAAGCAGTAACCGTGTCACATATGCCAGATGTTCCAGTAGTATGTGTTTGCTGTCCGCTTGGATCAGGCAGTCGTCCAGATAAGGGTAAATTTGTATCCCTTGAAGTCTGCAGTAGGCAATCATTGATGCCAGGCACTTTGTGAATACTCTGGGCAGTAGATAAGCCAAAGGGCAATGCAGAGAATTGATAGTGGATTGAACCTGCAAGAAATCTGAGGTATCTTCTGCAGCTTTGTCTGATTGGGACATGCAGGTATGCCTTCTTGAGGTCCAATGTTACCAGCCAAAACTCCTTGCCCAGCATGGGAAGAAGTTGCTGTAATGTGAGCATCTTGAATTTTGTACAGTAGGAATGTGTTTAGGATGGATAAGTCCAAAATGGGTCTCCAGTCGGTTCCTTTTCTTGGTACCAGAAAAAGTCTTGAATAAAAACCTTGACCTTGTTGGTGTGTAGGTACCTTTTGTATAGCTCATGTTTAGGAGCTTTGAAATTTGCAGTTGTGCCTCTGCCCTTTGATTTTGTGGCAGGTTTGGCATGCCTCTCATTTTTGGAAGAGTGTGAAATTGAAATTTGTAGCCTCTGTTTATAATGTCCAGTATCCATTTGTCTGTTGTGACAATATGCCAATTGCTTGCAAATAATGCTAGTTTCCTCCCAAAGGTGCTGTCAGCTGAGACTTGCTTGGCATGGAAATGAGGGAGTCATTGGGTTTGCTTCCTGTATTGTTGTGCACTGTCTTCACCACCTCTTGGTGCTGGAGATTGCCATTGTCTGCCTCTATATGATCCTTGTGATTGCCCTCTGCCCCTTGTGCGTCTGTATCTACCTCTTTGGGGCTTGTCAGTGGCTGGAAAGGACCAGTTTTTGAAGGCCAATTTCTGCTAAAAGCGTGGTGGTTGGACCTGTAAGAAAGCCTTGACAGTTTGCATAGATTTGGCTTTTTCTTCCATTTTCCGTAGTATGTCCTCAGCATTAGTACCAAATAGTACATCCTTTTGTAAAGGAGCATCAAGAAATTTAGCTTTCACATGATCAGGTAAATTTTGTTCCCTAAGCCAGGCATGTCTGCGAATGACTGATCCTGTGCCAGCCGCTCTACTGGAAGCCTCTAGGGCATCATAACCACATTGTAAGGTGTGTTTACCCACTTGCTCCGCACTATGCATCATATCCTGTAACTCTTTTAAATCTGGTTGTTCAGATTGAGACATTTTGTTCCTTAATTGTGATAACAGGTACTGTTGATATTTAATCATATGAAACTGACAGTTTAAGGCCCTCATGGCTAGGGTGGCTGAGGTATATACCTTTTTACCCCACCTTTCTAGAGATCTGGATTCCCTTTCTGCAGGGAGTGGATTCTTGGCAGTGGAGGCCTTTAATCCCTTGGGGCCTTGTGAAATGGTTTCAGGGTCAGCATTATGGCCTTTGTAGAGAAATTGGTGAGAGCTGGGTACTCTGTAATACCTATCAGGTTTTACTGGTGCAGGAGGCAGAGAATCAGGGTTAAGGCAAGCCTCCGAATAGACATCATCCAGTACATCCAAAACAGGGGGTATAGCCAGAGGTCTGTGCTGAGGTAACCAAAGAAATTCCCTAAGTCTTTTCTTAGAATCTGAAAAGTCTTGGCCTTCCCAATGGAAGTGTTCCCTCAAAGTGTGCAAGGTTTCCCCAAAAGAAAAATCCTCAGGAGGGATACAGAAGGAATGGACTGTTCTGCATCCGAATCCTCAAAAGGGGAGTAAGAGTGTTCCTCTGCATCAGAATGTTCTGATAAAATGGATCCCTGATCAGAAGAGGGAGATTATTCCTCCACTCTGGGTCTCTTGTCAGGAGGGGGCTGAGAACCTCTGATAAGAGTAATTAAATCCTCAGCCATTTTAAGCATCTGTTTCTTAGGCATGGGTCCAGGAGATGGGCCCTGTGCAACAGGCCTCATGGGATGCCTGGCTGCTTTGGATTTAGTAAAAGCCTTTATTGAAAAAGAAGATGAGGGCCTAAATACACCATGGGTGGAGGTGGACCTGTCCACATTAGTAGGCTCGACATTAGCAGGGGCTTCGGTTGTAGTCTGGGAAAGGACCGAGGACCCAGCGGTCTCGGGTACAGAGAACACTGCCAAAGGAGTGTCGTCGGTAGTCAGGGAATGCAAAGGCGTCTCGCTGAGAACCGGACCACGTGTAGCCTGTTTTGGCGTGGTGTCGGCGGGGACCGCGGGTCTCGCGTGTCGGTCCTTTTCCTTGCGTTTTTTGGACAAACCGGTAGTCGGAGTATCCGACGACATCTTATAATCAAAAGCTGTACCAAAGTAGTGTTGGGCGAACTCCGCCCGACGCTTGATAGTGCGTTTATTGAAGGTAGCGCAAAAGCGACAGCCCGAGACGTCGTGGTCTGGGCCCAAACAAGGTATGCAACGGGAATGGAAATCCTTATGCGGTATTTGCTTCCCACAAGAAATACAATTATTAACTTTTTCTGACATCGGTCTGAGGCAAGAAAAGTTTCCCCAACGGGGTACTTAGCTTTAAAGAAGACTTCGGTTCCAATTTTTTTCGTAATTCAGGAGCTGGCCGACCGGCACTTGCGAAATGCTTCTGCTTCGGACACCGCACGGCAAAAAAGACTGAAGAACATGGCGTCGGCTGTGTCTTATATACTCTGGCCTTACTGACGTCAGAAGAGTAAGCGACGACAACCGACGCCGGACCAAGACTTTGGAATTCGGCCGACCGAGGGACCGCCTGACGGCTGAAAACCCATCTGTGATTACTGCAGCTGTATGCACGATGAACATCAGTAAAAGCTGTTAAACTACAAGTGTGTCAGCTACAATCATAATCATGACAACATTTTCATTAAAAGTTTATACAGTAAAGAAACCAAAATGCAAAGAACTGAAAAGCATTCATCAGTACTTGTAGCTTAACAGCTTTTACTGTTTTAGATGCTTTTAATCTGCATTCTCTGAATATTCCGGGCAGCCTGGGTGTTTCTCCCAGGAGAAAAAACCTTCACAGTGTCTACGGAGAGTATTGTAGTTGTTTAGGTATTCAGAGTCTTGATATTAAACTGCTTTTTCAATGAGGATGACAAGTTTCATGGAATAAGCAAATTAACCGAAGTCAGCAGTTGCTTTGAGAGAATTATTTTGGAGGGGGAATGAATCCCCCCCCAAAGGGTATTAATGCATGTTGGCTTATAGTTTGAAGGGATAAAATGAGTCATGGGAAAATAGTCTAGTAATTTTTTAAGGTTTGGTTGTTTGTCAGGTTTGGAACTGCTTTCATCAGTACTAGTGTCAGTTTTTTTTCTGCGTTCTACTTGTAATGCTTTCAGAGGAGAAATGGAAAAAGTTTAGGGCTGCAAGGGAAGAGTGGATACTGAGAACATTGCTGGGTGGTTGAGGAAACTATCAATAAACCTGAAGGCTTCATGGGTAAAACAGTCTGAAATCTGATGGTCTGGAGTGCATCACAACTGCTAACTTTTCAGAACGTTGGTCAGCTCAATTACTTTTGCAGCACCTTGTCTCCCAGATGATTTCTTAGCTTGCGTTGGGGATATTCGTTGGTATCTGCATAGCCTTTCCCACCTCACCAAAGTTTTTTATGCTAATTTCCATTTCTTTATTTACCAGCTCAGGATGTACATTAGAAAGTGCTAAGTTCATATACCTATTAGGATTGTGGGAAGTACTTATGTTGTGAATTGGGTAAGATTTTTGTCACTACCGTGCTGACTTCATGCTTGCATTTCAACCTTGAAATACATATCAAATTAGTAACTGTGGTCCATTAAAAATATTCTGTTTAATGCCCTGTTAAAATGTCTTGAGTATTTTAGCCAAATATGAAAGCCCAGAGAAAGTGACTAGAAAGACTTAGAAAACTCTACATTTCCAAACACTACAAGCTATGCATCCCGATTTTATGACAGGAAGCCATGGTGCATCATAAATTAGTGTGCCACTGTCAGAAAGAAAAGGCTAGAACTAGGAAACAGTGAATGAGTCGAAAGTACAGTTGTGTACACTTACCACAAATGTAGATGTTCAAGTGTATTCACTGTTGCGGTCATCACACTTGGGTTATCTGCCTACAGGTAAGCCCTCAGTCAGCCCGAATACCAGAGTCTTAGTATTTCTGCGTTGGATGCTGTCGCTTCTTCCATGACATTAGGTCGTCAGGGGTATAAAAACAGGCAGCCGATGCCATTACATCAGTTTTTCTTGCCCTAAATGTCAGGAGCCCCCAAATAGGGAGCTAGTATATGGTGTGGAAACCACCACCACTAAAAAGTAAATACCAACACCATTAGGAATAGCCACAGAGTGGAGAGAGAGAAAGATAGAGAAAAACAGGGGGCTTGAGGGAGGGAAACCAGGACTGCAACAGTGAATACACTCGAACATCTACATTTATGGTAAGTGTACACTACTGTACTATGTTCTTAGTGTTTCACTGTTGCAGTCATCACACTTGGGTTGATTCCCAAAGCTGAGGAAGGGTGGAGGCAGTCAAGAGTTAGGGCTGACTAGTAGGCCCTGAAAGACTGCTGTAGCAAATCCTACCCTGGATTTGAAAAAGATAGGTAAGTGGCAATGCTTGGTGAAGGTGTGTACAGAACTCCAGGTTGCAGCTTCCAGAATGTCCCTGGTAGGGACTCACCTGAGAAATGCTGTAGAGGTAGTAGTAGTCCTAGTGGAATGTGTTCTGACCCCCTGAGGGGTTGGTTTTCCATGGTGCATGTAGCAGAAATGGATGCAGTGTGCTATCCATTTCGAAATGGTTTGTTTAGAAATGGCCTTGCCCTCTGTCCCTGTTGCAAAGCTGACTAGCAGCTGGTCAGATTTTCTGTACGGTTTATTCCTATCGAGGTACAACCTGAGCTGTCTGTGCATGTCCAAAGAGTGCAGGATCCTTTCCCCTTTATTCTGAGGGTTAGGGAAGAAGATTGGCAAATGGATGGATTGGTTTAGGGCCACACTGGACACCACCTTAGGCATAAAGAACAGGTTAAGTTCTGAGGGAAACCCTGTCAGCATGGAAGACAAAAAGTAGTTATGTACTTACCATAACGTTCCATATTTGTAGTCCATCTCACCTACATTCTTGCTGGATGGGTTCGGAACTGAACCTCGGCTCCGACTCTGCCGATACTAAAGCTCGAGAGCTTTTACTGGCTCGAGGCTATTCCCTATCCCATGATGCACCACGACAATTCCCCAGATCTTGTTTGCAACAAAGTAACTAAATACATAATGATTATACTATCAATAAAGTACAGTTTGGTACCTACCATAAATGTAGATGTTCGAAGATCCACATTGCTGCAGTCCTTACACTTGGGTAGTCCGCTGTCCTCGGTCGGCCCGAATATCAAAGTATAAGGCTGACGTCGGTCAAGGCGCATTAGACTGACATCAGGACGTCAGGGTACAAATGCGCATGACCGACGTCATATCCTCAGTCTTTTCTTGCCCCAGATGTCAGAAGACCCTAAAAAGAAAGGTCAAAACCAAAAGACAGCAAACAACCAACCAACCACCCTTGCACTAATAATATGTACAATATATACAATATACACAATATTTACACCCCAACCCACACAACCGCCTCTAACTACAGAGGGGAAGGAGGGAGGGTAAATTGGACTGCAGCAATGTGGATCTTGAACATCTACATTTATGGTAGGTACAAAACTGTACTATGTTCTTCATCTCACATTGCTGCAGTCCTTACACTTGGGTAGAATCCCAAAGCAGAGGTAAGGGAGGATGGCAAAACTATAAAGAAGCAGGAGCTGCCAAAATGCCCTGTAAAATAGCAGTGGCAAAACCAGCCCTAGATTTAGAGTAAAGTGGAAGGTGATAATGCTTAGAGAAAGTATGCACTGAACTCCAAGTAGCTGCCTCCAAAATATCTTTAGTTGCCACCCCTTAAAAAGCTGTCGGTGGCAGTAGCCCTAGTGGAATGAGGCCTAATCCCAGCTGGAATCTCCTTACCATGATGGGAATAACAGAAAGCAATGCAAAACCCAATCCACTTAGAAATAGTTTGTTTTGACACAGGCTTGCCCTGAGAACTCAAAGCAAAAGAAACAAATAACTGCTGAGACTGCCTGAACCCTTTAGTTCTGCTCAAATAATATCGCAACTGCCTGTGTACATCTAAAGTGTGCAAAATCTTTTCCCCTTTATTTTGGGGATTTGCATAAAAAGTAGGCAAATGAATAGTTTGGTTTAAAGTCACACTAGAAACCACTTTAGGCATAAAGGAAGGATTAGTACACAAAGATACCCTATCCTTATGGAAAATTAAGAAAGGCTCAACGCCATAAGGGCCTGCAATTCAGAAACCCTTCTTGCAGAGGTAATGGCCAACAAAAAAGCAGTCTTCCATGATAAATATTTCAACTCGGTAGTAGCTGCAGGCTCAAAAGGTTGTAGAGTGAGTTTCTCCAACACAAAATTGAGATCCCAAGCAGGAGTAGGAGCTCTACGTGGGTGTCTTATATTCTTTGCCCCTCTAAGAAATTGCTTGAACAAAGGATGAGAAAACAATGGTGGGTCACAGTCATAGTGAGCGAAATTGCTGCAGCATGAACCTTAATAGAAGAGAAGGACAAACCTTTGTCCAGTAACTCAGTAAGATATTGAAGAGCCACACTTAAATTAGGCTCAGAAACATCAAAATCCTTTGCTGCACTCCAAAATAAAAATCTCTTCCATTTATCTGCGTACACTTTCCTTGTACTAGGCCTTCTGGCTTCCAACATAACATTCAAAACTTGCTGTGGAAGTTGAGACCCTCTATGGTTCAAAACAGAATATGCCAGGCTGTTAGGTGAAGAGAGTGAAGCTTGACATTGAGTAAATGACCGTTCTTCTGAGACAACAGGTGTGGAATCGAAGGGAAAGGCCATGGAGGCTCCCGTACCAGACTTCTCAGTAATGGGTACCAGTGCTGTCGAGGCCAATCTGGAGCTATTAAAATCATCTTTGGCTTGTCCTGTCTGACCTTTAGAAGTACCTTTGGGAGGAGAGGCAGAGGTGGAAAGGCATACACATGAAGATTGCTCCAATAGAAAGAAAGAGCATCCACTTTCCAAGCTGTGGGATAAAACCTTTTCGTGCAAAACTTTGGCAGCTGGTGGTTTAGTGGAGAAGCGAACAGATCTATGTCTGGAGTTCCCCATGACACTGTCAATTTCTGAAATACATGAGGATCCAATTTCCATTCGTGGGGATCCATAATTCCTCTGCTCAACACATATGCTAAGGAGTTCTGTGCTCCCGGCAGAAACCTTGCCTGAAGATTTAGCTGTAAACTGAGAGCAGTCTCCCACAAAATCATTGCTTGCCTGCATAGAGGATAAGAATGTGTTCCCCCTTGCTTGTTGATGTACCACATGACAGTTGTGTTGTGTTAGAATCAACACACCCACCCTGGAAGAAAAGTGAAAGCTATTACACTATTAAATACAAAACTGGTATCTCCTTCAAGTTGATATGATGATGTAGTAGATGTGCAGGCCACGGTCTGAGCCATGTATCCCTTATCACTTTCCCATTTAGATGGGCTCCCCAAGTCTTGTCATTCTGTCTGTACTTCTGTGGCCTCTCTAGCTAGTCCGAGTCCTCCTTGTTTAGGGTTGTTGACTGAGCCCACCACCCAACACAAAAAAAAATTTTTTTGCATATTTGAATTTATTTGCCCAGATCCAGATGGTGGCAGTGCCATACATGTCATAGATAGATACCATTAGCTGTAGCTTCCTCATATGCAGTTTGGCATTGGGAAGCACCAGTGCCATGAACCCTACCCCCAAGGCTTGAAGGACTGTCCTTGCAGTCAGCCTGGACTGATGAGACAATTGTAAAGAAAGTAAAGGGAAAGATTCTTTTGTTTGTCCGAGTCCAAAGTGCATCTGGGATGCTGTGTCCAGAACCCAGAAAGCAAACATGTCCTGAGAGGGTACTAGGACTTTATTTTATTTTAGAATCACAATAGCATGAAGCACTGACTGCTACTTGCTTATTCCAAATGATGAGAAGCTCGGGCCTTCCTTGAGCCAGAATCAGGCAAATATGCCCAAATAAGGATAGATCTTGTATTCTTGTTCCTGAAGAAAGCTATCCTGGGAGCCAGACTTTCCTAAAACTCTCTGGGCGCAGTAATGCACAAGATAAGCAAATGAGAGAGCCAGATATGAGAAGTCCCAGCCCAGCGCGGGCATATACTTCCTGCAACTCAAGGTGATAGGAAACATGTGGCCTCCTTCCAATGATCTTTACCATTACTTGGTACTAGGGAACAGGCGCAGAGTAAATTTGGCCTTGGGACGTCATAGGGAAGAACTGGGGATAGATAATTTGAAAATTGGATAAAATTTAAATGTGGTGAGGTATGCTTTGCTTCCCTGGAACGCCTGGCATGCCCCACTAAGGGCATAGGGAGATGGCTATAAAACTCTGTATTTGCTGGTGTATGATATGAGCACCCATCTGTCTGGGTAATTTGCCTCCAATTTTCTATTTGGAGGAGAACCTTTCCTTCCTAAAGGTGCCAGACGGTACGGCAGTGCAACTGAACCAAACTTGGTGTATGATATCATAATTAAAGGACTGACCCCCTTGAAAACCCGCCACTTTCCTGAAAATGAACAACCTTCCTCCCCAAGGTGGGAGCCAGTAGCAGAGTGCCCCCTGGCACGCCTGACAGGTCTGAAAGTGGGAAAGAATCATAAGAAGGATACCCCCACCCCTTTCCTAGAACTATTTCTACTAAAACTCCCTGTTCTGGCGCTGAAGGAGCCCTGAGCTCTGCTACCCGAAGATCTCTTGTCTTCCAAGGATTTAAGAGAAAGATACGTCCACCACCAAACAAACACATCTACTTACTAAAAAAAGCATTTAAAATCTGCAAAATTAACAATTGTCTTCAAATTCTGATCCCTCAGCTCCAGGCAGGCTCATAAACACTGGACCCAGTGGGTAGGCATCTAAATGCTTGTCCAGGCCTGTACAGCATCAAAACCACATTGCAAAGATGGCTCTTGAAGAACTGACAGAGTGGCAGGCACCATGCCTAGAAGGCCTGTACAGCATCAAAACCACATTCTACCTGTACATGCACACAAGAAGATAGTCAGAAACATCCAACAAATCTTGCTGGTAATTCAAAGCCCTCATAGCTGGGGAGGAAGAAGATACTTTCCTTTTCCCATCTATCCAAAGCCCTGGCCTCTTTACATGTGAAAGGAGGGTTCAAAGCTACAACAGAAACTCCAAAACCAGTATAGGCCCCTGGACCCCATCTTTCTGGGTCTTTCTCTAGACCTTAAAAAGATACTGGCCTGGCCAACATAAGCTGTAATACCTATTTTTCTAATAGAGCAGGACTTGGGTCCCTGACTTTACTCAAAAAGTCTGCCCACACATAAAGGCACCTATAAAGAACAGGGAGTGTATAGCCAAAGGCCTATGAATCAGTAAAAAACAAACATTCCGCGAAGCCTTTTCCTGGAATCAGAGAAGCCCAAGGCTTCCCACTTAGGGTGCTCCCAAAAAAAATGAAGAGTTTTCCTGGAATCATCCTCCCTCACCTTTTCCTGGCAAAAGGACCTAACCTGCTTGAATCAGAATCATCCTGAAAAGAATACTCCTGCAAAGTCTTCAGCAGGAGAAGAGAAACATCCAAAATCATCATCATCAGAAGGAGAATAGGAGAATATGTCTCACCTTCTTCAGCAGGGGGCAAAGAACCTCTAACATCCTCCATCAAATCTCTTGCCATTTTGGCATATGCTTCCGAACCTAGGCCAAAAGAACTCAGATCAACTGCAACCGGAAGCTCTGCCTTTTCTGCCACTGGGAGAAGCCTTGAAACAGAAGGGAGAACTCCTAACCCAACAGGAGCCTGACCAGCTACACTGGCTAAGAAGACTTGAAAACTAGGAGAAGGGCCTCCTGAGAGGAAGAGAGAGGAGTACAGTAACCTGAAGCCCTTCAGCCAGAGAAACCTCCTGAGAACCCCCGCCCTGGCATCCCATCACATCCCCCCTGACCTCAAGAGAAACCTCAAGACTGAACCCTACAATCTAACCTCTCAGGCAGTGCTTTTCCCTGCAGGGCAGCTCCAGCCACCTGGGCTTGGCTGCTTTGTCCGCTCAGGCCCTAAAGAACTGAAGAACGTCCGGCTATAATCTCAGTAAGGCATCTGTTTCCCACAAGAAATGGCACTATCACAACAGACCTGGCACAAACTACTGAGGCAAGAAAAAACTAAAAACAACCCCAACGGGTACACCAACAACGTTGACACGGGTCTGAAAACAATCTATAAAATTTCAGAACGCCATCGTCGTGGTCTGGTAACGCCACCACAAATCGGACCATGCGCAAAAAGACCGAGGATATGACGCCACTGAGAAAAGAAAAACTAAGATTATTCTACTCTGAGTGCCATGTACTTTGACCGACGCCAGCCAACTGAAATTTTCTATTCGGGCATGTGACTGACAGCTTGCTTCTGCAAGTGTAAGGCGGCAAAGCAATGTGAAATGAAGAACCTGCATGCATTTATAATAATGCGCATTTTGTTCAGCGTCATATGGTGACCCACGGCTTGACTATAACACAGTATAATAGCGAATGAGGACAGCCATCGTCTAAATGTAGATACAGGAAAAACTGAGATGAAGACGGAGATGTATACCAAGGGCATTACTTATTTGTTTTACTGAATCTGGATGCTGGGATGGATATGCGTGATATAAGTGTTTGTTTTAAAATAAAAAAGGATCTTCCATTTATTCTGTGGTTCCTGGCAATATTTGATGGTAAGATACAGGAATAAAAGGGCATTTTTGATGATGTGAGTTAGAAGCGCGATGGACTATGTGTATGGAACAAAGCTGTTAGTATAAAACAAACAGAATTTTTTATTAATTCGTGGTGTACAGCAATATTTCTTTGGGACAAAGGCAAGAAAGGGGGGAAGATTGAATGTAGATCAAGCAGCAGATATCTTTGATTATATCCACGTAATGTTATGTACCGTCCCGGGAGGCCAAATCTAATTTGTAATGATGCTGGACCCAAGGTATTAGGTCTTGCCCATTACAACTTCTTAAATGGTATCAAGTGGACCCCAAGATTTGACTATGTATGAGGCTGATAATGTCCACCTTGAAGGGTGACAAACCTTAGCAGGCAAGGTTGTCCAACACACCACAAAATGATGAATGAATGGCAGTCTAGTATCAAATTTTAGATTAGATGAAGGGAAAACAGGCAAGCCTTTGTTTTTCTCAAGCTGGAAACAAAACAACTGATCCGATAACCTGCAATCTTTAGTCCTGTGCAAGTAAAAGAAACAGCCAATCCTATCCACATCTGGGAAACACCTTAGCCAGGCTTGGACTTAAACAAACAACTGGGGAGAAATACTGGACTGAAAAAGTTTGTGTTTATCTTATGTTCACAAGCATATGGGATCTGTTAAAGAAGGATTTGAATTCCTGACTAATTGCTGTAATTAGGAAGATAACATGGAGGGGTCAAATAGTCAGAAGTTGCACTTTGAAACCCTCAGAGCAGATGCTAGAGCTAATTACAATGTCTCCTCAAGGGAAAATTTGGAGTTTAATGAAGAAGAATATTCAAATTGCTGGAGTCATCAATTGCAAGGTAAAGTAGCAATTAGTACACTTACATACAATGTCTTTGTGTGAGTGCATTCCAAAGTTGCATGAAAAACAGTCAAGAAATTGCAAAGAAATGCTGGAGAAATTCGGCTCAAGGCTTTAACAAGTTCTTGGGTCCTACACTTTGGAGTGTCCTTCTTCCATGACATTGTTTCAGTGCTTACATCTATAGGTAATCTGCTGTGGGTTGCCCTGTAACAAAGTCTTGGCTCCCCTCAGGGTTGCTGTCCAGTTGCTTGTCTTCTTCATGGCGTCAGGGGTATAAAACATGCAGCAGACACCATTACATCAGTTTTTCTTGCCCCAGATGTCAGGTGCCCCCCAAATGGGGAGCAAATAAAATTAAAATCACAAAAAATATACCTCCAATCCCAAAAGCAAATACACCAAAAGGGCTTTTAAGCATAGTGAAAGAAAGTAGAGGTATAGCTAAAGAAAAATAGGGGGCTGGAGGGAGGGTAACCAGGACTGCAACAGTGAATACACTCGAACATCTAAATTTATGGTAAGTGTACACAACTGTACTATGTTCTTCGTGTTTCACTGTTGCAGTCATTACACATTTGGGTAGAATCACAAAGCTATGGTTGAGTGGAGGGAATTATACAGCATTAGGACCAGCTATAAGGCCCTGCAGGACAGCAGTGGCAAAGCCAGCTCTGGATTTAGAGAAAAGTAGTAAATCGTAATGTTTGGTGAACGTATTAACTGAGCTCCAGGTAGCAGCTTCTAGAATGTTCCTGGTAGGAACACCTCTGAGAAAGGCTGTAAAAGTAGATGCAGCCCTGGTGGAATGGGATCTGATCCCCTGGGAGATAGTTTTTCCATGGTGCAAATAGCAGAAACTAATACAATGGCTTATCAATTTGGAAATGGCTTGCTTTAAAATAGCCTTTCCCTCAGCCCCTGCAGCAAATGCCACCAGCGGTTGTTCAGATTTTCTTTGAGATTTTGTCCTGTTTAAGTAAAATCTAAGTTGTCTATGTACATCCAATGAATGCAGAATCCGCTCCCCCTTGTTCTGCGGATTGGGAAAGAAAGTTGGCAAATGTATGGTCTGATTAAGAGCCACACTGGATACCACCTTAGGCATGAAGGATGGACTGGTCCTGAGAGATACCCTGTCCGCATGAAAAATGATGAAAGGCTCCACTGCCATAAGAACCTGCAATTCGGAAATCCTTCTAACTGAAGTGACTGCTAAAAGGAAAGCTGTTTTCCAAAAGAGAAAATTTAAGTCTGCAGTAGCAGCTGGCTCGAAAGGAGGGAGAGTGAGCTTTTCCAATACAAAATTAAGGTCCCAGGCAGGGGTTTGAGCTCTCCTGGGTGGTCTTAAGTTTTTGGCCCCTCTGAGATACTGCTTTAGCGCAGAGGATGAGAGTAGAGGGGAAGTTCTGTGTTGTAATGAGCTGAAATGGCTGTGGCATGGATTTTTATGGAAGAGAAGGACAGGCCCTTGTGAAGCATCTCAGTTAAGTATTGTAAAATCTGAGGAATGTTGGGCACTGCTGTGCTTATCCCTCGAGACTGATTCCAGGCACAGAATCTTTTCCATTTGTCAGCATAAGATTTTCTAGTACTAGGCCTTCTCGCCTCCAAAATGACATCCATCACAGGTTTGCTGAGGTATGCTACGGGTGAATTTAGGTGATTAGCCACGCTGCAAGATTCAAAGTTTGGAGCGGAGTGTGCAGAATTTGGTTGTTCTGCTGAGACAGTAAGTAAGGTGTCTGAGGCAGGTGCCAAGGTGGAAGGTGTGACACATTGCGCAGGAGTGGGTACCAATGTTGGCGAGGCCAGTCTGGAGCAATCAAAATAATTTTTGGTTTGTCCTGTTTGACTTTTATTCGAACTCTGGAGAGCAGAGGCAGAGGGGGAAAGGCAAAGACTGAAAGGTTTTTCCAGCTGAAGGATAGAGCGTCCACTTTCCAGGCTTTTTTGTGATGAGTTCTTGAGCAAAATATGTCCAACTGATAGTTCTGGGGTGAGGCAAAAAGATCTATGTCTGGGCTCCCCCATTTGCATGTCAACATGTTGAAAATCCATGGTTCCAGTTTCCATTCATGTGGGTCCATGAGATTTCTGCTTAGTTCGTCTGCCAGAGTATTCAGCTTTCCTGGCAGGACTTGAGCTTGTAGTTGTACTTGACAGGTCAAGGACATGTTCCACAATGCCATGGCTAGTCTGCAAAGGGGATAGGAATGTGTACACCCTTGCTTACATACCATATAACAGTGGTGTTGTCTGTCTATCATTAATTGTCCTGGATGAAGGTAGTCCTTGAAGGCGGTCAGTGCACACTGTATAGCTAGCATGTCTTTTTGATTGATATGAAGGTGCATTTGATTTGGGCTCCATTTGCCCTGAATGCACTTCCCTGCCAGATGTGCCCCCCAAGCATAGTCTGATGCATCTATAATTAGGGTTTACGCGGCAGGGAGTGGTGTGAATGGCAGCCCCTTGTTTTGGTGGCAGGCCTCTGCCCACCATAGGAACTACAGTTGCAGGCAAGGTACGATAGGAATCATTGTTTTCAGGCTGTGACAATGCTGACTCCATAGACTTTTTAAGTACCACTGAAGTTTCCTCATATGCACTCTTGCATATGGAATTAGAAGAATGCAGGAGGCCATGAACCCCAAGGCTTGCAGTATTTGCCTTGCAAAAAGCAGGGCTTTTGTGGTCACCTGTTTGAAGTAAGTCACCACATGAATTTGCTTCTCTGGCATAAGGAAAGCCATCTGAGCAGTTGTATTCAAGCTTGCACCCAGGAATGTAATTTTTTGAGAGGGTACTAGTTGCGATTTCTTTTCGTTTATAGTGTACCCTAGACAAGTTAGAACCCTTTTTACAAATGCCAGATGGTTTAGAAGAGTGTCCTTGTTTTCTGCCTGAATTAGACAATCGTTCAGGTATGGATATATTTGAATATGTCTTTGCCTGCAAAATGCAATTACTGGAGCCAGGCACTTTGTAAAGACCCTGGATGCAGCAGATAAGCCAAAGGGCAGTGCAGAGAACTGGTAATGCAAGTAGCCTGCTTTGAAGCGGAGGTATCTTCTGCAAGATTCCCTGATTGGGATATGCAGGTAAGCCTCTTAAATCTAGAGTTGCCAACCAGGCACCTTTACCTAGCATAGGAAGTAACTGGGTGAGTCAGCATCTTGAATTTTGGAATGTCCACAAAGGTGTTTAGAGTAGATAAGTCCAGGATTGGATGCCATGATTTGTCTTTTCTGGGTACCAGGAAAAGTCCTGAAAAGAAACCTTGTCCCTTTTCCTCTTCTGGTACTGGTTGAATAGCCCTCATGCTCATGAGGGAAAGTACTTGTTTCTGGGCCTCCGTCCACTGATTTGGGGGCAGGTCTGGCCATCCTTTTGGAACTGGCAACATGTGGAAATGAAATCTGTATCCCTGGGATACTATATTTAAAACCCATTTGTCCTGGGTTACAAGTTGCCAGTTTCTTGCATGAAGAGCCAGTTTTCCCCCCAAAGGGGCAGCTAAAAGGCAAGTGCTTGGTAATTGTAAACGGAAGTCATTGAGACTGCTTACCATAGGGAGGTGTCTTGTTATTTCCAGATTTGGAAGAGGAGGTACCCCATTGTTTTGTTCTGAAAGTCCCTTGTGATTGAAACCTGGAGCCTTTGGAATGTCTGGGTTTGACTTCAGTGGCTCTCGAAGGAACTGGAAAGGACCAGTTCTTAGTAGGCCAGTGCCTACTAAATCTTGGAGGTTGCACTTGTAAGAAATCTTTCACACTTTGCATAGATTTAGCTTTATCTTCCATCTTTTTTAAAACTTCTTCAGCCTTATTACCAAAGAGACGGTCCTGTTGTAAAGGAGCATCCAACAATTTTGCTTTAACATGATCAGGCAGATTTTGGGGCAAGCATGCCTTCTTAGCACAGACCCAGTTACAACAGCCCTGCAAGAGGCCTCCAAAGAATCAAAGCCACATTGCAAAGTATGTTTTCCAACTTTTTCAGCTGAAGGCAATAAATCCTGTAAATCTGTTTTCCACACAGTCAGAAATTATCATTTTCTGTTTAAGCAGTCCCATGACATGTTGTTGATATTTTAGCATATGAAATTGACAGTTTAAAGCCCTGATTGCCAAGTTTGCAGAAGTGAAAACCTTCTTATTCCATCTATCCAACGCCCTGGAATCTCTATCAGAAGGGGAAGGATTTTTAGCTGTAGAAGCCTTACTGCCCTTGGGACCATGAGAAATGGTTTCAGGATCTGCAGCAGGATTTTTGAAAAGGAATTTGTGGGAGTCAGGGAACCCTGTAGCATCTGTCTGGCTTACAAGGAGCCAGAGGCAGAGAATCAGGAGCCATACTAGATTCTGAAAAAAACATCAACAATGTCTAGAACAGGAGGCATAGCCAAATGCCTATGCTGAGGAAGAAGAAGAAAATCCCTAAGTCTCTTTTTAAAGTTTCCCCAAAAGAAAAATCCTCAGAGGGAGAGGCAGAAGGAATGGAATCCTCTGCATCAGAGTCCTCATAAGTAGGCATAGACAATTCCTGCTCATTAGAAGAATCAGAAGAAATAGAATCCTGTTCAGAAGATTCATAATCAATGTCTTGCCTAGGCCTCTTGGGGGGGCGGGGGGGGGTTGGCTACCCCTGATCAGAGTAATTAAATCTTCAGCCATTTTGATCTTTTGTTTTTTAGGCATAGGGGGCTGCATATGTGGCCCAGGCATCAGTTTTTTAGGCACAAGTCGAGATTTTGGCCTTAGTTTTGAAGATGGCGGTCTAATATACAAATCTGTAGGCCTGAAAACACCTTCAGAAACCGGTGCATGCACAGCAGCTCCGGACCCCATCCAAGGTAGCGACATCCGCAGGTTCCATAACTGAAGCATCTCGCGGCATACCGGACTCCGAATGGGTCTCAGTAGAGGCCTGCGAATCAGAAGTAGTGGGTATCAGGGGCTGTGAAAGCACCTCACTGAGTACCAGTGAACTGGCGACTGGCTTAGGAATAGCGTCTGCAGTTCTGGACCTCAACAGCCTTTTTCTTTGCGTTTTTTAGGTATTCCGTTAGTCTGATTGCTAACTGACGACACTTCTGGATAATTAAAGCGTGAGCCAAAATATTTAGAAGCAAAAATGTACCGACGTTCAATAGTGCGTTGATTAAATGAAGCAAAAAAACGACAGCAAGGTACGTTATGGTCAGGGCCTACGCAAGGAATATAGTACAAATGAAAATCCTTATGAGGTACTTGCTTCCCACAAGTAACGCAATTATTAACTTTTACTGACATCGGTAAGGAGCAAGAAAAAGTTTCCCCAACGGGTTACTTAGCTTTTTAGTTGAAGACTTCAGATCTGAAACTCGAAAATGAAAATTTCAGGAGTCGGCCGACCGGCACTTGCGAACTGCTTCTGCTTCGGGCACTGCGCGGCAAGAAAGACTGATGTAATGGCATTGGCTGCATATTTTATACCCCTGACAACCTGACGTCATGGAAGAAGGGACAGCAACCAATGCAGGACCCAAGACTTTGTTAATCAGGCTGACTGAGGGCAACCTGCCAGCAGATTACCCAAATGTAATGACTGCAACAGTGAAACACGAACATCATCTAAGTTTAAGTCCCACTGCTCCGGATGTTGCCTGATTGGAGGTCAGAGTAGGAGAACTCCTTTTAAAAAGGTTTTACATAAAGAGTGGGACATAATAGAATTTCCCATGTTCCCAAAATAGAATTTCCCATGTTCCCAAAATGATAATTTGAGATGGCAGCCAAGTGCAGCTGCAGCTCCTTCTTGAAAAATAGATGCAAGGAAGGACAGGATAGACTATGGGGGCCGAGTAGGGATATATGCCTTATTTAGCCTCCCAAATGGAAAACCTTTTCCATTTGCTGGAGTATAATTTCATGGCGGAGAGTTTGTGGGAAGAAATGAGGATGTGTTTAACAGTAGGTGAAAAGGATATACACCTGGCTATTCTTGGAACTGGAGCAGCCATGCTCTCAATTTCAGGGTTTGGATGGTAGGATGGAACTGTCCCAACTGGTGAATCAGGAGGTCTGGAGATGGCTCCAGAATCCATGGTACCTCCAATAACTAAGGCCACAGGAAAGGGAACCCAGACTTGGCGAGGCCAGTAAGGAGCAATGAGGATCAGGGTACTCCAACAGTTTTGCTTTCTGAATCACTTTGGGTATGAGAGGAAAGGGTGGAAAAGTGTAAAGAAGTCCCGGAGGCCAATTGTGAACCAGTGAATCCCTGGGTGACATCCTCGGATGGGGAATGAGGGCAAAGTAGTTGCTGCATTTGGTGTTCATGTACATGGTGAATAGATCGCAGCAAGGGTGGCCCCATTTGCAGAAAATCTCTTCTGCAACTTCTGTTTTCAGGGACCACTCGTGAAGCATCAGAATTACTCGCCTCAGTTTGTCTGCTATCACACTGGACTTCTCCAGAATGTGCACTGCTAACAGAAAACGTTGGGAGTCCATCACCCATTTCCATACTCTTTGTGTCTCTCAACAAAGTGGATAACACTTGGATCCCCCTTACTTGTTTATGTACCACACTTCAGACATGTTGTCTGATTGAACTGCAATTGTCCCAGTGGGAAGAGAACTGTGAAGTGCTTGCAACGCATATAGCACTGCTCTCATCTCCAGAACATATGAGCACCTGGTTCTCATGATCCTGCCAGATACCTTGGACCGTCATTCCCAGATAATGCCCACCCCACCCTATCTGGGAGGTGTCCGTGAAGACTGCATTTTGTTGGGGGAGAACAAGGGGATGGCCTAGATAAAGCTGATCTGTATATAACCACCATGTTAGATCCTTCTGGCAGGAGTTTGTAATGAGTATTTGGTGGGACAAGGGTAGATCCTGCATTGACCACTGGGCAAATAGTAGCCACTGAAGCACTCATGTAGACGGGCTAGGGGAACTAAAAGAATGGTGGATGCCATAGTCCCTAGAACCTGAATAACTACCCTGGACTGTACTTTGTCTTTGGTCAGCAAAAATCTGACTTGGTTGTGCAATAATTTTATCCTTTCTGGTGTCAGTTTTGCTGTCATGGTGGCTGAGTCTATGTCTGAGCCTAAGAAGACAACATGCTGCGATGGAGATGAGGCGGATTTTTTAGATTTACTGTAATCCTAATCTGGCAAACAAGTATAGAGTCTCGTGCCTGGCTCAGATTAGCTTATGCTTAGTGGTAGCAGTGAGGAGACAGTCATCTAAGTACGGAAACACCCGGAATCCCTGACGTCTCAGGTGAGCCATGACCACTGCCATACATTTGAACACTCTGGGGGCTGTAGTGAGGCCAAAGGGCAAAGTTCGAAAGTGAAGGTGAGCCATGACCACTGCCATACATTTGAACACTCTGGGGGCTGTAGTGAGGCCAAAGGCAGAGTTTTAAATTGAAAATGACTGGCTCCCAGCTGAAAGCGTAGATGTCTTCTGGAGCGCCTGTCCATTTTAATATGGTAGTACACGTCCTGAAGAGCTATGGAGCACATCCATTTGTCTTTTCTGATGAATGGAAAAATTGACTGTAGAGTGATCATACGGAACTTCTCTTTTTTTACAGACTTGTTTAACTTGCTGAGATCTAGGATTGATCTCCAGTCCACGGTCTTTTCTGGAACCAAAAAGAATCGCGAGCAAGTTCCAGATCCTATTTGCTCTGTGGGGACTTCTTGGATGACTTTTTTGTAGCAACGAGATAACCTCTAATGTTGCACGGTCTATTTGATTGGGTGGTACATCTGGTAAAGACCGATTTGTAGGGGGATCGGAAACAAAAGGAATGAGGTAACCTCTGGAAATTATATTTTGTACTCATCGAGCTTGAGAAATTTGTAGCCAGGCGCCTGGGTACAGTGAGAGATGACCCCCGACTGCCTGCAGAGACAGGTGGGCAACCCCTCAGGGGCAATGAAAGGGACGATCAGAGAAAGCATCTCTAACATCCTGGTGTTGCGGACCCACTCTGTCGCAAGCGCAGCACCTTCCATTATAACCTCCCCCATTGCCTCTAGGGGAGAGTTGACCTTGTGCTTGAGGGAAACCTTTTTGGGATTTACGGAACCACATTTTCCATCCTGTCTGACCCTTGGGATAGGGTCTGGAAGGAAGGGAGAAATGGACTCAGACAGCAGATAAGGTTTTCCCTTCCTGCTCACATCTGGTCATAGTTTCTTTTACCCGAGGTCCAAAAAGAGATGAACCATCAAAGGGGACGTTAGTAAAGGAACACTTGAAGGACTCCGTAAAATACTATATACGCATCCAGGAATGTCTCCTAAAAGAGATCCCTGGCTGCGGCAGCCCTGCTAGCTCCAACAGCTGTGTAAGAAATCAGCCTCATGGAGGAGTTGGCAATAGAGGTAAGGGTGGAGAGCTGTGAAAATACCTAGTCAGCGGACCCCGAAGCTACTGAACCCTGAAGTGCATCTCCCAACTCCTTTAGCAGATCCCTTTGAAGCCTGGTAAAATGGGACAGGTAATTCAGCGATCGTAAGGTAAAGGCCGCTGAAGAAAAGGTACGCTTTCCATACCTATCCATCGTCCTAGACTATTAGGAGGATGGATATTTGAGGATGTCTCAGATAACTCCTCCTTAGTGGCTGCTGCTACCACCATAGCATCCACAGCTACTCCCCCTTTGTTAGAAAGGTTTTGTCTTCTGGAGCAGTCATAAATTTATTAGGCCTCCTCGGGACAGGTTCCACTGTGTCCGGAAAGGTCCAAGCTTTCCTAGATATTACCGCTAACAGTTGGTCATATGGCAGTCTCACCCAGGAGGTGGAAGGTCAGGAACCAAAAGCCTCAAGGTACACTGATTCATCCTCAGTAGGGTTAGAGGTCTTCCAATCACCCCTCTTGTCTAACTATTTCCAGGTTGTCCACAAGAGAGACATCCTCAAAGTGGGATTTTGGGGATCCTTCTGACTCATCCAAATCAGTGTCAGAAGAAATGACAGACTTGGGTGAGTCAATATGCTTCCTCTTGCAGACTAGGCACCTCTCCAGTGGGGTAATCTGGGGAGGTTTTGGAAGAGGGGACACCTCCTATGGGGGCTCCTTGGGGCTCTGGTTCCCTACGCTTAGGGCAGGCAGGGGAGAAGAGGCTGTAATCTGCTGCTGGAGGGATGTCAGGTACAATGGCAGAGCTCTAGTAGTTGAAAAGCTCTCTCTAGCGCCTCAAAAGCTTTACCACCCCGCTCCGCAGAAGACCTCCGCTCCGAGGAAATAGATGGTCACCTCCGAACAGGAGGAGCAGGCTCCGAAGCGGACGTGGGAACAGAGCTCATGTGAGCCAAAGCACCAAGAGGGAGGGTCGGATCTGAAGGAAACCCGGGGTGACTATCCAGAGTAGACCGGAAAGCATCAGGCTCACAGACCCCTCAGCTCCTGACTGAGCCGATGAAGTTATATCGGTTCCGAGGAAGCAGAAAGAGTTCTCGGAACTGAGGGTTCCAGCACTAAATGACCCAAAACATTAGACTCCGAGAGCGAAGCAGTCGGAGCAGAAAGAGTAGACTGAGGATGGGATGGATCTGAAGCCGTTGGGTCCGGAGGAGCTAAAATTTTTGCAAGCGCTGGGTCACAGAGCAGCCCCTTCACCACTCGGTCTACATCCTCATCAGATTGTGTCCTGGAGGAATGGGGTGGAGATAGATGGAGATCTCCTCCTTTCCAAAATAGGAGATCTTAAAGTTGATGAATCTGATTCCAAGATTGGTGAATGTCTCGACAGAGATGATTGTCTTGGAGCCAATGAAACAGACGGCACAGAGACTGAAGAAGCAGAATTGGAGCCAGAACTCTTCGGCTCTGTCGCTTTTGATTTTTTTTTGTCGGTTCCAAAGAAGGGGCAGATGGAGATTTCCTTTTGTGACTTTTAGAAACCATCTGACCTTGTTCCAGCTGTTCTTGGAAGGAACTTGTCATAAGACCCCTACCGAAAAGTTTTCTTTTCCATTTACTAAGAACCCTGGTGCTGAACGCATGACAGAAGGTACAGGGTTCTTGCAAATGAGGCTCTCCAAGACAGTACACACAACTGGTGTGACTGTCAGTCAACGACATTTTCTGAGAACATTTATCACACTTTTTAAAGCCAGAAGGGCGGTGTTCGTGACTTCTGTCTTTATCCTTTGACATTTTGCTTCTGAGAAAGGAAAGAAACAAATATAACTATAGTACAACTATACACATATATATATATATATATATATATATTTTTTTTTTTTTGTTATATATATATATATATGTATATATATATTTATAGAGGGAGGAGGAGAAAAAACTAGCACACAGAGAGGAAAGGCCCTCTAATTTAAATGGGCAACTACAGGCCTCTAACGTAAATGGGCTGTACAATCCTTAAAGAAAGGGACAGGGGAAGCAAACACTCACGCAATCACTCTAGATAACAACGGAAAACCTATTAATGAGAAAAAAGAAGAAATATAGTCAAAATATCAAAAAATTTCACTTAGCTAACGAGCCAGTAAGAAGACAACCTCGAAGCTTTCGCGGCAAACGAGATCTGGGGAATTGTGGTGCACCATGGGACAGGGGATAGCCTCAAGCCAGTAAAAGATCTCGAGCTTTAGTATCGGCCAAGTCAGAGCCGAGGTTCGGCTCCAAACCCATCCAGCAAGAATTACGGCGAGATAGGACTACATAACATTAAAGGGTTCCACAGCCATCAGTGACTGTAGCTCACTCTTCTACCTAAAGTGATGGCTAGAAACAAGGCTGTTTCCCAAGAGAGGAATTTTAACTTTGCGGAAGCAGCAGGTTCAAAAGGGGGAAGTGTGAGCTTTTCCAGTACAAAGTTAAGGTCCCAAGATGGGGTGGGTGCTCTCCTTGGGGGCCTTAAGTTGTTAGCCCCTCTCAGGAACTGTTTGATGAGAGGGTGAGAAAATAGAGGGGGCTCAGTATTGTAATGACCCGAAATGGTAGAGGCATGAATCTTAATGGAGAAGGATAGGCCTCTGTGGAGTAACTCTGCAAGGTAATCCAGGATTATAGGAAGGAGGGCACAGCTGTGTCCTTTCCTTTAGACTGAATCCAAAAACAATAACTTTTCCACTTTTCCGCATAGGATTTCCTAGTACTAGGCCTTCTGGCTTCAAGAATGATGTCCAGCACCTGTTTACTTAGGGTTTCTGGTGGAGTATTCAAGGAATAAGCCAGGTTGCAAGATTTAGGGTTTGTAATTGTGGATGCAAAATCTGTCCCTCCTGCTGTGACAGCAGGGTAGGGGTCTGGAGTAGGTGCCAGGGTGGCACCGTTGTCAGGCTGCACAGTAGTGGGTACCAGTGCTGGCATGGCCAGTCCAGGGCAATCAGAATTGTCCTTGGCCTGTCTTCTTTTATTCTGAGTAGTACTCAAGAGAAGGGGCAAAGGGGGAAAGGCATAGATGGAGAGGTTTTCCCATTGAAAGGATAGGGCATCCACTTTCCAGGCCCTGCTGTGAAGGTTCCTGGTTCAGAATTTGCTTAAGTGGTGGTTGTGGGGGGAGGCAGAGAGATCCACCTCTGGGGTCCCCCACCTCTAGATCAGGAGGTTGAAGGTGCTGGGTTCCAATTTCCACTTGTGTGGGTCTAGGAGACTTCTGCTCAAGTCGTCTGCCAGTGAATTTTGTTTGCCTGGCAGGAATTGAGCTTGTAGATGGACTTGGTTTTCCAAAGCTGTGCTCCAGAGAGTCATGGCTAACCTCCAGACTGGGTAAGAATGGGTTCTCTCCTGCTTGTTTATGTACCACATAACTGTGGTGTTGTCTGGTTTTATCAGCAGTTGTCCTGGAAGGATTAGGTATCTGAAGGCTGTTAGAGCATTCTGTACAACTAGCATCTCCTTATGGTTGATGTGCAGAAGAATTTGGCTTGGGCTTCAGTGGCCCTGAATGCATTTGCCAGCCATGTGGGCCCCCCCAGGCATAGTCTGATGCATCTGTGATCAGCGTTTGGGTGGCGTGGGGTAGTGTAAAATGCAGTCCCTTGTTATGGTTGCATGCTTCTGCCCACCAAAGGAACTCTGCCCTCAGACAAGGTATGATAGGAATGACTGTTTCCAGGTCCTGAGAATGTTGGCACCAAAGTCTTTTTAAGTAAAACTGAAGCTTCCTCATATGCAGTCTTGCATATGGAATTAGCAGAATACATGAGGCCATGAACCCTAGGGTTTGCAGTATTTTTCTTGCAGTTAGCTGGGTTCTGGTGGCCATTTGCTTAAAGTAGTCTGTCAAAACAGACTTGTTTTTCTGAAGTGAGAAATGCCATCTGGGAATTTGTGTCCAAGCTTTCTCCCAGGAATACAATCTTTTGACTGGGCACCAGTTGTGATTTCTTTTCGTTGAAGGTGTACCCCAAAGAAGTGAAAAGGCTTTTTACAAATGCCAGGTGCTGAAGCAGCAATTCTTGGCTGTCCGCCTGAATTGGGCAGTTGTCCAAGTACGGGTAAATTTGGATATTTCTCTGCCTGCAGTATGCAATGGCTGGGGCTAGGCATTTTGTGAATACCCTGGGTGCAGTAGATAAGACAAAGGAAAGTGCAGAGAACTGATAATGCATAGATCCTGCCTGAAACGTAGATATTTCCCGCAGGATTCCCTGATGGGGATGTGCAGATGAGCTTCTTTTATGTCAAGGGTGACTAACCAGGCATCCTTGGCTAGCATAGGGTGAAGCTGTTGCCGGGTAAGCATCTTGAATTTTGGGATCACCAGGAAGTTGTTGAGAATTGAAAGATGCAGGATTGGGCTTCAAGAGCCCTCTTTCCTGGGTACCAGGAATAGTCTGTGGAGTAGAAACCCTGACCCCTTTGTTCTACTGGAATTGGCTGAATAGCTCTGATGTTGAGCAGGGAAAGAACTTGGTTTTGAGCCTCTGCCCACTGGTTTGGAAACCCACTTGGAGTTGTCAGTGAATGGAAATAAAATTTCTACCCGTGGGATATAATGTTAAGGACCCATCGGTCCTGAGTGATGGACATCCAATCTTTTGCATGAAGGGCAACCTTTCCTCCTAGGGGCACAAGCAATTGGGCAGGGCTGGGAGGTAGAGTTGATGACTCATTGTGAACTTCTTCCAAAGGGAGATGGCTTACCACTCCCCGTTTTAGGAGTGGGAGCACTCCATTGCTTAGATCTCTGCATACCCTGAGACTGTAGTCTGGGTGGTCCGTTTCCCCTGGGTCTTGTTTGGGAAGGCCTGGAAGGGGCTGAAAAGGGCCAGTGTTTTGAAGGGCAATGCCTACTGAATCGAGGTGGTTGCACTTGTAAGAATTCTTTAACAGTTTGCATAGATTTAGCTTTTTCTTCCATCTTTTTAAGAACTTCTTATACTTTGGTGTCAAACAAAATGTACAGTTGTGTACACTTACTATAAATGTAGATGTTAGAGTGTATTCACTGTTGCCGTCATCACATTTGGGTAATTTGCCTGCAGGTAGCCCTCAGTTGGCCTGAATACCAGAGTCTTGGGATTTCTGCGTCGGATGATGTAGCTTCTTCCATGACGTCAGGACATCATAGGTATAGAACATGCAGCTGATGCCATTCAGTTTTTTCTGCCCCAGATGTCAGAAGCCCCCAAAATAGGAAGCAATTACATGGTGTGGAACACCCCCAGGAAAAAGCAAATACCAATGATATAATGTATGCCAAACAAAAAGGACAGGTAAAAGTAAAGAGAAGTCAGGGGGCTGGAGGGAGGGTAACCAGGACTGCAACAGTGAATACACTCGAACATCTACATTTATGGTATGTGTACACAACTGTACTATGTTCTTCGTGTTTCACTGTTGCAGTCATCACATTTGGGTTGATTCCCAAAGTTGAGGATGAGTGGAGGCAGTCAAGAAGCATTAGGGCTGGCAAACAGGCCCTGTAAGACTGCTGTAACAAATCCAGCTCTGGATTTAGAAAAGACAGGCAAGTGGTAATGCTTGGTGAAGGTGTGTACAGATCTCCAGGTTGCAGCTTCTAGGATGCCCTTTGGCAGGGACTCCCCTGAGAAATGCTGCAGAGGTGTACGTAGCCCTAGTGAAATGTGTTCTGATCCCCTGTGGGGTAGGTTTCCCATGGTGTTTGCAGCAGAAATGGATGCAGTGTGCTATCCATGTAAAATGGTTGGCCCTCTGCCCCTGTAGCCAAACTGACTACCAGCTGGTCAGATTTTCAGAAAGGTTTAGTCCTGTCCAGATAGAACCTAAGCTGCCTGTGCACATCCAGGGAGTGCAGGATTATTTCCCCTGTATTCTGAGGACTAGGGGAAAAGGTTGGCAAATGAAAGGATAGGTTTAAAGCCACACTACACACCACCTTTGACATAAATTATGGGTTAGTCCTGAGGGAACCCTGTCCGCATGGAAGATGATGAAGGGTTCCCCGGCCATAAGGGCCTGCAATTCAGACACTCTTTTTGCTGAAGTGATGGCTAGGAGTAAAGCTGTTTTCCTGGAGAGGAGTTTTAACTCTGCTGAAGCAGCAGGTTCAAAGGGTGGAAGTGTGAGTTATTTCCAATACAAAGTTAAGGTCCCAGGCTAGAGTGGAAGCTCTCCTGGGGGGGGGGATCTTAGATTTCTGGCTCCTCTCAAAAACCGTTTGACCAGAGGATGAGGAAGAGGGGTGGCTGAGTATTATAATGAGCTAAGATGACAGAGGCATGAATCTTAATTGAAGAGAAGGACAGGCCTTTGTGAAACATTTCTGTTAAGTAATCTAGTATATGAGGTTGCTGGGCACATTTGTATCCATTCCTTGAGACTGGCTGGAAGAACAGTATTTTTCTGAATAGGATTTTCTAGTAATAGGCCTTTTTGCCTCCAGGAAGACATCCAGCACCAGTTTACTGAGGGGTCAGGGGATGATCCCGGCTGCTAGATTCATGGTTTGTAACTGAGGATGCAAAATCTGGCCCTCCTGCTGGGACAGCAGGGAGGGGGGGTCTGAGGCAGGTGCCAAGGTGGCAGTACTGTCAGATTGAGCAAAGGTGGGTACCAGTCTGGCGTGGCCAGTTTGGTGCAATCAGGATTGTCCTTGGCTTCTCCTGTTTGATCTTTAGTAGAACCTTCAAGAGGAGGGGCAGAGGGGGAAAGGCATAGATTGAGAGGTTTTCCCATGTAAAGGGCAGAGAATCCACTTTCCATGCTTGGCTGTGGGGAGTTCTGGTGCAATATTTGCTAAATTGAAAGTTCTGAGGGGAAGCAAAGAGGGCCACCTCTGGTGCATCCCCACCTGTGTATCAGCAGTTTGAAGGATTTGGGTTCCAGTTTCCACTCGTGCGGGTCCATTAGATTTCTGCTTAAGTCGTCTGCCAGTTTATTTAGTTTGCCTGGCAGGAATTGAGCTTGTAGGTGCACTTGGTTGCTCAAGGCTGTGCCCCCCCAGAGCCATGGCTAACCTGCAGAGTGGGTAGGAATGGGTTTCCCCACTGCTTGTTTATGTACCACATAACTGTGGTGTCTTTATCAATAGTTGGTCTGGAAGAATAAGGCGTTTGAAGGCTATCAGAGCATTCTGTACAGCTAACGTTTCCTTTTGATTGATATGCAGGTGCATTTGCTTTGAGCTTCATTTGCCTTGAATACCTTGTCCTGCAATGTGAGCCCCCATGCATAGTCTGATGCATCTGTTAGGGTTTGGGCGGCAGGGGGTAGAGTGAAAGGGAGTCCTTTGTTGTGGTAGCAGGCCTCTGCTCATCAAAGAAACTCTGCTCTTAGGCAAGGAATGATAGGAATTGTTTCCAGATCCTGAGAAAATTGACACCAGAGACTTTTTAAGTGTCACTTGAAGTTTCCTCATATGCAGTCTTGCATATGGAATTAGTAGAAAGCAAGAGGCCATGAACCCTAGGGCTTGCAGTATTTTTCTTGCAGATAGCTGCATTTTGGTGGCCAGTAGTTTGTCAAATACATTTGTTTTTCTGGAATGAGGAATGCCATCTGGAAAGTTGTATTCAAGCTTGCTCCCAGGAATATCATCTGTTGGCTGGGTACCTGATGTGATTTATTTTCGTTGATGGTGCACCCCAGTGAAGTTAGCAGTCTTTTTACAAATGTTAGGTGCTGGAGTAGCAATTCACAACTGTCTGCCTGAATCAGGAAATCATGCAAGTATGTGTAAATTTGAATTTTTTTTCTGCCTGCAATATGCAATGGCTGGACCTAGGCATTTTGTGAATACCCTGGGTGAATAAACATCTGCAATGAGGCAAGCTCTTTCCAGTGGTGAGAATCAAACCTTGCAGATTAGAAGCAAGCACCTTACTCACTGCACCACCGGGCCTTTTTGCTCTGAAACGTAGGTATTTCCTGCAAGATTCCCTTATGGGGATGTGCAGATAAGCTTCTTTTAAGTATAGGGTGGCTATCCAGGAGTCCTTGGCTAGCATAGGAAGCAGCTGTTGGAGAGTAAGCATCTTGAACCTTGGAACCAACAAGAAGGTGTTGAGAATAGACAGATCCAAGATAGACAGCCAAGAGTTTTTTTTCCTGTGGACCAGAAACAGTCTGGAGTAAAAACCTAATTCCCTATGCTCTGCTGGGACAGGTCGAAGAGAAAGTACTTGCTTTTGGGCCTCTGCCCACTGGTTTGGGGGGAGGTCTGGCCATCCGCTTGGGGTTGGGTGATTGGAAGTAGAATCTGTATCCCTGGGATACAATGTTCAAGACCCATCTGTCCTGGGTGATGTACTCCCAGTTTTTTGCATGTAGGTCAAGTTTTCCTCCTAAGGGTGCATATACTTGGTCAAGGCTTGGAAGAATTAAGGATAAGTCATTGTGAGATTTTACCATAGGATGTTGGCTTACTACTCCCTGTTTTAGAGGTGGGAGCACTCCATTGCTTAGATCTGTGCATAACCTGAGACTGTAATCGTGGTGGTATGATGCACCTGGGTTAGGGCTGAGAAGGTTTAGGAGGGACTGGAAAGGACTAGTTTTTTGAAGGCCAATGCCTACTGAACCTAAGTGGCTGTACCTGTAGGAAATACTTAAGTGTTTGCATAGATTTAGCTTTTTCCTCCATCTTTTTGAGGACAACTTCTGCTTTATTGCCAAACAGGCTTTCTTGATTTAGTGGTGCATCTAGTAATTTTGCTTTGACGTAGTCTGGAAAGATATGTTTCTTAAGCCAAGCATGCCTTCTAAGAACAGGGCTAGTGACAGCAGCCCTGCAAGATGCTTCTAAGGCATCAAAACCGCATTGCAAAGTATGTTTTCCAACTTGGTTAGCAGAATGCATTAACGCTTGTAAATCTTTATGTTCTGTACAATCAGGAATCATCATCATTTTCTGTTTAATTAGCTCCAAAATAAGTTGCTGATACTTTAACATATGAAACTGGCAATTTAAAGCCCTGATGGCAAAAGTAGCAGAGGTGTATATCTTCTTACCCAAACTATCTAAAGCCCTCGAGTCCCTGCCCGAAGGGGTAGGGCTTTTGGCTATTGTAGCCTTAATGTCTTCAGGTCCCTGGGAAATGGTCTCTGGATCCACAGTAGGATTCTTAAAGAGAAACTTGTGGGAGTCAGGTACTCTGTAGTACCTGTCAGGACTCATGGCCGCTGGAGGCAAGGTATCCGGGGTAAGGCTGGATTCCAAGAAGACATCATCTACAATCTCCAGAACAGGAGATATAGCTTGAGGCCTGTGCTGTGGCAAGTCTAAAAATTCTCTGAGTCTCTTTTTGGACTGTGGGTAGTCCTGGCATTCCCGGCGGAAATGCTCTGTTAAGGTAGGCAAGGTTTCACCAAAGGAAAAGTCCTCTGGAGGGGAGGCAAAGGGGATGGAATCCTCTGCATATGAATCCTCATAGGTAGATAAGGGAATGTCCTGGTAATCAGAGGTATCAGAGCCATCAGGCTCACGGTCTGTAGAATCAGAAGGAAAATCAATCCTTTGTCTCATAGAGGGGGAAGGCTGGCTTTCCCTAATTAAAGTTATTAGGTCTTCAGCCATTCTAAGCAATTGTTTCTGTGGCATGGGAGCTTGAGCATGTGCTTTGGTCGTCGTTTTTTTAGGCGAAGTGCGAACTCTGGGCCTAACAAACTCAGTAGTTTTAGTCAAAAACAAAGATGTCGGTTTAATACGAACATCAGAAGGTTGGAATACACCCTCAGAAGCCAGTGCCTGCACAGCGGCTCCGGACCCATCCAAGGTAGAGACATCCACAGGATCCATAGTCAAAGAAGCAACTTGCGGCATACCGGACTCTGAAAGAGTCTCAGCTAAGGCCGGCGAATCTGTATAAGCGGGTATCTGGGGCTGCAAAGGCACCTCACTGAGTACCAGCCTATGTAGTCTCTCTCTCTTTATCCTTACGTTTTTTTGGAAGATTGGTAGTCGGACGGCTTATCAAAGCCATTTCGGAATATGGAGAACGACAGTGAAAGAATATAGCAACAAAAATAGCCAGACGATGAATAGTTCAAGCGTTGAACAAGGCACAAACCGACAGCGAGGAACATCGTGGTCTGGGCCTAAACAGATGGCACAGTAAGAATAAAAATCTGTGAGGTATTTGCTTTCCAAAGGCCAAACAATCATTAACTTTTTCTGACATCGGTTAGAGCAAGAACAAAGAATCCCCAACTGGGTACTTATCTTTTAGAAGACTTCAGTTCTGAAACTCAAAAAATGAAAATTTCCGGAGGTGGCCGACCAGCACTTGCAAACTGCTTCTGTTTCGGACACTGCACGACAAGAAAAACTGATGTAATGACGTCAGCTGCATGTTTAATACCCATGAAGTCCTGACATCATGGAAGACGCGACAGCATCCGACGCAGAAATCCCAAGACTCTGGTATTCAGGCCGACTTGAAGGCTACCTGCAGGCAGATAACCCAAATGTGATGATTGCAACAGTGAAACATGAAGAACATCGCCCTTAAAGGGGCATCTTTTAATTTGGATTTGACATGATCTGGCAAAGTCTGCTCCTACAGCCAACCATGTCTTCTCAGTACAAAGCCATTGACTCCAGCCCTGCAAGATGCTTCTAGGGCATCGAAACCACACTGCAAAGTATGCGTACTGACTTGGTTTGCAGAATGCATAAGCTCTTGCAAATCTTAATTTTCTGCACAATCTGGAAATATTTTGTTTAATGAGATCCATATGCTGCTGGTACTTCAGCATGTGAAACTGACAATTCAATGCCCTGATAGCAAGAGTTACAGAGATATATACCTTCTTACCCCATCTGTCTAAAGCTCTGGAATCCCTGTCTGAAGGGGTAGGACTTTTGGCTGTAGTAGCCTTAATACCTTTAGGTCCCCGCGAAATGATCTCTGGCTCATCAGTAGGACTCTTGAAAAGAAACTTGTGGGAATCAGGTACTCCGTAGTACCTGCCAGATTTCCTAGGGGCAGGAGGTAAGGTGTCTGGAGTAAGACTGGATTCCAAGAAATCATCATCCACAACATCTAGGACAGGGGGAACAGCTAAAAGCCTGTGCTGAGGTAGTTTTAAACATTCTCTGAGTCTCTTTTTGGACTGAGGATAATTTTGGCATTCCCAATGGAAATGCTCTCTTAAAGTATGCAAGGTTTCACCAAAAGAGAAATCCTCTGGAGGGAAGGCAGAGGGAATGGATTCCTCTGCATCTGAATCCTCAGGCTGAAAAAGGCATGTCCTGATAATCAGAAAAGGTCAGTGTCATCGGACTCCTGGTCTGTAGAATCTGAAGCCAACTATTCTCTCTTAGCAGGGGAAGGCTGGCTTCCCCTAATTAGCATTATAAGGTCTTCAGTCATTCTAAGCATTTGTTTTTGTGGCATGGGGGGGGGGGGCCTGACCATGAGCATTGGTCAATTTTCTAGGTGTCGTGCGTACTCTGGGCCGTAAAAACTCGGTAGTTTTGGCTTAAAAAGAAGTCGGTTTGATTCGAACATTGGTAGGTTGGAAAACCCCCTCAGAAGCCGGTGCCTGCACAGCGTCTCCCAACACATCCAAGGTAGAGACATCCGCTGGTACCACAGTCGAAGAGGCATCTCGCAGCATACCAGACTCCGAATGGGTCTCCGCAGATGCCTGCAAATCCATACAAGCAGGCATCAAGGGCTGCAAAGGTGCAGCACTAAGTACCGGCGACTAGCTTAACGGAAGCATAGTCGGCAGTTTTGGACCTATGCTGTCTGCCTCGGTCTTTATCCTTATGTTTTTTTCAGAAGATCGATAGTCAGACTGCTTACCGAAGCCATTTCGGAATACGGAGATCGACAGCGAAAGAATTAAGCAACAAAAATAGCCCGACAACGAATGGTTCGGGCGTTAAACAAGGCACAAAACTGATGACGAGGGACATCGTGGTCTGGGCCTAAACAGGTAATGCAGTAAGAATGAAAATCTCTGTGAGGTATTTGCTTTCCACAGGCAAGACAAAACTTTTTCTGACATCGGTTAGAACAAGAAAAAAGGGTCCTCAACAGGGTACTTTGCTTTAGTAGATTTCAGGACTATCAACTCGAAAAACAAAAACTTCAGGTAGCGGCCGACCAGCACTTGCGAACTGCTTCTGCTTCAGGCTCCTCCTCAGCACGAAAGACTGATGTAATAGTGTCGGCTGCCTGTTTTTATACCCCTGACATCATGGAAGAAGCGACAGCATCCGACGCAGAAATACTAAGACTCTGGTATTCGGACTAACTGCAGGCAGATAACCCGGTGTGATAACTGAAACAGTGAAACACGAACATCTACAACTCAAGCAAGACAAGAGTGCAAATTAAGATCTCTAAAGAAGCTGCAGTGAAAAGCACTTAGAAAGTCTGTCCTGTGGTTTTACCTCAGTTTTTTAAATAGTCATTGAACAGCAGGATATCTTAGTAGAAACTGACTGAAAGACACCAGTAAATGCATGTAAAATCAATGTAGTCACAGTAGCTTTGAACAAAGAAGCCTGCGTGATGTAATGCATTAAGTAACACACAGTGCAATGTGGGATAGCTGGAGGATTAGAAAAATTTTGAAATCTCTTCAAGATGTTAGACTCCATGTGGCCAGACTCTGAAATTACATATAAAAATACTTAAAAACCTGTAAAGAGTCTCAGAGCAGTGTTAAAATATTGGAAACATCAAAACATGACAAAATAAACATGGTCTGTGTCTGTGGCTGTGGTTTAACTCCATTCAGGCCTTAACAGCAGCAACTATACCCTTCTAACCAATCCCACAACTCCTAACCATCAGTCTACTAGTGTCTCATTTCAGCCTGTCCAGACCACTTACATCAAAAAACTCCAACTAAAACCCACTACACTTGCAGTAGATCAACTCCCAAACAAATTTCTTCAACTAGCAGCTGACTCCATCGCATACCAAATCTCCTTACTTATTAATCACGCCATTACTGAACAATAAGTAGCGGTACTCTGGAAACTCTCCCACATCATTCCTCTGCATAAGTGTAGTCCATCCACAGAAAGTACAGTTGTGTACACTTACCATAAATGTAGATGTTCGAGTGTATTCACTGTTGCAGTCATCACACTTTGAGGGCTACCTGCAGGCAAATAACCTGTCGGACAGAATACCAGAGTCTTGGGATTTCTGCATCGGATGCTATCGCCTCTTCCATGAAGTCAGGTAGTCAGGGGTATAAAACATGCATCCGATGCTATTACATCAGTTTTTCTTGCCCCAGAAGTCAGGAGCCCCCAAAATAGGAAGCAATCACATGGTGTGGAACACCTCCAGTAGAAAGTAAATACCATTGCCATAAGACATGGCCAAAAAAGAGGATAGGTAGAAAGTATAGAAAAGACAGGGGGCTGGAGGGAGGATAACCAGGAGTGCAACAGTGAATACACTAACATCTACATTTATGGTAAGTGTACACAACTGTACTACGTTCTTCATGTTTCACTGTTGCAGTCATCACACTTGGGTTGATTCCCAAAGCTGAGGAAGGGTGGAGGCAGTCGAGAAGTATTAGGGCTGGCTAGCAGGCCTTGTAAGACTGCTGTGGCAAATCCAGCTCTGGATTTAGAAAAGATAGGTAAGTGGTAAAGCTTGGTGAAGGTGTGCACAGAACTTTATCTTGCAGCTTCCAGGATGTCCCTGGTAGGGACTCCCCTTAGAAATGCTGCAGAGGTCGAGGTAAACCTAGTGGAATGAGGTCTGATCCCCTGTGGGGTAGGTTTTCCATGGTGTTTATAGCAGAAATGGATGCAGTGTGCTATCCATTTAGAAATGGTTTGCTTTGAAATGGCCTTGCCCTCTGCCCCTGTAGCAAATCTGACTAGCAGCTGGTCAGATTTACTGAAAGGTTTAGTCCTGTCAAGGTAGAACCTGAGCTGTCTGTGCATGTCCAAGGAGAGCAGCATCCTTTCTCCTTTATTCTGAGGATTAGGAAAAAAGGTTGGTAAATGAATAGATTGGTTTAAAGCCACACTGGATACCACCCTGGGCATAAATGATGGGGTAGTCCTGAGGGAAACCCTGTCCACATGGAAGATAATGAAGGGTTCCACAGCCATAAGAGCCTGTAACTCAGACACTCTTCTTGCTGAAGTGATGGCTATAAATAAGGCTGTTTTCCAAGAAAGAAATTTTAACTCTGCTGTATCAGCAGGCTCAAAAGGGGGGAGCACGAGCTTCTCTAGTACAAAGTTAAGGTCCCAGGCAGGAGTGGGAGCTCTCCTTGGGGTCTTAAATTGTTAGCTCCTCTCAGGAACTGTTTGATCAGAGGGTGACAGAAGAGGGATGGCTCAGTATAGTAATGAGCTGACATGGCAGAGGCATGAATCTTAATTGATGAGAAGGATAGGCCTTTCTGGAGCAGCTCTGCTAGATAATCTAGGATTATAAGTAAGGTGGGCATGGCTGTGTCCTTTCCTTGAGACTGGCTCCAAGAACAGCATCTTTTCCACTTTTCTGAATAGGATTTCCTAGTACTAGGCCTCCTGGCCTCAAGGATAACATCCAGTACCTGTTTGCGGTGGGTTGCTGGTGATGTATTCATGGAATAAAGCCAGGCTGCCAGGTTCAGGGTTTGCAGCTGAGGAAGCAAAATCTGTCTCTCTTGCTGGGACAGCAGAGAGGGGGTCTGATGTAGGTGCCAGGGTGGCACTGCTGTCAGACTGCATAGGAGTGGGTACCAGTGCTGGCATGGCCAGTCTGGTGCAATAAGGATTGTCCTTGGCCTGTCCTGTTTGATCTTCAGTAGTACTTTTGAAAGGAGAAGCAGTGGAGGAAAAGCATGGATTGAGAGGTTTTCCCATGTAAAGGATAGGGAATCCACTTTCCATGCTTGGCTGTGGGGAATTCGGGTGCAAAATTTGCTCAGTTGATGGTTTTGGGGGGGAGCAAAGAGGTCCACTTCTGGTGTCCCCCACCTTTGTATTAGAAGTTTGAATGAGTTGGGTTCCAGTTTCCACTCGTGTGGGTCCATTAGATTTCTGCTTAAGTCATCTGCCAGTGAATTTTGTTTGCCTGGCAGGAATTGAGCTAGCAGGTGCACTTGACAGCTCAAGGCTGTGTTCTATAGAGCCATGGCTAACCTGCAGAGTGGGTAGGAATGAGTTCCCCCCTGCTTGTTTATGTACCACATAACTGTGTTGTCTGTCTTTATCAAGAGTTGTCCTGGCAGGATAAGGTATTTGAAGGCTGTCAGTGCATTCTGTACAGCTAACATTTCTTTTTGATTGATATGCAGGTGAATTTCTCCTGGGCTCCACTTGCCTTGAATGCATTTGCCTGCCATGTGAGCGCCCCATGCATAGTCTGATGCGTCTGTTGTCAGGGTTTGGGCGGGGGGGTTGAGTGAAGGGGGGGTCCCTTGTTGTGGTTGCAAGCCTCTGCCCACCAAAGGAACTCTGCCCTTAGGCAAGGAATGATAGGAATCACTGTTTCCAGGTCCTGAGAATGTTGACACCAGAGACTTTTTAAGTACCACTGGAGTTTCCTCATATGCAGTCTTGCATATAGAATTAGTAGACTGCATGAGGCCATGAACCTTAGGGCTTGCAGTATTTTTCTTGCAGATAGCCGAGTTTGGGGGGGCCAGTAGTTTGAAGTAATTTGTCCAATAAACCTGCTTTTCTGGAGTGAGGAATACCATCTGGGAAGTTGTGTTCAAGCATGCTCCCAGGAATACAATCTTTTGGCTGGGCACCAGACGTGATTTCTTTTCGTTGATGGTATACCCCAGAGAAGTTAGGAGTCTCTTTACAAACATAAGGTGCTGAAGTAGCAATTCATGACTGTCTACCTGAATCAGGCAATCGTCCAAGTATGGGTAAATTTGAATATTTCTCTGCCTGCAGTACGCAATTGCTGGAGCCAGGCACTTTGTGAATACCCTGGGCACAGTAGATAAGCCACAGGGAAGTGAAGAGAACTGATTGTGCATAAGGCCTGCCCTGAAATGTAGATATTTCCTGCAAGATTCCCTTACGGGGATGTGCAGATAAGCTTCTTTTAAGTCTAGGGTGACGAGCCAGAAGTCCTTGGCTAGCATAGGAAGCAGCTGCTGGAGTGTAAGCATTTTGAAGTTTGGTACCACCAGGAAGGAGTGGAGAGTTGACAGATCCAGAATAGGGCGCCAAGAGTTTTCTCTTCTGGGCACCAGGAACAGTCTGGAGTAGAAACCCTGTCCCCTTTGCTGTGTTGAAACAGGTTGAGTAACCCTAATACTGAAGAGAAAGTACTTGCTTTTGGGCCTCTGTCCACTGGTTTGGAGGAAGATCTGGCAATTCCCTTGGGGTTGGCAGTGAGTGGAAGTAGAACCTGTATCCCTGGGATACAATGTTTTAAGACCCAATGTTTAAGGGTAATATACTTCCAGTTTTTTGCATGCAGGGCGAGTTTTCCTCCTAGGGGTGCAAGCACTTGGGCATGGCTGGGAAGGATGAAGGACAAGTCATTGTGAACTTTTTCCATAATGGTGTGGCTTACCACTCCCCGTATTTGAGGCAGGATCACTCCATTGTTTAGATCTGTGCATACCCTGAGACTGTAGTCTTTGTGGACTGTTGCCCCTGGGTTTGGACTGAGAAGGTCTGGGAGGGACTGGAAAGGACCAGTTTTTTGAAGGCCAATGCCTACTGAATCTAGGTGGCTGTACTTGTAAGAAATCTTTAACAGTTTGCATAGATTTAGCTTTTTCCTCCATCTTTTTAAGAACAACGTCTGCTTTTGAGCCAAACAAACATTCTTGGTTTAATGGAGCATCTATTAATTTTGCTTTGACATGGTCTGGCAAGATTTGTTCTTTCAGCCAAGCATGCCTTCTCAGAACAGACACGGTGACAGCAGCCCTGCAAGATGCTTCTAAGGCATCAAAACCACAAGTATGTTTACCGACTTGGTTTGCCAAATGCATTAACTCTTGTAAGTCTATTTTCTGCACAATCAGGAATCAACAACATTTTTTGTTTAATTAGTTCCATAATATGCTGCTGGTACTTCAACATGTAAAACTGGCAATTTAAAGCCCTGATGGCAAGAGTTGCAGAGGTATATACCTTCTTACTCCATCTGTCTAGAATCCCTGTCCAAAGGGGTAGGGTTTTTGGCTGTAGTAGCCTTAATACCTTTAGGTCCCTGGGAAATGGTCTCTGGATCGGCAAGTGGGATTTTTAAAGAGAAATTTGTGAGAGTCAGGTACTCTGTAGTACCTGTCAGGCTTTCTAGGAGCTGGTGGTAAAGTATCAGGGGTAAGACTGGATTTCATGAAGACATCTACAATATCCAGGACAGGGGGTATAAATTGAGGCTTATGCTGAGGCAAGTCTAAAAATTCCCTGAGTCTCTTTTTGGACTGTGGGTAGTCCTGGCATTCCCAGCAGAAATGCTCTTAGGGTAAGTAAGGTTTCACCGAAAGAAAAGTCCTCAGGGGGAGGCAGAGGGAATGGAATCTTCTGCATCTGAGTCCTCAGGTAGATAAGGTATGTCCTGGTAATCACAGGGATCAGAGTAATCAGACTCATGGTCTGTAGAATCAGAAGGAAAATCAATTATTTACCTTTTAGAGGGGGAAGGCTGGCTTCCCCTAATTAAAGTAATAAGGTATTCAGCCATTCTAAGCATTTGTTTCTGTGACATGGGAGCTTGAGAAGGCACTTTGGTCTGTTTCCTAGGCGTAGAGCAAACTCTGGGCCTGAGGAATTCTGTAGTTTTAGTCATTAACGAAGTAGTCAGTTTAATACGAACATCGGAAGGTCTGAATACACCCTCAGAAGCTGGTGCCTGCTCAGCGGCTCCGGACCCATCCAAGGTAGAGACATCTGCAGGTTCCATAGTCGAAGAAGCATCTTGCGGCATACCGGACTCCGAATGGGTCTCAGTAAAGGCATGCGAATCTGCAGAAGTGGGTAACGGGCTGAAAAAGCGCCTCACTGAGTACCGGTGGACTGGCGACTAGTTTAACGGAAGTGTCGGTGGCGGTTTTGGACCTATGTGGTCTGTCTCTGTCTTTATCCTTTCGTTTTTTCAGAAGATCTGTAGTCGGATGGCTTATCGAAGCCAGTTCGGAATACGGTGAATGAGAGTTAAAGAATTTATCGACAAAAATAGCCTGACGACAAATAGTTCGGGCATTGTAGTAGAAAACCAACAGTGAGGGATGTCGTGGTATGGGCCAAAACAGCTGACAGTAAGAATGAAAATCTGTGTGGTATTTGATTTCCAGAGGCAAGACAATTGTTAACTTTCTGACATCGATTAGAGCAAGAAAAAAGGATCCCCAATGGGGTACTTGACTTTAGAAGACTTCAGGTTTGAAACTCGAAAAACGCAAATTTCTGGAAGAGGCCGACCGGTACTTGCGAACTGCTTCTGCTTCGGTCTCCCGCATGGCAAGAAAAGCTGATGTTTTATACCCCTGACGACCTGACATCATGGAAGAAGCGACAGCATCTGACGCAGAAATCCCAAGACTCTGGTATTCGGACCGACTGAGGGCTTCCTGCAGGCTGATAACCCAAGTGTGATGACTGCAAAAGTGAAACATGAAGAACATCTATCCGACTACAGATTCTTTGCCAAACCCCCCCCCCCCCCTAGCAAAATACTAGAAAAATGCACACTTTCTCAACTACTGGCCTGTCTACTACAAAACAGTCTTCTCTCCAACTCCCAGCATGGTTTTAAATCAAGACACAGCACCACAACTACCCTATTAAGTCTCACAGATTCAATCAACCACCACAAAAACATAACCTTGTCTCTTCCATTTTCTTGGATATGTCAAAAGCATTTGACAAGGTTTCTCATCAAAAACTACTTCAAGAATTATCCATTCATCTCTCACTACCATCCATTACTTGGTTTCACATCTATCTGTCCAACAGACAAGCTGGCAAGTGGAAAGATGAAATCTCTACCCTACTACCTGTGACTGTAGGAGTCCCGCAAGGCTCAATTCTGGGGCCTTTACTCTCATCTTTACAAACAAACTTAGTTCTGCATCCACACCCTAATATAGTGCAGTATGCAGATGATTCCAAAGTCATCTGCACAGCATCCTCCCTTCCCAAACTCCTATGTAAAACCCAGGAAGCTTTCACAGACAAAGCTGTACCTCAAAGAAAATCAATTCATTCTAAACCCTAACAAGAAGAAAAAAAGTTGTCTTATCATAAGGTTCCATCTGTGTTGTCGATCTATTCCTGTTTCGTTTCTGACCCTCGGAACAGATTTGGCCGTTGTACAGCTTGCGTCAACCAAAAATATCTCTTGAGCTGCAAGACTAGCCATAATTTCCCTCTCAAGGTTACCTCAGATCGAGTTTACAAAAGGCAGAAGAACAGTGTAATAAAGGTCAGAAGCCTTGTCCAAGGTATCCGTAACAATAACAACCCAGGACAAGTTATCGCACCACCAGAAACCTGAAGAAGTGGGCTGGTGGGAGGGATGCAAGAATAGATGAAGATTGACAAAGGAGAGTTGTGTACACTTACCATAAATGTAGATGTTTGAGTGTATTCACTGTTGCAGTCTTCACATTTGGGTTATCCCTGCTAGGGTAGCCCTCTGCCAACCCTAATACCAGAGACTTAGTACTTCTGCGTCGGTTGCTGTCGCTTGAGGACTGACGTCAGGTTGTCAGTAGTATAAAGTAAGGCAACCAATGCCATTACATTAGTTTTTCTTGCCCTAACCCGTCAGGAGCCCCCAAAGTAGGAGGCCGGTTTCTGGTGGAAGAACCCCACCAGTGGAAAATAAATACCAATATGTCCCTTGTAAGGGAAGGAGAACAACAAAGAAGAATGGTAACAAAAGGAGAAAGAGAATAAAGGGGGATGTAGGGAGGGAAACCAGGACTGCAACAGTGAATACACTCCAACATCTAACTTTATGGTAAATGTACACAACTGTACTATGTTCTTCGTGTTTCACTGTTGCAGTCATCACATTTGAGTAGATTCCCAAAGCTGAGGAAATGGGTGGAGGCAGTCAAAAAAAACTAGGGTATGGCTAGGATGCCCTGCAAGACTGCAGAGGCAAACCCTGCCCTGGATTTGAAGAAAAGAGGCAGGTGGTAATGCTTGGTAAAAGTGTGAACAGATGTCCAGGTGGCAGCCTCCAGGATGTCCCTGGTGGGGACTCTTCCAAGGAAAGCTGCAGAGGTGGAGGCTGCTTTGGTGGAGTCTGTCTTGACCCCCCCTTGGGGGAGGCTTTCCATGCTGTTTGTAGCAGAAATGGATGCAGTGTGCTATCCATTTGGAAATGGTTTGCTTGCAGATGGCTTTGCCTTCTGCCCCTGTAGCAAAGCTAACCAGCAATTTATCAGGCTTTCTGAAGGATTTAGTCCTGGCCAGATAAAATCTGAGCTGACTGTGCACATTTAGAAAGTGAAGAATCCTTTCCCTCCTTGTTCTAGGGATTAGGAAAGAAGGTGGGGCAAATGAATGGATTGATAGAGCCATAATGGACACCACCCTTGGGCATGAAGAATGAGTTAGTTCTGAGAGGTACCCTGTCTGCATGGAAGATGATGAAGGGTTCCACAGCCATGCGCGGTTGCAGCTCAGAGACTCTTCTGGCCGAAGTGATGGCCAGAAGTAATGCTGTCTTCAGGAGAAACATTTTAGCTCTGTAGAAGAAACTGGTGCGAAAGGGGGCAGGGTGAGCTTTTCCAAGACAAAGTTATGATCCCAAGCTGGTGTTGGTGCCCTTCTGGGGGGCCTCAAGTTGCTAGCCCCTCTGAGGAAGTATTTGATCAAAGGGTGCGAGAAAAGGGGCTGATCAGTGGGAAAATTAGCAGAAATAGCAGACGCATGAATTTTTATAGAGGAGAAAGAGACCACTGTGTAGTAGGTCAGCTAAGTAATCCAGGATGAGAGGGATGGAGGGTTGTGCCATATTGGCTCCCTTAGCCTAGATCCAGGTGCATAACCATTTCCATTTATCTGCATAAGATTTTCTGGTGCTAGGACGTCTGGCCTCACGAATAACATCCAGAACCTGTTTACTAAGTATGGCAGATTGGCTTATTCCCTAACCACTAACCAATCTGCCAAACTGAGTGTCTGCAATTGGGGATGCATGAATTCCCCTTCCCTCTGGGTCAGGAAGTTTGGAATCTGAGGAAGATGCCATCGAAGCAGCGGGGACAGGCTGTGCAGCAAGGGGTACCAGTATGGTCAGGGCCAGTCTGGAGATACAAGACTGGTCCTTGGTTTTTCCTCCCTTATTTTGAGCAGTACCCTGGGGGTGAGCGGTAGGGGAGGAAAGGCACAGACCTATAGATTTACCCAGGGGAAGGACAGGGCATGCACTTTCCAAGCTATGCAGTGATGCTACCTGGTGCAGAATTTGCCGAGCTGATGGTTGGTGTAGGAAGCAAAGAGGTCGACCTTCAGGGTTACCCATTTCTAAGTTATTAGGGTGAAGCTACTTCTGTTGAGTTGCCACTCATGTAGGTCCAGAAGGTTTCTGCTTAACTCGTCTGCCAGAGAGTTGAGAGAGCCTGGTAGAAATTGTGATAACAGGTGCAGTTGCATGGAAGAGGCTGTGAGAGAAAGGGTCATGGCCAGCCTGCATAGAGGGTAGGAGTGAGTCCCTCCCTGCTTGTTGATGTACCACATCACAGTGGTGTTGCCTGTTTTAATCAGGAGAACCCCTCTCAAGAGATTAGGGGTTTGAAGGCTATCAAGGCATGATGCACAGCCATCCTCTCTTTTTGACTGATGTGCAGAGGGATTTGCTGTGGGCTCCATTGACCCTGTATGCACCTGCCATCCAGGTGTGCACCACAAGCACAGTCTGATGCATCTGTGGTGAGCATCTGGGTGGCAAAGGGGGGGGTATGGGGGGGGGCAGTCCCTTGTTGCGGAAGCGTGCTGTTGCACACCAAAAGGAATTCCTTTCTGAGGCAAGGAATTATAGGTAGAAGAGTTTCCAGGTCTTGAGTGTGTTGACATCAAAGGCTCTTTAGGTACCACTGAAGTTTCCTCATATGCAGTCTGGCATATGGAATGAGTAGTATGCAAGATGCTAAGAACCCCAGAGCTTGCAGGATCTTCCTTGCATATAGCTGGGGCCTGGTGGCTAGTTGAGAGAAGTAGGCCATCAGGAAAATTTGTTTCTTTGGTGTATGGTATGCCACCTGGGATGCTGTCCCCAGACTTGCTCCTAGGAAGATTATCCTCTGGGTGGGCACCTGTTAGGATTTCTTTTTGTTGACTGTGTACTCTAGGGAGGTTAGTAGGATCTTTACAAAGGCCAGGTGCTTGAGCAGCTTTTCCTGGCTGTCTACCAGAATAAGGCAGTCGTCTAAGTATGGGAACATTTGAATATTTCTTTTTCTGCAAAAAGCAATGGGCGGAGCCAGACATTTTGTGAAAACTCTGGTAGCAGTAGATAAGCAAAAGGGAAGCGCAGAGAACTGAAAGTGTTGAGATCCTGCCCTGAAGCGGAGATATTTCCTGCATGATTCCTCGATAGGAAAGTGGAGGTAGGCCTCTTTTAGATCTAGGGTGGCTAACCAAGCGCCCTTGGAGAGCATGGGTAGAAGCTGCGGGTTGGGTGAGCATTTTGAAGTTTGGGATCACCAGGAAGGTGTTTCGAATGGATAGATCGAGCATGGGGCGCCAAGTGCCCTCTTTTCTGGCCACCAGAAAAAGTCTTGAGTAGAAGGCTTGGCCTATCTGTTCTGCAAGAAGTTGCTCTACTGCCCTCATAGAGAGCAGGGAAAGGATTTGCTTTTGAGCCTCTGCCCACTGATTTGGTGGTAGATCTGGGAACCCTTTTGGGGGTTTGAAGGGTGTGGAAGGAAAATTTGTATCCCTGAGACACAATGTTCAGAACCCATTGGTCCTCGGTAATGGTAGCCCAGGAGCTTGAGTGAAAGGGGAGTTTTCCTCCTAGGGGTAAGTGAAGGTGGGCAGGGGGGTGGAGGAGGTGAGTCATCGGGAATTCTTTCCATAAGGGGGTAGCTTAGATCTCCCTGGTTTTGAGGTGGAGGTTGTCCACTGCATACATCTCTGCATTCCCTGGGGCTGCTGTATGGGGGGGGTTGTTTCCACTAGGCCTAGGCTGGCTGATTTTACTCGGAGCAGGAAAGGACAATACAGTTATGTACACTTACCATAAATGTAGATGTTTGAGTGTATTCACTGTTGCAGTCATCACATTTGGTTAATCCTGCCAGGGGTTTCCCTCAGTCGGCCGGAATACCACAGGCTTAGTATTTCTGCGTCAGTTGCTGTCGATCCAGGACTGACGTCAGGGGTATAAAAACAGGCAGTTGACGCCATTACATCAGTTTTTCTTGCCCTGTCAGGAGCCCCCAAATAGGAAGCTATGCTATAGTGGAAGAACACCACCGATGGAGGGGGGGGGGAACCAGGATTGCAACAGTGAATACACTCTAACATCTACATTTATGGTAGGTGTACACAACTGTACTATGTTCTTCGTGTTTCAATGTTAGAGTCATCACATTTGGATTGATTCCCAAAGCTGAAGAAAAGGGTGGAGGCAGTCAACAAGACTGGGGGCTGGCTAGGATGCCCTGCAAGACGGCGGTGGCAAAGCCTGCCCTGGATTTGGAGAAGACAGGCAGGTGGTAATGCTTGGTGAAGGTATGAACAGAAGTCCATGTTGCAGCCACAAGGATGTCCCTGGTAGAGACCACTCTGAGAAAAGCTGCAGAGGTGGAGGTTGCCCTGATGGAATGCGTTCTGACCCCCTTTGGGGGCAGTTTCTCGTGCTGTTTGTAGCAGAAATGGATGCAGTCTGCTATCCATTTGAAGATGGTTTGTTTGGATATGGCCTTGCCCCTCTGTCCTTGCTGCGAAGCTGACCAGCAATTGACCAGTTTTTCTAAAAGATTTAGTCCTGTCCAGATAGAATCTGAGCTGTCTGTGCACATCTACAGAGTGCAGAATCCTTTCCCCCTTGTTTTGTGGGTTTGGGAAAAAAGTGGGCAAATGAATGGACTGGTTGAGAGCCACACTGGACACCACTTTAGGTATGAAGGATGGGTTAGTCCTGAGGGAGACCCTGTCAGCATGGAAAATGATGAAGGGCTCTACAGCCATGAGTGCTTGTAGCTCTGATACTCTTCTAGCTGAAGTGATTGCCAGAAGCAAGGCGGTCTTCCAAGAGAGGAATTTTAACTCTGCTGAAGCTGCAGGTTTCAAAGGGGGGTAGGATGAGCTTTTCCAACACAAAGTTAAAGTCCCAAGCTGGGGTAGGAGCTCTTCTGGGTGGCCTTAAGTTGTTAACCCCTCTTAGGAACTGTTTGAGAAGAGGGTGTGAGAAGAGAGTTGGTTCTGTGCTGTAATTAGCAGAGATGGCAGAGGCACGAATTTTAATAGAAGAGAAGGATAGACCCCTCTGTAGTAGGTCTGCTAGGTAATGCAGGATGAGAGGAAGCGAAGGCTGAGCCATTCCGGCTCCCTTACCTGGATCCAGGTGCAAAACATTTTCCACTTGTCAGCATAGGATTTTCTAGTGCTGGGGCATCTGGCCTCACATAGAACATCTAGGACTTGTTTGCTTAGGCTGGCAGCTTGAGGATAGGTGAAGGAATAAGCCAGGCTGCAGGTGGAGGGTCTGCAATTGGGAATGCATGAATTCTACATTCCTCTGGGTCAGGAGTGTTGGGATCTGAGGTAGGTGACAGGGTGTGCAGCAGTGGGTACCAGTGCTGGCGTGGCCAGTTTGGGGCAATCAGGACTGCCCTTGGTTTTTCTTCCCTTATTTTGAGCAGTACCCTTGAAATGAGTGGTAGAGGGGGAAATGCATAGACCAAGAGGTTTACCCACTCTAAGGATAGAGCATCCACTTTCCAGGCCTTGCTTTGAGGTTCCCTGGTGCAGAATTTGTTGAGCTGATGATTAGAGTGGGAAGCAAAGAGGTCCACCTTCGGGGTGCCCCATTTCTGTGTTACAAGGGTGAAGGTTCTGTGGTCTAGCTGCCACTAGTGTGGGTCTAGCAGGTTGTCTGCTAGAGAGTTTAGGGAGCCTGGCGGGAATTGTGCTAGTGGGTGTAGTTGCATGGCTGAGGCCATATGCCAAAGGGTCATGGCGAGCCCGCAGAGAGAATAAGAGTGAGTTCCTCCCTGCTTGTTGATATACCACATCACTGTGGTGTTGTCTGTTTTGATCAGTAGAGGCCCCGGGGAGTGTAAGGGTCTGAAAGCTATCAGGGTGTGCTGAACCGCTACCATCTCTTTTTGGTTGATGTGCAGATGTATTTGATTTGGGCTGCAATGGCCTTGAATGCATCTGCTGTCCAGGTGTGCACCCCAGGCATAGTCTGGTGCATCTGTGGTGAGGGTCTGGGTGGTGTGGGGTTGTGAGAAGGGAAGTCCCTTGTGGTTGCTTGCTGCTGCTGCCCACCAAAGAAAATCTTTCCTTAGACAAGGTATCATTGGTATGACAATTTCCAGGTCTTGAGGGTGTTGACAACAAAGGCTTTTTAGGTACCATTGTAGTTTTCTCATATGCAGTCTGGCATATGGAATGAGCAGAATGCAGGAGGCCATGCACCCTAGAGCTTGCAGGATTTTCCTTGCGGATAACTGGGTTCTGGTGGCTAGTTAAGAGAAGTAGCCTGTCAGGTAGGCTTGTTTTTCTCGAGTAAGGAATGCCATCTGGGATGCTGTGTCTAGGCTTGCTCCCAGGAATACCATTTTTTGTGGGGACTAGTTTTGAATTCTTTTCGTTGATAGTATAACCCAGGGAGGTCAGTAGGTCCTTTACAAAGCTGTTACAGCACCTGAACTTTGTAAAGGACCTCTGTAACATTGGAAAGCATAGGAAGAAGCTGCTGAAGGGGGAGCATTTTGAATTTTGGTATCACCAGAAACGTGCTTAGAATGGAAAGATCGAAGATTGGGTGCCAGGTGCCCTCTTTTCTGGGTACCAGGAAGAGTCGGGAATAGAAACCTTGACCTATCTGTTCTGCAGGAACATGATGTATTGCCCTCATAGAGAGCAGGGAAAAGACTTGCTTTTTGGCCTCTGCCCACTGGTTTGGAGGAAGATCTGGGAACCCTTTTGGGGGTGGCAGAATGTGGAAATAAAATTTGTATCCCTGGGACACTATGTTGAGGACCCATCGGTCGTTGGCAATAAGAGGCCCAGTTGCTTGCATGGAAGGAGAGTTTTCACCCTAGGAGCACAAGCAAGTGAGCAGAGGTAAGGGGTGGAGGTGTAAAGTCATTGTGAGTTCTTACCATAAGGGGGTGGCTTTGCACTCCCTGTTTTAGCAGAGGAGGAATTTCATTGCTTAGATCTCTGCATTCCCAGGGGATGCTGTTTGGGGGTTCTACTTCCCCTGGGTCTGGACTGAGCTGGCCTGGAGGGAGCAGAAAAAGACCTGTGCTTGGAGGGGCAAAGCCTACTGAATCTCAAAGGCTGGACCTGCAAGAAGTCTGTCTGCATAGATTTGGATTTTTCTTCCATCTTTTTTAAGACCTCTTCTGCCTTGGTGCCAAATAAATTGTCTTTGTTCAATGGTGCGTCCAATAATTTGTATTTGACATGGTCTGGCAAGGTCTGTTCCTTAAGCCAAGCATGCTTTCTAAGGACAGAACCAGTGACTGCTGCCCTGCAAGATACTTCTAGGGTGTCAAAGCCACATTGCAAGGTGTGCTTAGTAACTTGACTTGCAGAATGCATTAGCTCTTGTAATTCTTTATTTTCTGCACAAGCCGGAAAGGAAGATATTTTGTTTGAGGAATTCCATGGTATGCTGCTGATATTTCAGCATGTGGAACTGGCAATTTAATGTTCTAATAGCAAGAGTAGCAGAGGTGTATACTTTTTTCCCCCATCTGTCTAAAGCTCTGGAATCCCTGTCTGTGGGGGTGGGATTCTTAGCTGAGGTTGCTTTAATTCCTTTAGGTCCTTGAGAGATGACTTCTGGGTCAGCAGTAGGATTTTTGAAAAGGAATTTGAGAGAGTCAGGGACTCTGTAGTACCAGTCAGGTTTCCTGGGAGCAGGAGGAGGGGTGCCAGGAGTCATAGTGGATTCCATAAAATCATCATCCACAACATCCCGGACAGGAGGAGTGCCCAAAGGTCTGTGCTGTGGTAAATCTAAAAATTCTCTCAGTCTCTTTTTTGACTGAGGATAGTCTTGAAATTCCCATTGGAAATGCTCCCTTAAAGAATGGAGGGTTTCCCCAAATGAAAAATCCTGGGGGGGAAGGCAGAAGGAATGGATTTCTCTGAATCAGAATCCTCATAAGCAGAGAGGGGTTGCATGTCTTCATATTCAGAAGCATCAGAGTCATCGGACTCCTGTTCAGATAAAACTACTCTTTCTTTTGGAAGGGGTAGCCTGGCTTCCCCTAATAAGCATAATAAGGTCTTCTGCCATTTTAAGCATTTAAGATTGAGGCAAGGAAGCAGGTGCCTGAGCTTGGGTCATCGTTTATTTGGGCATAGTTAGTACCCTGGACCTTAGAAACTCGGTAGCTTTAGAAAGAAATGAAAACGCGAAAGAAGTTGTCGGTCTGTGTCGAGTATCGGTAGTGCGAAGTACTTCCTCGGAAGACGGTGCCTGCTCAGCGGCTCCGGACCCATCCAAGGTAGAGACATCCGCAGGATCCTTAGTTGAAGAAGAGTCTCGCAGCATACTGGACTCTGAAAGGGTCTCGGTAATGGCCTGTGAAACCACAGTAGCGGGCATCAGAGGCTGAAAAAGTGCCTCACTGAGGACTGGAGAACTGATGACTAGCTTAGCGGAAGCATCGTCTGCAGTTTTTGACCTATGCAGTCTGTCTCTTTGTCCATACGTTTTTCCGTAAGATCGGTAGTCGGATGGCTTACTGAAGCCATATCGGAATTTGAGGACTGAGCGCGAAAATATCTAGCTACAATAAGGGCCCGACGATGTACAGTTCTGGCGTTGAACAAAGCACAAAAGCGACAGCGAGGGACATCGAGGTCTGGGCCTGAACAGGTGACGCAGTACGAATGGAAGTCTCGGTGTGGTACTTCCTTTCTACAGGCGAGACAATTGTTAACTTTTTCTGACATCTGTTAGAGCAAGAAAAAAGGATCCCCAACGAGGTACTTAGCTTTAGAAGACTTCAACTTCAATTTGGAAACGAAAACTCAGATAGTGGCCAACTGGCACTCGTGCAAACTGCTTCTGCTTCAGGCTCCTCAGCAAAAAAGACTGATGTAATGGCATCGACTGACTGTTTTTATACCACTGACGACCTGATGTCAGTCCTGGAGCGACAGCAACAGACTCAAATACTAAGCCTCTGGTATTCGGGCCGATTAAGGGCTACCCCTGGCTGGATAAAGTACAGTTGTGTACACTTACCATAAATGTAGATGTTCAAGTGTATTCACTGTTGCAGTCATTACATTTGGGTAATCTGCTGGCAGGTTGCCCTCAGTCAGCCTGAATAACAAAGTCTTGGGTCCTGTGTCGGTTGCTGTCCCTTCTTCCATGACTTCAGGTCATCAGGGGTATAAAACATGCAGCCAACGCCATTTTAATCAGTTTTTCTTGCCCTAGATGTCAGGTGCCCCCCAAATGGGGAGCCAAAAGATATATATATATATATATATATATATATATATATATATATATATATATATATATATATATATATACACACACACACATGTAATTTAGAACACAAAATCTATACCTCCAGCTAAAAGCAAATACACCAAAAGAAGAGGCATAATAAGAGAGAAATAGGGGCTGGCGGGTGGGTAACCCAGACTGCAACAGTGAATACACCATAAATGTAGATGTTCGGGTAAGTGTACACAACTGTACTATGTTCTTCATGCTTCACTGTTGCAGTCATTACATTTGGGTAGAATCCCAAAGCTATGGTTGGGAGGATGGAATTATACAGCATTAGGAGCAGCTATAAGACCCTGCAGGACAGCAGTGGCAAAGCCTGCTCTGGATTTAGAAAAGAGAGGTAAATAGTAATGTTTGGTGAACGTATGAACTGAGCTCCAAGTAGCAGCTTCTAGAATGTCTCTGGTAGGAACCCCTCTGAGAAAAGCTGAAGAAGTAGATGCAGCCCTGGTGGAATGGGATCCGATTCCCTTGGGGGACAGGTTTACCACGGTGCATGTAGCAGAAACAAATACAATGGCTTATCCATTTTGAAGTGGTCTGCTTTGAAATAGCCTTTCCCTCTGCCCCTGCAGCAAATGCCACCAGTAATTGCTCAGATGTTCTTAGAGATTTTGTCCTGTTTAAGTAGAATCTTAGTTGTCTGTGTACATCCAATGAATGCAGAATCTGCTCCCCTTTGTTCTGTGGATTTGGGAAAAAAGTTGGCAGATGAATGGTCTGATTAAGAGCCACACTGGATACCACCTTAGGCATAAAGGATGGATTGGTCCTGAGGGCCACCCTGTCCGGATAAAAGATAATGAAAGGCTCCACTGCCATGAGAGCCTGTAGTTCTAAAATCCTACTAGCTGAAGTGACTGCTAAAAGAAAAGCTGTCTTCCAAGAGAGAAATTTTATGTCTGCAGTAGCAGCTGGCTCAAAAGGAGGTAGAGTGAGTTTTTCCAAAACAAAATTGAGGCCCTATGCAGGAGTTTGCGCTCTACTGAGAGGTCTTAAATTTTTGGCCTCTCTGAGGTACTGCTTTAGCAGAGGAAGAGAAAAGAGGGGAGGCTCTGTTGTAATGAGCTGAAATGGCAGAGGCATGTATTTTTATGGAAGAAAAAGACGGGCCCTTGTGAAGCATCTCAGTTAAGTATTGCAGAATCTGAGGAATATTGGGCATTGCTGTGCTTATTCCTTGTGCTTGGTTCCAGGCACAGAATCTTTTCCATAAGAGTTTCTAGTACTAGGCCTTCTAGCCTCCAAAATGACATCCATTGCAGGTTTACGGAGAGATGTGACTGGTGAAATTAGTTGATTAGCCATGCTGCAAGATTCAGAATTTAGAGCTGAGTGTGCAGAATTTGATAGTTCTGCTGAGACAGTAGATAAGGTGTCTGAGGCAGGTACCACGGAGGAAGGTGCGACATATTGCGAAGGAGCGGGTACCAGTGTTGTCTGGAGCAATCAGAATAATTTTCGGTTTTTCCTGTCTGACTTTTAGTAAAACCTTGAACCCATCTAAGGGAAGGACATCCGCGGGTTCAATACTTGAAGTGTCTCGTGGCATACCGGACTCCGAATGGGTCTCGGTAGAGACCTGCAAATCAAAAGTAGCGGGCATCAGTGGCTGCGAAAACGCCTGACTGAGTGACTGGCTTAGGAGAAGCTTCGTCATCGGTTTTGGACCTTGACGGTCTGTCTTTTTCTTTGCATTTTTTGTGAATTCCGGTAGTCTGATTGCTAACCGATGACATTTCTAGATAATGAAATCTTGAGCCAAAATATTTAGAAGCAAAAATATACAGACGCTTAATAGTGCGTTGGTTAAATTTAGCACAAAACATACAGCAAGGCACGTTGTGATCAGGGCCTAGGCAAGGAATACAGTACAAATGAAAATCCTTATGAGGTATTTGCTTCCCACAAGTAATACAATTATTAACTTTTACTGACATCTGTAAGAAGCAAGAAAAAGTTTCCCAATGGGGTACTTAGCTTTAGGTTAAAGACTTTGGTTCTGAAACTCAGAAATGAAAATTTCAGGAGTCGGGCACCGCGCAGCAAGAAAGGCTGATAAAAATGGCGTCGGCTGTATGTTATATACCCCTGACGACCTGATGTCATGGAAGAAGAGACAGCAACCGACGCAGGACCCAAGACTTTGTTATTCAGGCCGACTGAGGGCAACCTGCCAGCAGATTACCCAAATGTAATGACTGCAACAGAGAAACACGAAGAACATCCCAATTGTAATGACTGCAACAGTGAAACACGAAGAACATCCCAACTGTGATAACTGCAACAGTGAAACACGAAGAAAATCAGTGCTTGGAGGGACAATGCCTGCATAACCTAGGGAGCTGGACCTATAAGAAATCCTTAACTGTTTGCATAGATTTTGCTTTTTTTTTTTCCCATGTTTTTCAAGACCTCTTCTGCCTTAGTGCCAAATAAGCTATCTTTGTGCAAGGGGGCATCCAACAATTTAGATCAGACATGGTCTGGCAGGGGTTGTTCCTTAAGCCATGCATGACTTCTAATGACAGATCAAGTGACTGCTGCCCTGCAAGAAGCTTCTAGGGCGTCAAAAACCACAGTGCAAAGTTTGTTTAGTTACTTGACTTGCAGAACGCATTAAGTCTTGTAAATCTTTAGATTCTGCATAAGCAGGAAAGGAAGACATTTTTTGTTTAAGGAGTTCCAAGGTATGTTGCTGAAATTTCAGCATATGGAACTGACAATTTAGTGCCCAGATAGCAAGAATAGCTGAGGTGTATACTTTTTTACCCCATCTGCCAATGCTTGGAAATCCCTGTCTGAGGAAGTGGGATTCTTAGCAGAGGTTGCTTTAATTCCTTTTGGCCCTTGAAAAATGACCTCAGGGTCAGCGGTTGGATTTTTAAAAAGATATTTGAGAGAGTCAGGGACTCTAAAGTACCTGTCGGGCTTTCTGGGAGCAGGAGGTAGGGCGTCAGGAGTCAAGCTGGATTCAAGGAAAACATCATCCACAACATCCAAGACTGAAAGGATGGCTAAGGGTCTGTGTTGTGGAAGACCTAGGAATTCCATGAGTCTATTTTTAGACTGAGGGTAGTGCTTACTCTCCCATTGGAAATGCTCACTTAAAGTATGCAGGGGTTCCCCAAAGGAAAAATCCTCTGGAGGAGAGGCTGAAGGAATAGAGTCCTCTGCATCAGAATCCTCATAAGTGGAGAGGGGTTGCTTGTCTTCATAGTCAGATGCATCAGATTCATCTGACTCTTGTTCAGACAAAACTACAGGGTAACAGATTTCTTTTCCTTTTTGAGGGGGTAGCTTGGCTTCCCCTGATCAGCACAATAAGGTCTTCTGCCATTTTAAGCATTTGAGACTGAGGCAAGATAGCAGGCGCCTGACAGTGGGTCGGGTTCTTGGGTGTGGTTTGAACCCTGGGCCTAGGAAACTTGTTTTTTGAAAGAACGGTAGCTGCGAAAGAAGACACCGGCTTGTGTCGAGATTCAGTATTTCAAAGGATTCCTCGGAAACCAGTGCCTGCTCAGCGGCTCCGGACCCATCCAAGGTAGAAACAACCATAGGATCCTTAGTCGAAGAACAGTTTTGCAGCATACCAGACTCCGAAAGGTTCTCAGTAGCAGCCTGCGAATCAACTGAAGCTGGCATCAGGGGCTGCAAAAGCGCCTCACTGCATACCGGAGGACTGACGACTAGCTTAACGGAAGTGCCGTCAGTAGGTTTGGACCTGTGCGGTCTTGTTTCTATCTTTACGTTTTTTCAGAAGATCTGCTGTCGGATGGCGTACCGAAGCCATATTGGAATTCGAGGGTTGTAAATGAAAATACCTGGCTACAATAAAGGCCCGACAATGGATAGTTCTGGTGTTGAACAAAGCACAGAAGCAACAATGGGGGATGTCGTGGTCTGGGCCTAAGCAAGTGATGCAATAAGAGTGGTAGTCTCTGTGTGGTATTTGATTTCCACAGGCAAGACAATTAACTTTTTCTGACATTGGTTAGTGCAAGAAAAAAGGATCCCCATTGCGGTACTTAGCTTTAGAAAACTTCAACATCAATTCGTAAAAGAAAACTCAGGTAGCGGCCGACCGGCACTTGTGCAAACTGCTTTTTGCTCCACGGCAAGTAAGAATGATGTAATGGCGTCGGCTGCCTTATTTTATACTACTGACGACCTGACGTCAGTCCCACGTGACAGCAACTGATGCAGAAATACTAAGTCTCTGGTATTCGGGCCGGCCAAGAGCTACTCTGGCAGGGATAACCCAAATGTGATGACTGCAACAGTGAAACACGAAGAACATCACAGATGGAACGTTAAAGGAAAGACATAACTTCTTTATCTGATGTTGTCAATCTTCATCTATTCTTGACTGATGGGAAAGATTCCCCAGCTACTTTGTATCCTGGGACGATTTATGGAAGGACATTCCTGAGCACCACTGAAACAAAATATGCTCTCCCCCTGGAGACCATTTCCAATAATGCGTAATAAAGGTATGAGACTTAGCCCAAGTGGCAGCCGTACAGATTTCTGACACAGAAGCTTTGCAGTGAAAGACAGCAGAAGTTGCCACTGATCTAGTAGAACGCGCCTTGACTGGTTTTGGGAGTTTCAAATTCAAGTTCTTGCAGAAGTAAGATGTACATTTTCTCAACCATCTGGAAAGAGTTACCTTGGACACTGATCTGCCTAAAGCTGCACTGGCGAAGGATATGAACAATTGATCAGATCGTCTCAACTGTTTAGTTCTATCCAGGTAGAACCACAACTGCCTGTGTACATCCAGAAGGCAGTACTCTCCTTTGTTAGAATTTGGGAAAAATACAGGTAAGTTTATAGAATGACTGATATTAACATCTGAGATCACCTTAGGAGAGGTTGGATTTGTCCTGAGTGACACTCTGTCCTTATGGAAAATTAAGTAAGGAGCTTTAGAACATAGGGCTTGTAATTCGGACACGTGTCTCATGGAAGTGAAAGCTACAAGTAGTAACATCTTCCAAGAAAAATCACAGGTAGCTGTTGGTTCAAATGGTGGTGCCACAAGTGACTGCAGTACTAGAGTCAGATCCCAAGGTGGGAGAGGATCTTTAAAAGCAGACTAAGCGTACTGAACCCTTTAGGAAAACCTTGCAAAGTCTCTGAGAAATTAAAGGTTGGTCTCCAAAGCCAATATGAAACTTTGAAATTGCTGCTAAAATAACTGACTGTAAAAGCAGAGGCTCCTTTATTAAATGTGGCAGCTAGGAATTCCAAAAGTTTCTCTGTTGGCGCTGAAAAAGTTTCTAATCCATTGTCAGAGGCCCAAATAGAAAATCTCTTCCATTTGCTTACGTAGGGAGTTCTGGTGGATTGTTTATGAGATGCCAACCAAATATGCCACACAGGAGAAGTTATAGCATTATGCCTGGCGACTATCGGAAGTGGAGGAACCAAGCTGTCAGCTTGAGCGTCTGAAGATTGGGATACACTAGTCCCTGGGGATGGAACAGGAGATCCGGAACCGGGTCCAAAACCCATGGGCTGCAAAGTAGATGAGGCCAAAGGAAGGGAAACTATATCAGTTGAGGCCAGTAAGGAGCAATGAGGATCACTTTGCTTCTCAACCGAGATGCTTTCTTGAGAAATAATGGGGTCAAAGGGAAGGAAGAAAAGGCGTAGAATAAACCCAGGGCCAATCATACAGAAAAGTGTCTCTGGGGGAATTAGGGCAAAGTAGCTTCTGCACTTGTTCAGGGGTGAGGCATACAGGTCGCAACAAGGCTGGAACCAATGAAGAAAAATATCCTTTCTTTCTCTGGGACAAAAACTCTAACCAAAACCAGGAACAGTAGTTCTTTTATTGGCTGATGCTGGTGGGGATGTGGAGGTTCACTCTCTCTTTTAACTTGCTTCTTAATTTGGTTCTCCACAGTTCTGAAGAAGTCTGGTTAAGATGAAATCGCTTAACTGTAGAGTTAATGCTGTTTACATTAAAGAGTACTTTGGCTCTGGCTGTCTAAAGTACAGTTGTGTACATTTACCATAAATGTAGATGTTCGAGTGTATTCACTGTTGCAGTCATTACATTTGGGTAATCTGCTGGCAGGTTGCCCTCAGTCGGCCTGAATAACAAAGTCTTGGGTCCTGCGTAGGTTGCTGTCTCCTCTTCCATGACGTCAAGGGTATAAAACATGCAGCCGACGCCATTTTATTCAGTTTTTTTGCCCCAGATGTCAGGAGCAAAAAAAAAAACATATATATATATATATATATATATATATATATATATATATATATAGACAGATATATATATATATATATATATATATACATATATAAATCAAAAATATATGTAAATGCACTTTTAGCAACATAAACTTTACCTTCATCTAACAGCAAATACACCACAAAGGCTTTAGTATATAGTGAAGGAAAGAAAAGGTATAGAAAAGGGGGATGGCGGGTGGATAACCCGGACTGCAACAGTGAATACACTCGAACATCTACATTTATGGTAAGTGTACACAACTGTACTACGTTCTTTGTGTTTCACTGTTGCAGTCATTACATTTGGGTAGAATCCCAAAGCTATGGATGGGAGGATGGAACTAAACAGCATTAGGAGTGGCTATAAGGCCCTGCATAACTGCAGTGGCAAAGACTGCCCTGGATTTGAAGAGAGGCAAATGATAATGCTTTGTGAAGCAGCCTCTAGAATGTCTTTGGTTGGAACCCCTCTAAGAAAAGCTGCTGAGGTAGAGGGCAACCCGTGGTGGAATGAGACCTGATCCCCTTGGGCACAGGTTTAACATGGTGCAAGCAGCAGAAACGAATGCAGTGGCCTATGCACTTAGAAATAGTCTGCTTTGATATAGCCTTCCCCTCTAACCCTGCAGCAAATGCTACCAGTAGTTGCTCAGACTTTTAGAGATTTGGTCCTGTTTAAGTAGAATCTTAGTTGTCTGTGTATGTCCAACAAATGCAGAATCCGCTCCCCCTTGTTCTGCGGATTTGGGTAAAATGTTGGCAGGTGAATTGTCTTGGTTAAGAGCCACACTGGATACCACCTTAGGCATAAAAGGATTGGTCCTGAGGGACATCCTGTCCGGGTAAAATGTAATAAAAGGCTCCACAGCCATGAGAGCCTGTAGTTCTGAAACCTTTCTTGCTGAAGTGACTGCCAAGAGAAAAGCTGTTTTCCAAGATAGAAATTTTATATCCGCAGTAGCTGCTGGTTCAAAAGAAGGCAAGGTGAGTTTTTCCAGCACAAAATTAAGGTCCCATGCAGGAGTTGGTGATCTTCTGGGAGGCCTTAAATTTTTGGCCCCTCTAACATACTGTTTAAGCAGAGGATGAGAAGAGGGGAGGCTCTGTGTTGTAATGAGACGAGATGGCAGAGGCAAGGATTTTTATTGAAGAAAAAGATAAGCCCTTGTCAAACACCTCAGTCAAATATTGTAAAATCTGAGGAATACTGGGCTTTGCTGTGTTTGTTCCTTGTGCTTGATTCCAAGCACAGAATCTCTTCCATTTATCAGCATAAGATTTTCTAGTACTAGACTTCCTGGCGTCCAAAATGACATCCATCACAGACTTACTGAGAGGTGTTGTTTGAATAATTAAATGATCAGCCATGCTGCAAGGTTCAGAGTTTGGAGCAGAGTGTGCAGAATTTGACTGTTTTGCTGAGACAGAAGATGAGGTATTTGAGGTAAGTACCAAGGGGGAAGTTGAGACATTTTCCTTTGAAGTGGGTACCAGTGTTGGCGAGGCAACTAGGATCATTTTTGTTTTTTCCTGTCTGACTTTTAGTAAGACCTTGGAGAGACGAGGCAGAGGAGGAAAGGCATAGGCTGACAGGTTTTTCCAACTGAAGGAAAGGGCATCCACTTTCCATGCTTTTTTGTGATGAGTTCTTGTGCAGAATTTGCCCAAATGATAATTTTGGGGAGAGGCAAATAGATCTAGAGCCCATTTCTGTGTTAACATGCTGACGATTTGTGGATCCAGTTTCCATTCGTGTGGGTCCATAAGATTTCTGCTTAGGTCGTCTGCCAGAGTATTTTGTTTTCCTGGCAGGAATTGAGCTTGAAGATGTATTTGGTAAGTCAAAGCTGTATTCCACAATGCCATGGCTAGTCTGCACAGGGGGTAGGAATGTGTACCCCCCTGCTTGTTTATGTATCACATAACTGTGGTGTTGTCCGTCTTTATCAGTAGATGTCCTGGATGAAATAAGTCCTTGAAGGCTGTCAGAGCATTCTGAACAGCTAGCATCTCTTTCTGGTTGATATGCAGATGCATTTGCTTTGGGCTCCATTTGCCCTGAATGCATCTCCCCCGCAAGGTGGGCCCCGCAAGCATAGTCTGATGCGTCTGTAGTTAGGGTTTGGGTGGCATGGGGTAGAGTGAATGACAGTCCCTTGTTTTGGTGACATGTCTCTGCCCACCAAAGAAACTCCTGTTGTAGGCCAGGAATGAGAGGAATCATTGTTTCCAGACTGTGACAATGTTGGCTCCATTTGTTTGAAATATATTGTCAGTTGCCTTTGTCTGGCGTAAGGTAAGCCATCTGGGCAGATGTAATCAAGCTTGCACCCAGGAATGTAATTATTTAAGAGGGTATCAGGTAGGACTTAGTTTCATTTATTGTGTACCCTAGGCATGTTAGAAGCCTTCTTACAAATGCCAGATGTTGAAGAATAGTGTCCTTGTCCTCTGCTTGAATGAGACAATCGTCCAGATAAGGATAAATTTGTATGCTTCTTTGTCTGCAGAATGCAATTACTGGTGCCAGGCACTTTGTAAAGACCCTGGGCACAGTAGATAAGCCAAAGGGCAGTGCAGAGAATTTGGTAATGCAAAAAACCTGCCTTGAAGTGGAGGCATCTTCTGCATGACTTCCTTATTGGGATATGCAGGTATGCCTCAAGTCTAGAGTCACTAACCAAGCGTTCCTGCCCAGCATAGGCAGTAGCTGTTGTAAAGTCAGCATTTTGAATTTTGGAATGTCCAGGAACGTGTTCAAAATCGATAAGTCCAGTATCGGATGCCAAGAATTGTCTTTTCTGGGCACCAGGAAAAGTCTTAAATAAAAACCGTGTCCTTTTTCCTTTTCTGGTACTGGTTGAATAGCCCCCATGTCCATGAGGGACATAACTTGTTTCTGAGCCTTTGCCCACTGATTTTGTGGCAGATCTGGCCATCCGTTTGGAAATGGCAAAGTATGGAAATGAAATCTGTACCCCTAGGATACTATGTTCAATACCCACTTGTCCTGGGTAATTCACTGCCAATTTTGAGTATGAAGTCCAGGTCCCTGCCCCCCCCCCCCCCCAAGGGGGCTGCCAAAAGACAAGTGCTTGGTGATGGTAGAGGAAAGTCACTGACACTGCTTACTGTAGGGTTGTGCTTTGTTTCCTCCAGATTTGGAGGTGGAGGCACCCCATTGCTTTGACCTGTAAGAACCCTGCGACTGGTATCTGGAGCCTTTTGAGTGCCTGGATTTGCCTTGAGTGGCTCTGTTGGACACAGGAAAGGACCAATTTTTAGTAGGACGGTGCCTACTGAACCTGGGTGGCTGCACTTGCAAGAAATCTTTTACAGTTTCCATAGATTTAGCTTTGTCTTCCATTTTCTTTAAAACATCTTCTGCCTTGTTACCAAACAGAGTATCATGCTGCAAGGGGGCATCCAACAATTTAGCTTTAACATGATCAGGCAGATTTTGCTCCTTGAGCCAGGCATGCCTTCTAATCACAGATCGTCACGGCGGCCCTGCAAGAGGCCTCCAAGGAATCAAAACCACACTGCAAAGTATGCTTTCCAACCTGTTCTGCTGAATACAATAATTCCTGTAACTCTATTTTCCACACAATCAGAAATCAACATAATTTTCTGTTTCAGTAAACCCATAACACGCTGTTGATATTTAAGCATATGAAACTGGCAGTTTAAGGCTCTGATTGCCAAGGTAGCAGACGTATACAACTTCTTTCCCCATCTATCCAGCGCTCTGGAATCTCTATCAGAGGGGGTAGGATTATTGGCTGTACAGGCCTTTACACCCTTGGGACCCTGAGAAATAGTCTCTGGATCAGCAGCAGGATTTTTGAATAGAAATTTGTGGGAGTCAGGAAACCTGTAATATCTGTCCGTCTTACTAAGAGCCGGAGGTAGGGAATCAGAAGCCATGCTTAATTCCGAAAACACATCAACAATGTCTAATACAGGAGGTACAGCCAAAGGCCTATGCTGAGGAAGAAGGAGGAAATCCCTAAGCCTCTTTTTTGATTCAGAGAAGTCCTGACTCTCCCAGTGAAAATGTTCCCTTAAAGTATGCAAAGTCTCTCCAAAAGAGTAATCCTCAGGAGGAGATGCAGATGGGATGGACTCCTCTGCATCAGAATCCTCATAGGGTGGAACAGAAAATTCCTGATCAGAAGAGGAATCAGAAGAAATGGAAACCTGATATGAAGATTCATAATCCATGCCTTGCGCCTAGGCCTCTTAGCAGGAGGGGGGGGGGGGTTGGGAACCCCTGATCAAGGTAATTAAGTCCTCAACCATTTTGATCATCTGTTTTTTAGGCATAGGGGCCTGACCACGTGGTTCATTCGTCGTTTTTTAGACCTAGATGTTTCTGACCTTGTTTTTGAGGCTGGTGTCGGTTTAATATAAAATGTTGATGCCTAAAAACACCCTCAGAAGCTGGTGCCTGCTCTGCCTGCTCAGCGGCTCAGGACCCATCCAAGGGAGACACATCCGCGGGTTCAATACTTAGAATCTTGCGGCATACTGGACTCCAAATGGGTCTCAGTAGAGGCCTGTGACTCAAAAGTAGTGGGTATCAGGGTCTGCGAAATGACCCAAGTACCAGCGAACCAGTGACTGGCTTAGGAGAAGCTTCGTCGTTGGTTTTGGACCTCGACGGTCTGTCGCTTTTTCTTTGCGTTTTTTGTGAACTCCAGTAGGCGGATTGCTAACCAATGACATTTCAGGATAATTAAATCTTGATCCAAAATATTTAGAAGCAAAACTATACCGATGCTTAATAGTGTGTTGGTTAAATCTAGCACAAAACCGACAGCAAGGCACGTTATGATCTGGGCCTAGGCAAAGAATACAGACCAAATGAAAATCTTTATGAGGTATTTTGCTTCCCACAAGTAATGCAATTATTAACTTTTACTGACATCGGTAAGGAGCAAGAAAAAGTTTCCCCAACGGGGTACTTAGCTTTTTTTTTTGAAGACTTCGGTTCTGAAACTTGAATGCGAAAATTTCAGGAGTTGGCCGACTGGCACTTGTGAACTGCTTCTGCTTCGGGCACCGTGAGGCAAGAAAGACTGAATAAAATGGTGTCAGCTGCATGTTTTATACCCTTGACGACCTGACGTCATGGAAGAGGAGACGGCAACCAACGCAGGACCCAAGACTGTTATTCAGGCCGACTGAGGGCAGCCTGGCAGCAGATTACCCAAATGTAATGACTGCAACAGTGAAACACGAAGAACATCCAGTGATTCTTTGTTACTCTGAGGTTCAGAGACCACTCGTGAGGCATGAGGATGTTTTTACTGTGTTTATTGTAATTACGGTTCTAAACTGTTATGTCTTTGCTACTATAACTGATATTGGAGCGTTTCTCCCTGGGCCTCCATTGAAAATGGACTACTAGCTTGGTTGGACCATCCCGGTAAACAAATGTAAAACAAACATAATAAACTGGAAAAGAAATCAGGACAAACCTTACTGCAGACCCAACAAGGGTGGTCACTGTTAGATCAGTATTTTTTTAAACATTAAAAAGAAGTTATGACTTACCATAACGTTCCATCTGTGCTGTCAGTCATCTATTCTTGACTTGTGGGTATGGTTCCGATCAGACCTTTATATAACTCACGTCAGTCCAAAAAATCTCTCAAGCTACTAGTCTACCCACATCGCCTCTCTCTACATTCCCTCAGATCGAGTTTGCAGGCTTACAGAAGATACCCTAACTCAATCCGGAAGCAGTGTCCAAGGTGCATCCTAAAAAGGAAACCCAGGACAGCATGTCGCTCCACCAGAACTCTACAGGAGGGGGCAGGTGAGGTGTGATGCAAAAATAGACGAAGATCAACAACACAGATAGAACGTTATGGTAAGTCATAACTTCTTTATCTGATGTTCTCAATCTTCATCTATTCTTGACTTGTGGGACAGAGTCTCCAGCTACCTTAGATCCTGGGTGGCCCTATGGCAGAACATTCCTGAGAATCACAGAACCAAAGAAGGCTCTCCCCCGGATACTATATCTAATTTGTAATGAGTAATAAAGGTATGTGGGGAGTAGTCCATGTTGCAGCTGCACAAATTTCTGACATGGAAGCTTTAGAATGAAAAACAGATGAAGTCACCATAGATCTAGTAGAATGCACCTACAGTGGCATAAGGAGCCAGATTCCTTTCCATGCAAATAAAAGAAATGCAATCCCTTATCTACCTTGACAAAGTAATCTTAGAAACAGGCTTGCTCAAGGTTGCACTTGCAAAAGATACAAAATTGATCTGATTGTCTAAACTGCTTAGTTCTATCCAGATAAAAATGTAACTGCCTATGCACGTCCAGAAGGTGCAAGCAGTATTCGCCTTTATTAGAAAAATTTGGGAAGTATACAGGCACGTCTATAGATTGATTGATATTGGCCTCTGAAATCACTAAGATGAAAGGAAGTACAATTGTGTACACTTACCATAAATGTAGATGTTAGAGTGTATTCACTGTTGCAGTCATCACACTTGGGTTATCCTGCCAGGGGTAGCCCTCAGTCGGCCCAAATACCAGAAGCTTAGTATTTCTGAGTCGGTTGCTGTCACTCCAGGACTGACGTCAGATCGTCAGCAGTATAAAAACAGGCAGCCAACACCATCACATCAGTTTTTCTTGCCCAACATGTCAGGAGCCCCCAAATAGGGAGCTAGGATATGGTGGAATAAAACCACCAGTAGAAAGTAAACCCCAAATAGCCCTGTAAAGAGTGAGGGAGAGAGAGAGAGAGAATGAGAGAGAGAGAAAGGGAAAGACAAGGGGGATGGAGGGTGGGAAACCAGGACTGCAACAGTGAATACACTAACATCTACATTTATGGTAAGTGTACACAACTGTACTATGTTCTTCATGTTTCACTGTTGAAGTCATCACACTTGGGTAGATTCCCAAAGCTGAAGAATGGGTGGAGGCAGTCAAGAAGAGTTGGGGCTGGCGAGTATGCCCTGCAGGACTGCAGTTGCAAAGCCTACCCTGGATTAGGAAAAGATAGCCAGGTGTTAATGCTTGGTGAAGGTATGAACAGAGCTCCATGTTTCAGCTTCCAGGATGTCCCTGGTAGGGACCCCTCTGAGAAAGGCTGCAGAGGTGGAAGTTGCCTTAGTGGAATGTGTTTTGACCCCCCTGTGGGGGTGGTTTCCTGTGGTGTTTGTAACAGAAATGGATACAGTGTGCTACCAGTTTGGAAATGGTTTGTTTTGATATGGCCATGTCCTCTGCCCCTGGTGCAAAGCTGACTAGTAATTGGTCAGATTTCCTAAGAGGCTTAGTCCTATCCAGGGAGAATCGGACCTGTCTGCACATCTAGAGAGTGCAGGATCCTTTCCCCCTTATTTTGAGGTTTAGGGAAAAAGGTGGGCAAATGAAGAGATTAGTTGAGAGCCACACTGGACACCACTTTAGGCATGAAAGTAGGGTTAGTCCTGAAGGAGACCCTGTCAGCATGAAAAATGATGAAGGGTTCCACGGCCATGAGTGCTTGTAGCTCAGACACTCTTCTAGCTGAAGTGATGGCCAGAAGCAAGGTTGTTTTCCGAGAGAGGAATTTTAACTCTGCTGAAGCTGCAGGCTCAAAGTGTGTGTGTGTGGGGGGGTGTAGCATGAGCTTTTCCAACACAAAGTTAAGGTCCCAAGCAGGGGTAGGGGCTCTTCTGGGCGGCCTTAAGTTGTTAGCCCCTCTAATGAACTGCTTGATGAGTGGGTGTGAAAAGAGAGGTGGTTCTGTGCTGTAATGAGCAGAGATGGCAGAGGCATGGATTTTAATAGAAGAGAAGGATAGGACTCTGTGAAGTAGGTCTGCTAGGTAATCCAGGATGAAAGGAAGGAAGGAAGGAAGAAAGGAAGGTTGTGCTGGTTCAGCTCCTTTAGCCTGGATCCAGGAACAATACCTTTCCCACTTGTCAGCATAGGACTTTCTAGTGCTGAGTCATCTGGCTTCATGTAGGACGTCCAGGACCTGCTTGCTTAGGCTGGCCACTGGAGGAGAGGTCAAGGAATAAGCCAGCTGCCAGGTTCAGGGTCTGCAATTGTGGATACAAGAACTCTCCCCTCCTGCTGAGTCAGGATAGTTGGAATCTGAGGGAGGTGCCATGGAGGCAACGGTGACGGACTGTGCAGAAGTGGGTACCAGTGTTGGCGTGGCCAGTCTGGGGCAATCAGGATTGCCCTTGGTCTCTCCTCCTTTACTTTGAGTAATACCCTTGTAAGAAGAGGTAGAGGGGGAAATGCATAGATCGAGAGATTTACCCATTGGAAGGATAGGGCATCCACTTTCCAGGCCTTGCTGTCAGGTTCCCTGGTGCAGAATTTGCTGAGCTGGTGGTTGTTGTGAGAGGCAAATATGTCCACCTTCAGGGTGCCCTATTTCCGGGTTATGAGGCTGAAGGTGTTGTGCCTTAATTGCCACTCGTGTGGGTCTAGGAGATGTCTACTTAAGTTGTCTGCCAGAGAGTTTTGGTTGCCTGGCAGGAATTGTGCTAGCAGGTGAATATGCATGGCTGAGGCCGTGTTCCAAAGGACCATGGCTAAAGTACAGTTTTGAACCTACCATAAATGTAGATGTTCGAGTGCTAATACAGCTGCAGTCATAACAGATGGGTTCTCCTGCCGTCAGGCGGGTCCTCGGTCGGCCGAATTCCTAAGTCTAGGTCCGGCGTCGGTTGTCGTTGCTTCTTCCCAGACTTCAGTGCGACAGGGGTATAAAGGAACCAGCCGACGCCATTTTCTTCAGTTTTTCTTGCCCCAGATGTCAGGTGCCCCCAGAAGGAAGGCAATACATAAATTTGTGTGATAATGCAGTGCAATATAATCAAAATACAGTAGTTGCAAGCAAATACATCATAAAGGAAAACCCCAATCAGGTTGTATGAGGATGTGTTAGCCTATAGGCCTGTCCCAAGAGGGGAAGGAGGGAGGGAAACCTGGACTGCAGCTGTATTAGCACTCGAACATCTACATTTATGGTAGGTACAAAACTGTACTATGTTCATCATGCATACAGCTACAGTCATAACAGATGGGTAGAATCCCAAAGCTAAGAAAGGGGTGGTAGGCACTAGGTGGAACTAGGAGGAGCCAAAATGCCCTGCAAGACTGCAGTGGCAAAGCCTGCTCTAGATTTGGAGTATAATGGTAGGTTGTAGTGCTTGGAGAAGGTATGCACAGAACTCCAAGTGGCTGCTTCCAAAATATCCTTGGTAGGAACTCCTCTGAGGAAGGCTGCAGAGGTGGCTGTGGCCCTGGTGGAATGAGTTCTAATGCCTGTAGGAACAGTTTTGCCATGAAAGGAATAGCAAAAGCGTATGCAGTGGGCTATCCATTTTGAGATTGTCTGTTTGGAAACTGGCTTCCCTTGAGCTCCTACCGCATAGGCCACAAAGAGCTGTTCTGATTTTCTGAAAGGCTTTGTTCTGTCCAAATAAACGCAGTTGTCTGTGGATGTCCAAGGAATGTAGTAATCTCTCCCCTTTGTTTTGAGGATTAGGATAAAAAGTAGGTAAATGTATGGCCTGATTTAAAGCTACCCTGGATACCACTTTAGGCATAAAGGACGGGTTGGTTCGTAAGGAAACTCTGTCCTGATGGAAGATGATAAAAGGCTGGACAGCCATGAGAGCCTGTAGTTCTGAAACTCTACGAGCTGAGGTGATAGCCAGAAGGAAAGCTGTTTTCCAGGATAAATATTGCAAATCTGATGAGGCAGCTGGCTCAAAGGGAGGCAAGGTCAGTTTTTCCAGAATGAAATTAAGATCCCAAGCAGGTATTGGTTATTTCCTTGGAGGCCTTAAATTCTTAGCCCCTCTGAGGAACTGTCTTAAGAGAGGGTGAGAGAATAAAGGTGGGTCAGTGTTGTATTCTGCAGAAATGGCTGAGGCATGGATTTTGATGGAGGAGAAAGAAAGTCCACTGCTTAGCAGTTCAGCCAAATATTGTAGTATTTGAGGTAAATTCAGTTTTCCAGGATCCTGGCCCTTTTTCTCATTCCAGACACAAAAACGTTTCCATTTTGCGGAGTAAGCTTTTCTAGTTGATGGCCTTCTGGCCTCCAAAATGACATCCTGCACCTCCTTGGAGAGTAGGGCCTGTTGTGATGCTAAGGAATCTTCCATGCGGCTAGATTGAGTGTTTTAGCTGGCTGTGAAGAGTTTTGAAACTGTGCTGAGTCAGAAGAAGAGGCATTAGAGGCAGGGTCCATGGTGGGGAATGCGTCAGGTTCCTCAGGAGTGGGTACCAGTGTTGCCTTGGCCAGTCCGGAGCAATGAGAATCATCTTTGGTCTGTCTGCTTTGGTCTTTAATAGAACTTTGGGCAGCAGAGGAAGAGGAGGGAAGGCATAAACTGTCATTGATGTCCAACTGAAAGAAAGAGCGTCCACTCTCCAGGCCTTTGGATGGAAGATCCTTGAGCAGAATTTTGTCAATTGATGATTCTTGTGGGAGGCAAAGAGATCTATGTCTGGCCTTCCCCATTCTTGGATTATTTCTGTAAAACTTTTGGATGCAATTTCCATTCGTGTGGATCTGTCATATTCCTGCTTAGGTTGTCTGCCAGCGTGTTTTCCTTGCCTGGCAAGTACTGTGCTTGTAGTTCCATTTGTAAGTCCATGGCCATGTTCCAAAGTGACATGGCCAGTCTGCATAGGGGGTAAGAATGTGTTCCTCCCTGTTTGTTTATGTACCACATAACTGTGGTGTTGTCCATTCTTATCAATAGTTGACCTGGTTGTAGAAGGTCCTTGAAAGCTATAATAGCATTTATTACTGCTAGCATTTCTTTTTGATTGATGTGAAGGTGCTTTTCTTTTTGGGACAATTTGCCCTGAATGCACCGATCTGTCATGTGCGCCCCCCAGGCGTAGTCCGAGGCGTCTGTTGTGATGACTTGATTTGCTTGAGGCTTGCTGAATGGAAGACCTGTGTTTGTTTGACATACTTGAGCCCACCACAGAAATTCCTTTTGCAGACATGGAATTAGTGGTATTATTGTTTCCAAACTGTGGCTGTGTTGAGACCATATGTTTTTCAGGTACCATTGTAGTTTCCTCATATGCAGCTTTGCACATGGGATTAGTAAGATGCAAGATGCCATGAATCCCAGAGCCTGCAGGATTTTCCTTGCCGTCAGCCTGGTGCAATTTGCTAGTGTTCTGAAGTATTGAATTAGTTTCCCCTGCTTCTCTGGCATGAGGTAGGCCATCTGGGTTGTTTGTGTCCAAATTGGCACCCAGGAAAATTATCTTCCGAGAGGGTATTAGCCTTGATTTCTTTTTGTTGACTGTGTATCCCAGAGAGTTCAATAACATTACATAAGCCAGATGTTTCAGAAGAATGTGCTTGCTGTCTGCTTGGATCAGGCAGTCGTCCAAATAGGGGTATATTTGTATCCCTTGAAGTATGCATTAGGCAATTACTGATGCCAGGCATTTCGTGAATACTCTGGGTGCAGTAGATAAGCCAAAGGGCAATGCAGAGAATTGATAATGGGTTGAACCTGCAAGAAATCTGAGGTACCTTCTGCAATTTTGTCTGATTGGGACATGCAGGTATGCCTCCTTGAGGTCCAATGTTACCAGCCCAGACTCCTTGCCCAGCATGGGAAGAAGTTGCTGTAGAGTGAGCATCTTGAATTTTGGTACGAGTAGAAATGTGTTTAGGATGGATAGATCCAAAATAGGTCTCCAATCTTTTCCCTTCCTTGGCACCAGAAATAGCCTGGAATAAAAACCTTGACCTTGTTCGTGCGTAGGTACCTCTTGAATAGCTTTCATGTTTATGAGATCTGTAATTTGCCTTTGTGCCTCTGCCCTTTGATTGTGTGGCAGGTTTGGCATGCCTCTCATTTTGGAAGGGTGTGAAAATGGAATTTGTAGCCTCTGTTTATAATGTCCAGGATCCATTTGTCCTTTGTGACAACATGCCAATTTTTTGAAAATAATGCCAGCTTTCCTCCTAAGGGGGCTGCCATTTGAGACCTGGTTGGCATGCAAAGGGGAAATTCATTGGGTTTGCTTTCTGAAAGATTGCGAGTTGTCCTCACCACCTCTTTGTGTAGGAGCTTGCCATTGTCTGCCTCTATACGATCCTTGGGATTGTCCTCTGCCCCTCGGGCGCCTGTATCTGCCTCTTTGGGGTCTGCCTGTGGCAGGAAAGGACCAGTTTTTGGAAGGCCAGTTTCTACTAAAACGTGGGGGTTGAACCAGTAGAAATTCTTTCACAGTTTGCATTGATTTAGCCTTTTCCTCCATTTTCCTTAATACCTCCTCAGCATTAGCACCAAATAGTACATCCTTTTGAAGAGGGGCGTCTAGTAATTTAGCTTTGACCTGATCAGGCAAGGCTTGTTCCTTGAGCCAGGCATGCCTACGTATGACTGATCCTGTAACAGCAGCTTTACATGAGGCCTCTAGAGCATCGAAACCACATTGTAAGGTATGCTTACTCACTTGTTCTGCACTATGCATCAAATCCTGCAACTCCTTCAAGTCTGGTTGTTCAGGTTGTGACATTTTACTCTTCAATTGTGATAACAAAAACTGTTGGTATTTTAGCATATGAAACTGACAGTTTAAGGCCCTCATGGATAAGGTAACAGAGGTATATACCTTTTTTCCCCACCTTTCTAAGGATCTGGAATCTCTCTCGGAAGGCAATGGATTTTTGGCAATGGAGGCCTTAACTCCCTTGGGGCCCTGTGAGATGGTTTCTGGGTCAGCAGCATGGCTTTTGTATAGAAATTGGTGAGAGTCAGGAACCCTGTAGTACCTGTCAGGCTTAACTGGAGCTGGAGGTAGAGAGTCCGGGTTAAGGCAGGCCTCCGAGTAAACATCATCTAGGATGTCCAAGACAGGAGGTATAGCCAGAGGCCTGTGCTGAGGTAACAAGAGAAATTCCCTGAGCCTTTTCTTGGAATCTGAATAATCCTGGCCTTCCCAGTGGAAGTGTTCCCTTAAGGTATGCAAAGTTTCCCCAAATGAGTAATCCTCAGGGGGGGATACAGAAGGGATGGACTCCTCCGCATCAGAGTCTTCAAAAGGGGAGTAAGAATGTTCCTGATCATCAGAGTGCTCTGAAATAATGGAGCCCTGATCAGAGGAGGGGGAATCTTCCTCCACTCTGGGCCTTTTGTCCGGTGGGGGCTGAGAACCTCTGATTAGAGTAATTAAATCCTCAGCCATTTTAAGCATCTGTTTCTCAGGCATGGGGCCTGGAGATGGGCCCTGTGTAGCTGGTCTCTTAGAGTGCATGGTTGCTTTAGACTTTGCGAAAGCCTTGATGGAGAAAGAAGAGGAAGGTCTGAAGACACCTTGAGTGGAGGTGGACCTGTCCACATTCTGAGTTTCAACGCCAAGAGTGGCTTCGGTATCTGTAGTCGGGGTGTGGGCCGAGGAGCCTGCGACCTCGGGCACAGGAGACACCGTCAAAGAAGTGTCGTCGGTAATCAGGGGCTGCGTAGGCACCTCGCTGAGAACCGGACCACGTTTAGTCGGCTTTGGCGTGGTGTCGTTAGAGGCCGCGGACCTCATGTGTCGGTCCTTGTCTTTGCGTTTTTTAGACAAAACCGGAGTCGGAGTATCCGACGACATAGTATAGTTAAATGCTTTCCCAAAATAATGCTGGGCGAACTCCGCCCGACGCTTAATAGTGTGTTTGTTGAATGTAGCACAAAAGCGACAAACCGAGACGTCATGGTCTGGGCCTAAACAAGGTATACAGAGGGAATGGAAATCCTTATGCGGTATTTGCTTCCCACAAGAAATACAATTATTAACTTTGTCTGACATCGATCTGAGGCAAGAAAAGTTTCCCCAACGGGGTACTTAGCTTTTAAGAAGACTTCGGTTTCCAAATTTTCGTAATCTCAGGAGCTGGCCGACCGGCACTTGCGAACTGCTTCTGCTTCGGGCACCGCGCGGCAAGAAAGACTGGAGAAAATGGCACTGGCTGGTTCCTTTATACCCCTGTCGCACTGACGTCAGGGAAGAAGCGACGACAACCGACGCCGGACCTAGACTTTGGAATTCGGCCGACCGAGGACCCGCCTAACGGCAGGAGAACCCATCTGTTATGACTGCAGCTGTATGCACGATGAACATCCTGCAGAGTGGGTAAGAGTGGGTTCCCCCCTGCTTGCTGATGTACCACATCACTGTGGTGTTGTCTGTTTTGATTAGTAGAGGCCCCGGAGAGAGTAGGGGTCTGAAAGCTGTCAGAGCATGCTGAACAGCTAACATCTCTTTTTTGGTTGATGTGCAGATTAATTTGATTGGTGCTCCAGTGGCCCTGAATGCACCTGCCGTCCAGGTGTGCACCCCAGGGATAGTCTGATGCATCTGAGGTTAGGGTCTGGGTAGGATGGGGTTGTGAAAAGGGAAGTCCCTTGTTGTGGTCACATGCTGTTGCCCACCAAAGAAAATCTTTCCTTAGACAAGGTATAATAGTTTCCAGGTCCTGAGAATGCTGACAGCAAAGGCTCTTTAAGTACCACTGAAGTTTCCTCATATGCAGCCTGGCATATGGAATTAGTAGAATGCAGGAGGCCAGAGCTTGCAGGATTTTCGTTGAAGATAACAGAGTTCTGGTGTCCAGTTGAGAAAAGTAGACAGTCAGATAGGCTTGTTTTTCTGGAGTAAGGAATGCCATCTGGGATGCTATGTCCAGGCTTACTCCCAGGAATACAATTTTCTGACTGGGGACTAGCTTTGATTTCTTTTCATTTATAGTGTACCCCAGTGAGGTCAGTAGATCCTTTACAAATGTCAGGTGCTGCAACAGCTTTTCCTTCCTGACTGGCTGAATTAGGCAGTCATCCAAGTAGGGGTAAATTTGAATATTTCTTTGTCTGCAAAAAGCAATGGCTGGAGCCAGGCATTTTGTGAAAACTCTGGGAGCAGTGGATTAGCCAACAGGAAGTGCAGAGAACTGGTAATGCATAGATCCTGCCTTGAAACGTAGATTTTTACTGCAAGTGTCTCCGATTGGGATGTGCAGATAGGCCTCTTTTAGGTCTAGGGTGGCTAACTGGACAGCATAGGAAGAAGCTGCTGGAGGGTGAGCATATTGAATTTTGGTACCACCAGGAAGGTGTTTAGAATGGATAGATCTAAGATTGAGCACTAGGTGCCCTCTTTTCTGGGTAGAATAGAAACCTCGGCCTACCTGGTCAGCAGGAACAGACCGCATAGCCCTCACAGACAGCAGGGAACGAACTTGGTTTTGTGGCTCAACCCACTGGTTTGGAGGAACTCCATTGCTTAGATCTCTACATTCCCTGGGACTACTGTCTGAGGGGATCTGCTTCCCCTAGGTCTAATCTGAGGCGGCCTTGAGGGGGCTGGAAAGCACCAATGTTTTGAGGGGCAATGCCTACTGAATCTCAGAGGCTGGACTTGCAAAAAGTCTTTAACTGCCTGCATAGACTTAGCTTTTTCTTCCATCTCTTTTAAAACTTCCTCTACTTTGGTGCCAAACAGATCATCTTTGTTCAGGGGTGCATCCACTAGTTTTGATTTGACATGGTCTGGCAAGGTCTGTTCCTTAAGCCAAGCATGCCTTCTAATTACAGAACCTGTGACTACTACCCTGCAGGACGCTTCTAGGGCGTCAAACCCACATTGCAGGGTATGCTTAAAAACTTGGCTTGCAGAATGCATAAGCTCCTGTAATTCATTATTTTCTACATAGTCTGGGAAGGTAGATAATTTTTGTTTAATAAGTTCCATTGTATGTTGCTGGTATTTCAGTATGTGGAACTGACAATTTAATGCGCTAATGGCAAGAGTTGCAGAGGTGTATACTTTTTTACCCCATCTGTCTAAAGCTCTGGAATCCCTGTCAGAAGGAGTGGGATTTTTAGCTGTGGTTGCTTTTACTCCTTTAGGTCCTTGGGAGATGACCTCTGGGTCAGCAATAGGATTTTTTAAAAGAAATTTGTGCGAGTCAGGGACTCTAATACCGGTCACGTTTCCTGGGAACAGAAGGTAGAGTACCAGGAGTTAGACTGGATTCCATAAAAACATCATCCACAACATCCAGCACAGAAGGAATAGCTAAGGGTCTCTGCTGTGGTAAATCTAAAAATTCCCCGAGTCTCTTTTTGGACTGAGGATAATCCTGGCATTCCCAATGGAAATGCTCTCTCAAGGTATGTAAGTTTTCACCAAAAGAAAACTCCTCTGGAGGAGTGGCAGAAGGAATGGATTCCTCTGCATCTGAATCCTCATAAGCAGATAAGGGCAAGTCTTCATAATCAGAAACCTCAGAGTTGTCGGACTCTTAGTCGGATAAGCTGCTGGGGACAAGTCTCTTTCTTTTAGCAGAGGTAGGCTGACTTCCCCTAATCAGCATGATAAGGTCTTCCGCCATTTTAAGCATTTCAGAATGAGGCATGGAAGCAGGCGCTTGAGCTTGGGTCATTTTTTTAGGCGTAGTTCGTAACCTGGGCCTTAGAAACTCAGTAGTTTTAGAAAGAACTGAAGACGCAAAAGAAGTCGTCTGTGTCGAATATCGGTAGTGCGAAGAACTTCCTCGGAACCCGGTGCATGCACAGCGGCTCTGGACCCATCCAAGGTAGAGACATCCACAGGTTCCGTATTCAAAGAAGAGTCTCGCGGCATAGTGGACTCCGAACAGGGCTCGGTAGCGGCCTGCAAATCCATAGAAGTGGGCATCAGGGGCTGCAAAAGCACCTCACTGAGTACTGGCGATCTGGCAACTAGCTTAACGGAAGTGTTGTCAGCAGTTTTAGACCTGAGCGGTCTGTCTCTGTATTTATCCTTACATTTTTTCGGAAACAAACTCGGGTAGCGTCCAACCAGCACTCGTGCAAACTGCTTCTGCTTCGGGGTCCTCGGCAAGAAGGACGGATGTAATAGAGTCAGCTGCCTGTTTTTATACGACTGACGACCTGACGCCAGTCCTGGAGCGACGGCAACCGATGCAGAAATACTAAGCCTCTGGTATTCGGGCCGACTGAGGGCTACCCCTGGCAGGATAACCCAAGTATGATGACTGCAACAGTGAAACACGAAGAATATCGGGCTTGTTCTGAGTGACACTGTCTTTATGGAAAAACAGACAAGAAGCTTTAGGACAGAAAGCCTGTAATTTAGAGACTCATCTCACCGAGGTGACAGCTATAAGAAGCAACATTTTCCAAGAGAGAAACTAAGCCATAGGTAGCTGCATGTTCAAATGGAGGAAATGTGAGAGACTGCAATACAAAGATAAAGTCCCATGGTGGTAGACTATCCTTGAATGGGGGCTTTAAACGAATGGTGCCTTTAAGAAAAACCTTATAAAGCCTGTGGAAGATTAAGGGCTGGTCACCAAACGTTATGGAAATTTGAAACAGTTGCTAAGATAACCTTAATTGTGGAAGCAGATGCTGCTTTACCAAAAATGGTAGTTAGAAACACTAGAACTTTTTCTACTGGGGCTGAAAGGGGCTCCAGAACATTATCAGAAGCCCAGATAGAAAATCTCTTCCATTTACTATGGTGCAGGCTCCTGGTGGATGATTTATTGGATGACAACAAAATGTGTCGTACAGGAGATGGGATGTCATTATGCCTGGCGACTAACGGAATTGGAGAAACCAAGCAGTCAGCTTGACAGTCTGTAGGTTGGGGTGTACTAGTCCCGGAAAATGGGACAGAAGGTGCATAACTGGGTCCAGAATCCACAGGTGGAGAAGTAGACAAGGCCAAAGGAAGGGAAACCATACTTATCGAGGCCGATAAGGTGCAATGAAGATTACTTTGCTTCTCAACTGAGCTGCTTTCTTGAGGAAAAGAGGGATCGAAGGAAAGGCATAAAGGGGCCAATCAAGGAGAACAGCATCTCTGGGGAACTCCCCCTGAGGGGGAATTATGCAATGTAGCTTCTGTATTTCTTGCTCAGGGGTGAAGCAAAGGGGTCGCAGCAAGGCTGGCCCCAGCAAAGAAAAATCTTCCTTGCTACACTGGAGTTTAGAGATCACTCGTGAGGCATGAGGATACATCTGCTCAGTTTGCCCGCAACCATATTTGAACTCCTAGGGATGTACATTGCCATCAGAAAGCAGTTGGAAGTTATGGCCCTTACTGCCACACTCCAAGGGCTTCTCAACACAGTGAGTAGGACTTGGTTCCCCCTGTTTGCTGATGTACCAGACTATGGACATGTTGTCTGACTGAACAGCTACTGTCTCTTGGGTTAGGCAGAATGCAACACTTGCAATGCTAGAAACACTGCCCTGAGTTCCAGAACACTAATATGCAGATTGATCTTAGAGGGGGACCAAGTGCCTAGCATGGTCTTTCCCAGATAATGCCCCCCACACCATTTGGGAAGCATCCATAGTCACTACCTGCCTTGGGCTAAGGGAAGAATCTCCTTGGACTGCATTCACCAGGTTAGGTTGTTTTTGCATCGGATAGATATAAAGACTAGGTGGTTCATGGGGTGGGCTAGAATAGACCATTAATTCATGAGCAACTATTGAAGTCTCATATGAAACTTTGTCAGTGGGACCAACGTGATCGCTGCTGTCATGGAGCCCAATGCTTGCACAATCTGCTGAGCCGGTACGTTGATCGAAGAAAGTACAGTTTTGTACCTACCATAAATGTAGATGTCCGAACAGGATAGCATCTGCAGTCCTAACAAATGGGTTGCCCTGTCGTCAGGCAGCCCTTCGGTCGGCCGGATTCCAAAGTCTGGGTCTGGCCTCGGCTGGTGTCGCACTTCACCCGACGTCATCTCTGCTGGTCTTCGGGTATAAAGGCATCAGCCGACGCCATTTTCCTCAGTGTTTCTTGCCCCAGATGCCAGTAGCCCTCTTGGATAGCTAAATTTTTGGGTAAATGCCAATGTTTCCCAAAAGTAGAAGGCAAACACAAAAATTATGCATGTATGTATATATATACAAACAAATACACCATAACGGATCCCCAGCTAGCTATTAGGTGGGCAATACCCTAGGAGTACCACAGAGGGAAGGAGGGTAATCCTGACTGCAGATGCTATCCTGTTCGGACATCTACATTTATGGTAGGTACAAAACTGTACTATGTCCTTCAAGGATGCATCTGCAGTCCTAACAAATGGGTAGAATACCATAGCCAAACTAGGGGAGGAGGAATAAGAATTATGGTGTAGTTAGGATCCCTTGCAACACAGCAGTGGCAAACCCTGCTCGGGATCTAGAGTATAGAGGTAAGTTATAATGCTTGGCAAATGTATGCACGGAGGTCCAAGTAGCAGCCTCAATAATGTCCTTGGTAGCCACTCCTCGTAAGAAGGCTGTGGTAGTGGCTGTAGCCCTTGTAGAATGAGGCCTTATGTTCTGTGGAATTTGCTTTCCATGATAGGAGTAACAGAATCTTATGCAATTTCCTATCCACTTGGAGATTGTCTGTTTGGAAATTGCTTTTCCTTCCCTTCCTGTTGCATAGGCTACTAGGAGCTGGTCAGTTTTTCTATTGCCCTTGGTTCTGTCCAGGTAGTAGCGCAACTGTCTATGTACATCCAAGGCATGCAGCAGTCTTTCCCCTTTGTTCTGTGGATTGGGAAAGAAGGTAGGTAGGTGGATTGCCTGGTTTAGAGACACTCTGGATACCACCTTAGGCATAAATGTAGGATTAGTTCTCATGGACACTCTATCTTGATGGAAGATTAGGAAGGGTTGTACTGCCATTAAAGCCTGTAGTTCCGAAACCCTTCTTGCTGAAGTAATTGCCAGTAGGAAAGCAGTTTTCCAGGATAGGTGTTGAAGATCTGCTGTTGCTGCTGGTTCGAATGGAGGGAGTGTCAATTTTCTAGCACAAAATTCAAGTCCCATGCTGGTAATGGTGGTTTCCTAGGAGGTTTTACATTCTTAATTCCTCTGAGGAACTGCCTGAGTAGAGGATGCGAGAAGACAGGGGGATCCAGGCTGTATTCTGCAGAAATAGCTGATGCATGTATCTTGATGGAGGAATAGGACAGGCCAGTATGTAGGAGCTCTGCCAAATACTCCAGGATGTTGGCAATATCTACCTTTGACACATCTTTCCCTCTTTCCGTACTCCAAATGACAAACCTTTTCCATTTTCCTGCATAGTTCCTTCTAGTAGAAGGTCTGCGGGCCTCAAGGATAATGTCTTTAACCCTTTGGGATAAATCTGGGTTAGATGCTCTTATGTAATGTTCCAGGCAGTGAGTTGCAGAGTTTTCAGGTTTGGATGCAAGATGTTGTAGTTGCTCTGAGTCAACATCAAAGGAATCAGGGGTAGAGTCCACGTCCCCCCCGAGACATGCTCCTCAGTAATGGATACCAATGTTGTCTTGGCCAATTTGGAGCTATCAGAATTATCCTTGGACGTTCCTCTTTGATTTTCAGTAGTACCTTGTGCATCAAAGGAAGGGGTGGAAATGCATATGCTTGTCAGGCCTTTCCAATTGAAGGATAGAGAGTCCACCTTCCAAGCAAGAGGGTGGTATGTCCTTGTGCAGAATTTCTTGAGTTGGTGATTGAGTGGGGATGCAAATAGGTCTATTTGTGGCATTCCCCATTTCTTTGTGATGGCCTTGAAGATGTCCGGGTGTAGCATCCATTCGTGAGCATCCGAGGTAGTTCTGCTTAACATGTCTGCTAGGATGTTTTCTTTTCCCGGTACAAATATTGCCTGTAATTGAATGTTGTAGCTCAGAGCCATATTCCACAGGTCCAGAGTCATTCGGCATAGGGGGTATGAATGAGTGCCTCCCTGTTTGTTGATGTACCACATGACTGTGGTGTTGTCTGTCCTTATCATCAATTGGCCCTCTTTGAGGAATGGTCTGAAATTCTGGATTGCTAGTTTTACTGCCAGCATTTCTTTTTGATTTATGTGCAGGTGTAGTTGATCTGGAGTCCATAAGCCTTGAATGCACTTGTGCAGCATGTGTGCCCCCCAACCGAGGTCTGAGGCGTCCGTTGTGATGGTTTGGCTTGCTTGAATGTTGTGGAAGGACAAGCCTGGGTTTGCCTGGCATGTCTGAGCCCACCATAGGAACTCTTGTTTCAGGCATGGAATTAGTGGTATTTCGGTTTCTAAGCTGTGCTTGTGTTGAGACCATAAATTCTTTAGGCACCACTGTAGCTTTCTCATATGCAGTCTGGCATGGGGGACCAAGATTATGCAGGATGCCATGAAACCCAAGGCCTGCAGTACTTTCCTTGCTGTTAGTTTGTTCTGCTTTGCTAGTGCCAAGAAGTACAGAGGAAGTTGTTCTTGTTTTTCTGCAGTTAGGAATGCCATCTGTTTTACTGTGTCCAATTCTGCCCCCAAGAATGTTATTGTCTGGGATGGTATCAGTTTTGACTTTTTTAAATTGACTGTGTATCCCAGGGCTTGTAGTAAGCAAATGACTCTTTGTAAGTCTTGTGTCAGTTTGCTTTTGTTGTCCGCTTGTATCAGGCAGTCGTCCAGGTATGGATAAATTTGGATTCCCCGAAGCCTGCAATGAGCGATTACTGATGCCAGGCATTTCGTGAACACTCTGGGCAGTAGATAAGCCAAAGGGCAATGCTGAGAATTGATAATGCTCTGATCCTGCAAGAAATCTGAGGTATCTTCTGCAAATTGGTCGTATGGGGACGTCCAGGTATGCCTCCTTGAGATCTAGAGTTACCAGCCAATACTCCTTGCCCAGCATGGGAAGAAGTTGGTGTAGGGTCAGCATTTTGAATTTTGGAACGATGATGAATGTGTTTAAAGCGGACAGGTCGAGAATAGGTCTCCAACTGTTCTCTTTTCTTGGTACTAGGAAGAGTCTGGAGTAAAATCCCTTGCCCTGTTCTGTAGGTGGTACCTTTTCCACAGCTCTCATCTTTGTTAATTGAGCTATTTGTTTTAGGGCTTCTGACTTTTGATTTGGTGGCAGGTTTGGCATTCCTCTTTTTGCTGGTAAGGTGTGGAAATGAAACCTGTAGCCTTGGTCTATAGTTTGCAAAATCCAGTTGTCTCTTGTGATATGGTGCCAGTTTTTTGAAAATAAGGCTAACTTTCCGCCTAAGGGTGCTACTATTTGTTCCCTGGTAGGCGGTGTTAGAGCCAAGTCACTGTGATTGTCCTGTTGCAGTGGTAGTGGTTGTATCTGTGCCTCGTTGGTTATTGCCTTGCCACTGGCGTCCCCTGTAGGCACCTCCTCTGGATTGATTTCTGCCTCTGGAACGTCTATTCCTGCCTCTCTGATTTTTAGAGGAGTCTGGAAAGGACCAGTTTTTGGAAGGCCAGTTCCTGCTGAACCTTGGGGGCTGTACCTGTAAGAAATCTTTAACTGTTTGTACAGATTTTGCCTTCCCTTCCATTTTCTTCATTACTTGTTGGGCAGGAGAACCAAATAGACTGGCCTTGTCCATAGGAGCATCTAATAGCTTTGCTTTAACATGATCCGGCAAGACCTGCTCTTTCAACCATGCATGCCTTCTTATAACTGTGCCAGTCATGGCTGATCTAAATGAAGCCTCCAGTGCATCATAGCCACATTTTAAAGAATGGTTACTAACCTGCTGAATGTTGTTCACCATTTCTAGAACATATTTCTTATCTAAGGAATCATCAGAGGACAGTTTCTTAGTTAACTGATCAAGCATAAACTCTTGGTATTGGATCATATGAAACTGACAGTTCAAAGCTCTAGCTGAGAGAGTAGCAGAGGTGTATACTTTTTACCCCATCTCTCTAAGGACCTGGATTCCCTATCAGAAGGGAGAGGGTTTTTAGCTGAGGTCGAAGCTACTGCCTTAGGCCCCTGGGAGATGGTCTCCGGATCTGCAAAAGGAGCCTTGTATAAGTGGTGATGAGTGTCCGGTACCCTGTAGAACCTGTCGGGCTTAGCAGGGGCTGGAGGTAAAGTATCAGGAGCAGTGCAAACATCATTAAATGCATCATCCACAACAGGAAGGACTGGAGGAATAGCTAAGGGCCTATGTTGCGGTAAGTGTAAAAAGGTCCTAAGCCTTTTTCTTGAATCTGAGAAATCTTGTCCCTGCCATTGGAATTGCTCTCGCATGGCATGTAAGGTTTCCCCAAAGGAAAATTCCTCTGGTGGAGAGGCAGAAGGAATAGATTCTTCAGCATCAGAATCTTCATAAGTAGAAAGAGGAGCCTCTGGATGGTCTGTAATGTCCGAGTCATCAGAAGAGTCATCTGAGGAGCCTGGCTCAGGGGGCTCTGCTCTAGGTCTCTTTTCCAGAGGTTGTGAGGCCCTGTCTGGGTGAGATTGGGATCCCCTTATTAAAGAGATGAGATCCTCTGCCAGAGTAAGCATTTGTGAACTGGAGCTGGGCCTGTGAGAGGGGGGCTTAACAGGCACTGATTTAGCAGTTTTGGCTGCTTTAGCCCTGGCAAAGGCCTTTATAGACATGGCTGCAGGAGGCCTAGCAGCACCACGTGCTGGGGTAGAGACATCCAAAGGGATGGTGTCCGATAACTCTAGAGAAACCACATTAGAAGGCAAAATTTCAGAGGCCGATTCAGCTAGGGTAGAAGGGGCCTCGGTAGTAGTCATGGATTCGGCTGTAGATTGAACCGTTTGCTCAGTTTTGGCCGAAACCGAGACACTCGCGGTTTGCTTAACCGTGGTTTCGGCCGAAACCGCGGACCGCGAGTGTCGGTCCTTTTCTTTGCGTTTCTTAACAATTTGGGTAGTCGGAGGATCCGACGGCATAATGTACGCAAAGTCTGAGCCGAAAAACTGTTCAGCAAACTCCGACCGACGCCTAAGCGTTCGTCGGTTGAAGGAAGCACAGGCTAAACAAGCTGCTACGTCATGGTCTGGGCCTAAACAAGGTAAGCAGTAAGAGTGGAAATCTTTATGAGGTATTTGTTTCCCACAAGTTAAACAGTTATTTACTTTTTCTGACATCGGCTGAGGCAAGAAAGAGTCCCCAACGGGGTACTTAGCTTTTAGAAGTCTTCGAAGTAGTATTCGGTAGTATTAATCTCTGGATCTGACCGACCGGCACTTGCGAACAGCTTCTGCTTCGGGCGCCACGCGGCAAGAAAGACTGAGGAAAATGGCGTCGGCTGATGCCTTTATACCCGAAGACCAGCAGAGATGACGTCGGGTGAAGTGCGACACCAGCCGAGGCCAGACCCAGACTTTGGAATCCAGCCGACAGAAGGGCTGCCTGACGACAGGACAACCCATTTGTTAGGACTGCAGATGCATCCTTGAAGGACATCAGGGTGAACCTGCGATTGTATTTTCTGCAACCTGTGAAGGGGAAGCAATGCTACACAAGACACAGTGTTGAGATGAGCTCCGATTAATTCCATATCCTGAGAAGGGATTAGTTGAGACTTCACAAGATTGACTCTGATGCCCAACTGTTGAGACAGTTCCAGAACAAAATCAGTTGTTCAAAGTAGTAGACTCCTGGTGGAAGTGGTGATGAGTCAGTCATCTAGGTAAGGAAACACACTGAATCCATGCAGCCTCAAATGTGCTGTGACTGCTGTCTTGCATTTGGTGAACACCCTGGGGGCTGTGGTGAGACCAAAGGGCAGCACTCTGAACTGGCAATGACTGGACCCCACCTGGAAGTGGAGAAACTTTGAGCGTTTGTCCATCTTTATGTGGTAATACATGTCTTGACTGCTGGACAAATTTGCTTAGAATACTGAGATCCAAAATTGGTCTCCAGTCCCATTTTCTTTGGCACTAAAAAGAATCTTGACTAACATCTGGATCCTACTTGGTCTGGTGGGACTTCTTGGATGACTTTCTAGCAGTTTTTGTATTTCTAATGCTGTTAGATCCCTCTGACTGGGTCGAATGTCGGGAAGTCTTGCTTGAGTTCTTAGGTAAAGAGTAAAGGGAATTAAATAACCTCTGGAAATTATCTTTAGCACCCAGCAGTTATGCATAGCCAGGCAGTTGGGTGCAAGGAAAATCTTTCCCTGACTGCCTCTAGAGGTAAGCAATCAGGCCCCCTTTCAGGAGCATTGGTACAGTTGACCACAGAAGGACTCCCTGGAACCCTGATTCTGCGGACCACCCCTGCCCCTGGGATAGCATCTTCCATTGCAACTCCCCCCTCTGCCCCAAGGGGAGTCCGAACCGTGTGTGTTCTGGAAAGGCTTCTGGGACTTCTTGAACCACATCATACCACTCCTTTGATTCCTGGAGTAGGGTCGTTGAAGAGTGGAAAAACATATGCCCGCAGCAGACAGTCTTTCCATCCTTTTCACACCTGGACAGAGCTTCCTTTACTTTGGGCCCAAACAAGGAGGATCCAAAGAAAGCATCAAAGAAGGAAGATGTGAATGGTTCTGCAAACTTGCACAGATGCACCCAAGCATGTCATCGAATAGCAACGCCTGAACCTGCAGACCTGGTCACCCCCTTGGCTGCATTGGCAATGAGCCTCATGGACAAATTCGAAATAGAGTCCAGGGTAGCAAACTGGGAGAACACATTTTCAAGGACCCCTCAGTCACTGCTCCCACCAGAGTATCTGAAAGCTCCTTGACCAGATCTCTCTGAAGTCTAGTAAAGTGTGCCAAAAAATTCAAGGACCTGATGGAGAAGGTCAATGCACAGACCAGCTTCCCAAATCTATCCATCACTCTGGACTCTGTTTGGGTTATGTACAGTAGAACTTTCCTTGGCTAGTTCTTTATTGGTGCCAGCTGCTACCACCATGGCATCAACTATTAAAGCCCTTTGCCCAATGTCGATGGTCCTCAGTAGTGGAAAGTATTTTGTCAGGTCTCCGTGGGACAAGTTCTACAGAGTCAGGAGCCTTCCAAACTCACTGAATGATCAATTTAATTAGGTCGGCAGCAGGCGGGGTCACCCAGAAGGTAGACGGGTGAGCACCAAAAGCCTGCAAAGTACACGGATTCCTAACAGGAAGGGTCTTTGGATTTCCAATCACCCCTCTGTTTTAGGATCTCAAGAATGTTTCAGGAGGAGAGGTCTTCTGGGGGTGACCGGGGGAACTCTCCCCCTCATCAAAATCCATGTCCTCTGTGACGGATTCTTCGGGAGAATTAAGGTGTTTCCTTTTACACAATCTCTTCTAAGGTGGCTCTTCAGTGGGAGCATCTGAAGACTCAAAAGAGGGGATGCCTTTAGTAGGCAAGTCTTGCTACCTCGGTGCTTACTGTCTGGGAATCGAGGTTGGTGGTAGAACCGGTAAACCTGGGGTCAAAGGGTTAGACTCCAGTAACACAGGGGCCACCTGAGAAGAGGCAGTGGACAAGGCTCTTTCCATGGCTCAAAAGTCAGGACGCCCTGAGGAGGGATGGGAGTCCAGAACAGAAAAACTCAGAACCAGGGTTACACATCCTGCTCCGAGAGACCCACCTGACAAACCAGAACCAAGGATGGGTCCTCTGTTGGCACAGCCCAAAGAGGCAAGGCAGACTCCATAGAAAAATTCAGAGCCAAGAACAACCCCTTGGGCCCGACAGCAAAGACACGGTCCTAAAGGCACCGAAGATGTCAGAGTCGTACCCATCAAAGACAAAAAGGTTGTCAGTGCTGAAGTCATTGGAACCTGTGAAGTTGCAGTCGAGAGCTCTAAAGCATGTAAAGGGGTCAGAGGAGGAGAATAAGAAGGGGTCATGGGGGAGAAACTCCCTGCACCAGTAGGGAGAGGAGGCTGAGAAGAGGAGCGAAGACCCCTGGCTGTCAGGATCTGATCCACCAACCTTACTAGATCAACTTCTGACAGATTTCTGGTAGAGCAAATGGACAACCTAGAAGGAGACTCGGATCTTTCCACAAAAGGGCTAGGGATTTGACTAATGGGGTCCATAGGAATAAGTGGTCCTGGGTTGAGTAGAAATACAAGTCTTCAGCACCATGTGCAGGGCCGTGGGAGATATCAGCGCTGGCACTGCAGTGGTGGTAGTTGGTGCCAATGTCAGAACAGTGGTCGAAGTAAGAGTGGTAGTAGTCATATGAGTGGGCATCATGGTCGGTGTCAAAGACACCAGTAAGGGTAACAGTGCCGAAAATTCAGACCTTCCAGAAAGCTTCGGAACCTTAGTTCTCGGTTCCAAGGAGGAACCTGCAGATTCATGCTTAAGCTTTTTAACAGTTGGTGCAAAGGGAAATGCCGGCACTGAAGGGGAAGATTTGGAACAAGAGGCCAGAGAAGACTGGTCAGCCTTGGACAAGCCTTCTTCGAAAGGGGCTTTAAGAATCCCTTGGAGAATGAGCTTATTTTTCTGCTCTGCTGGAGTTCTATTGCTGAAACCCTGGCAGATTGTACAGCTTACACTTAAGTGGGACACACCCAAACAATAAACACAAAGTACAGTTTTGTACCTACCATAAATGTAGATGTTCGAGGATTCCATTGCTGCAGTCCTTACTATTGGGTATAGTCCGCATCCAGTCGGCCCGAATACCAGAGGTCAGGCGCATTAGACTGACGCCAGTACGCCAGGGTACTAATGCGCATGACCGACGTCATATCCTCAGTCTTTTCTTGCCCCAGATGTCAGAAGACCCTAAAAAGACAAGGCTCAAAATACCTGCACCAAAAATATATACAATATATACAAGACTATATACAAAAATATCAGCATGTAATCTCACCTACACAACCACCCCTAAACACAGAGGGGAAGGAGGGAGGACTGCAGCAATGGAATCCTCGAACATCTACATTTATGGTAGGTACAAAACTGTACTATGTTCTTCGCTTCCCATTGCTGCAGTCCTTACTATGGGGTAGAATCCCACAGCAGAGGTAAGGGGGGCTGGCAAACCATAAAGCAGGAGCTGACAACATGCCTTGCAAAACAGCTGTGGCAAAACCAGCCCTAGACTTAGAGTAGATAGGAAGGTGATAATGCTTAGAGAAAGTATGCACTGAACTCCAAGTAGCTGCTTCCAAAATATCCTTAGTTGCCACCCCTTAGAAATGCTGTTGAAGTGGCAGTAGCCCTAGTGGAATGAGGCCTAATCCCAGCTGGAATCTCCTTGCCATGATGGGAGTAACAAAATGAAATGCAAAAGCCAATCCACCTAGAAATAGTTTGTTTTGACACAGGCTTGCCCTGTGAACTCAAAGCAAAAGAAACAAACAACTGCTGAGACTGCCTAAAATCCTTAGTCCTGCTTAAATAATAACGCAATTGCCTGTGTACATCTAAAGTGTGCAAAATCTTTTCCCCTTTATTTTGGGGTTCTGCATAAAATGTAGGCAAATGAATAGTTTGGTTTAAAGCCACACTAGAAACCACCTTAGGCATAAAGGAAGGATTAGTACGTAAAGATACCCTATCCTTATGGAAAATCAAAGGGCTCTACTGCCATAAGGGCCTGCAACTCAGACACCCTTCTTGCAGAAGTAATAGCCAACAGAAAAGCAGTCTTCCATGACAAGTATTTCAATTCAGCAGTAGCTGCAGGCTCAAGGTTGTAGAGTAAGTTTTCCAACACAAAATTGAGATCCCAAGCAGGAGTAGGAGCTCTACGTGGGGGTCTTATATTCTTTGCCCCTCTAAGAAACTGCTTGAACAAAGGATGCGAAACAAAGGTGGGTCACAATCATAGTGAGCTGAAATTGCTGCAGCATGAATCTTAATGGAAGAGAAGGACAAACCTTTGTCCAATAACTCAGTAAGATATTGAAGAGCCACACTCAAATTAGGCTCAGAAATCTCCAAATTCTTTGCTGTACTTCAAAATAAAAATCTCTTCCATTTTCACACTCTCCTTGTACTAGGTCTTCTAGCTTCCATAATCACATTTAAAACTTGTTGAGGAAGTTGAGACCTGCTGTGTTTCAACACAGAATATGCCAGGCTGTTAGATGAAGAGAGTGAAGCTTGACATTGAGCAGATGACCGTCCTTCTGAGATAACAGATGAGGAATCAGAGGTAAAGGCCATGGAGGCTTCTTTACCAGACTCCGTAGTGGGTACCAGTGTTGCCGAGGCCAATCTGGAGCTATCAAAATCATCCTTGGCCTGTCTTGTCTGACCTTTAATAGTACCTTTGGAAGAAGAGGCAGAGGTGGAAAGGCATACACATGAAGGTTTTTCCAACTGAAAGACAGAGCATCCACTTTCCAAGCTGTGTGATGAAACCCCTTTGTGCAATACTTTGGCAGCTGGTGGTTTAGTGGAGAAGCGAACAGATCTATGTCTGGAGTTCCCCATGACACTGTCAATTTCTGAAATACATGAAGATCCAGTTTCCACTGTGGGGATCCATGATTTGTCTGCTTAACACATCTGCTAAGGAGTTCTGTGCTCCTGGCAGAAACCTTGCCTGAAGAGTTAGTTGCAAGCTTAGCAGTCTCCCATAAAATCATTGCTTGCCTGCATAGAGGATAAGAATGTGTTCCCCTTGCTTGTTGATGTACCACATGACAGTTGTGTTGTCTGTTAGAATCAACACCTGCCCTGGAAGAAGTAACTCCTTGAAAGCCATTAATGCAAACTGGACTGCTAACATCTCCTTCATGTTGATATGTAGATGCTGTAGTCTGGCAGGCCACTTGTCTTGTATCCACTTTCCATTTAGATGAGCTCCCAAGCAATGTCCGAGGCATCTGTCGTTAAAATCTGACTTGCCTCTGGCCGGGTCACAGAGAGTCCCTTGTTTAGGTGACATTCCTGAGCCCACCACAAAAATTCTTTTTGAAGGCAAGGTATTATTTGAATGACAGTGTCCAAATCCTGGCAGTGCTGTGTCCATACATTTTGAGATACCATTGTAGCTTCCTCATATGCAGTTTGGCATTGGGAAGCACCAGAATACAAGATGCCATGAACCCTAATGCTTGAAGGACTGACCTTGCAGTCAGCACGGACTGATGAGATAGTTGATGGAAGTAAAGTGATAGACTCTTTTGTTTGTCCGGGGTTAAAAAGGCCATCTGGGCTGCTGTATTCAGTCTCACACCCAGAAAGCACATGTCTTGAGAGGGTACTAGACTGGACTTTATTTCGTTCACAGAATACCCTAGGCATCTTAGCACTGCTATAACATATTCCAGATGCTGTAGAAGGTCTTCCTTTTCTTGAGCCAGGATCAGGCAGTCGTCCAAGTAAGGATAGATTTGAATTCCTTGTAGCCTGAAGTAAGCTATCACTGGAGCCAGAACCTTTGTGAATACTCTGCAGTAGATAAGCCAAAGGGCAATGCAGAGAACTGATAATGAGAATTTCCAGCTCGAAACGCAGATACTTCCTGCAACTTAGCCTTATAGGCACATGAAGGTAAGCTTCCTTGAGATCTAAAGTTACCATCCAGTGATCTTTGCCCAGCAGAGGTAGAAGGTGTTGTAACGTCAACATCTTGAACTTGGGAATGTCCAGATAAGTGTTGAGGAGAGATAAATCCAAAATTGGTCTCCACGTGTTCCCCTTCTTTGGTACTAGGAACAGGCGAGAATAAAATCCTAGGCCCCTTTCTGAGACAGGGACTGGCTGAATGGCCCCCATCTGGAGTAACTGAGAAACTTGCTTGTGAGCCTCTTTTCTTTGTGGAGGAGGAACGCCTGGCATGCCTTTGAAAGGGGCATTGTGTGGAAATAAAACCTGTAACCGTGGTGAATGATATCCAACACCCATCTGTCTTGAGTAATTAAATCCCAATTTTCTTTGAAAAGAGACAGTCTTCCTCCCAAAGGAGCTGCCAGACGAGAATCTACTGGCAGCTGAAAAGGCAGGTCATTGGGTCTGTTTACGAAAGGACTGACCCCTGCCCTCACCAGAAGTCTGAGCAGGTGAACTCCCTGATCTAGGCCTAAAAGAACCTTGAGCCCTGCCCCTACCACGTCTAGACCTACCCCTAGACTGGAAATCATAAGCAGGATATGTCCACCCCTTAGCAGGCCCATTTCTACTAAACTTCGGTGGCTGCACCTGCAAAAAATCTTTAACAGTTTGCATAGACTTAGCTTTGTCCTCCATTTTCTTTAAAACTGCTTCCACAGGCGATCCAAACAACACATCAGACTGTAAAGGAGCATCCAAAATCCTTGTCTTAACATGCTCAGCTAAATTCTGATCCTTCAACCAGGCATGCCTGCAAAGAACAGAACTAGTAGCAGCCACCCTCGAGGAGGCCTGTACAGCATCAAAACCACATTGCAAAGAATGCTTACCCACTTGTTCAGACACATGAACCAAATCCAGCAACTCTTTACACTCAATACCTTCCGCCAAAGCATCCACCTTAGATTTCAATTGTGAAAGGAGATAATTTTGATATTTTAGCATGTGAAACTGACAATTCAACGCCTCATGGCTAGAGTGGAAGAAGTATACACTTTCTTTCCCCACCTATCCAAAGCCCTTGCCTCTTTATCAGTGGGAACAGGATTTTTAACCACAGAAGCTTTAACACCTTTAGGCCCCTGAGAAACAGTTTCTGGGTCCCCTAGGACTCTTAAACAAATACTTATGAGCTTGGCACCCTATAATACCTATCAGGTTTAACAGGAGCAGGAGGCAAAGAGTCAGGGTTCAGGGAAGCCTCTGCAAAAACATCTTCCACCACATTCAACACAGGAGGAATAGCTAAGGGCCTATGCTGGGGTAAAACAAGAATTCCCTAAGCCTTTTCCTGAATCAGAGTAATCCTGGCCTTCCCATTTAAAATGCTCCCTCATGGAATGCAGAGTCTCTGAAAATGAGAAATCCTCAGGAGGAGAAGCTGTAGGAGTGGAATCATCCACATCAGAATCAGAATAAGTAGGATACTCCTGCAAGTCTTCCAGAAGACTCTGAAGCCTCTGAACACTGTTCAAAACTATCAAACTCGGTTCCACCCTAGGCCTCTTATCAGGCGGGGCATAGAACCTCTAATCATAGTAATCAAATCTTCTGCCATTTTAAGCATATGTTTCTTAGGTACAGAACCCGAAATGCTAGGAGAAGCCCCCACTGAAGCTGAACTAGGCCTACCTCTCAAAGAAGTTTTGGCAACAGAAGGAGAGGCTCTAACTACCTTGGGAAGAGAGGGAAGAACAGTTACCTGAGAAGCCCCTCAGCCTGGCCTACCTCCTGAGAAGGCACATCCTGTAACAGTAAAGTTTCTGCCTGAGACTCCATGGAAACTCCTGGCAAAACCTCTGGCTCCACTGAGTTTCTAAAGAACCGACGTCCGGGACTGCCGGTTCATCAACCCTAGGCTTCGCTGTTTTGTCCTTGCGCTTCTTGGGCGGCGGAGCATCCGGCGGCATTTTATAATTGCAACGCTTCCCAAACACTAACCTGGCACAGTCTAACCTCCTCTTTATAGTGCGCTTGTTAAACCTAGCACAAGAGCGGCAACCAACAACGCCGTGCTCAGGCCCTAAACAAGGTATACACAAGGTATGGTAATCCCTATGAAGTATCTGTGTCGTACAAGAGGTACACTTATTCACTTTTTCTGACATCCGTTAAATACTGAGGCAAGAAACCAAAATGTTCCCCAACGGGTACTTAGCCAACTCTGTTTCGGTCTGAAACTCGGAAATATTTCAGAACGCCAACCTGCACTTTCAGAAACTGCTTCTGCATCGGACCATGCAGCAAAAAGACTGAGGATATGACGCCGGTCATGCGCATTAGTACCCTGACGACGCCAGTCTAATGCGCCTGACCGACGTCAGCCTTATACTCTGGTATTCGGGCCGACTGGATGCGGACTATACCCAATAGTAAGGACTGCAGCAATGGGAAACGAAGAACATCATGATTATCTGAGTATGGAATTTCCCTGCCACACTCTTTACATTGTTTAAAGCCAGTAGTGGAACTTTTGGATTTATCTGCCATTGCCCTAAATAAAAACCAGGAGAGGCAGAAGAATAGAAATGAAGGAAAAGAATGGCAAACCAGTCACACCACAAGGAAAGCACTACCAACAATGGTATAAAGATTACTTAACGGTAAAGGGGAGGCAGAAGGGAACTACCAATGATGGTAGTGGAAATTACCAACCGCAGAGGGAAAGGTAAACACACACACTAAGTAGACTAGAGAAAAATAGTGAATTCTAAATCACTAGAGATTAATATCAGCAAACTAACAGGGAAGAGAGTAAAATACAAAGTTTTCCTTAGTTACAAGGCAGGAGTCGGCTGACGCGTCTTGCTGTAAGAGCAGTAAATGAGATCTGAGGTAATGTAGAGAGGGGCATTTTGGGTAGACTAGTAGCTTAACAGATTTTTTTGGCTGACGCAAGCTATATAACCAGATAAGTTATGAGGATCGGAACCGTACCCACAAGTCAAGAATAGATGAATAGTGACAAGATCAGATCAAACATTACTTTTTAAACCAAAATTTGACCTAGGTACACATACAACATTGCAGTTCTGTCAAACATAACTTTATACCTAAAATTCTGCATCAGAAGCAACACTTACATACAAATTTTGATGGCAGACAAGGGCCGGTTCAGTGTAGAATCTGCAAATTTCCCTACCCTGTGGATAAACATCCAGCTCAGAGCTAAGAATTTTTCTAATGGTTCATACAGCAAATCATAAACATACAAAGGTGAAATGCATGCTTTATTATGAATGTCTACAGATTTACACATTTTCTACAATCTCATACTCATGAAGAAAAAAGGAACACATGCAATTAAAACGACTTGGCTTACTTACTGGATTTCATTGCATTTTGAGGGTTTGCAGGTGAGCTCCCCCAGCCTGTAGCTGAGGTTCTGGTATCATCTGGATCACCCCATCCTGAACCAGTCTCATTTGGCTTTCCCCATGCAGATGTACCATTATCGACTGGGGTAGCAGTGGTAGAGGTCACATTTTCATGCCAACCAGCTTAAAAGAAAAAAAAAAATTAGTATTTTCCTACTACCATCACTGTACATGGATATACTTCAGTTATCAACAAAGTTCAGTTGTGCAGGCATATTCACAACTACGGATGCTCACCTGCAAAGACTGGTGCTGCAGCATCATTTGTAATGGACAGGAATTTGTCGCAGGTGAACATCTGATCCTCTGGTCTGACTTCAAGAGCATTAGCTTTTCCCAGAGCAGGGACTAGACTTCCCTCTAAAAGGCCAGAAGGATATACAGCATAAAAGATGCCAGTCATCCATGAAATCTTCAGTTCTCTCTCGGGGGTTTTCTGAGGTGGTCACCACCAATGTGTTCATAGAGCCTGAATGACAATAAAAAGGCAATCCTACCCAAAGAGTCCAGGAAAGAAGTGTAGAAGTCTGAATGTAATACCAAACTTGATTAGTAGTCTCCTGACTATGCTTCAGGCCATAAACATATCAGGAGGTGAGCAAAAGGCAGCCTATACAGCAGCAATGATCCTTTTACTAAAACATATACAGCTATGGTAAGTATTCTCACACAACTGTCCTATGTTGATCAGAAAGGTCACTGCTGAGGTATCACTTTTAAGTGAAAACAGTACTAAAGCACTACAAACCATGGGCACAGAGATTAGGGAAACTAAAATAGCAAACCCTGCTTTGTTCCTCAAAGGAATGTCCAGTTTACAGAACATGCAGGTCCAGGTAGCTGCCTGACATACTGATCAAATCATTGTAGAAAAGCTTCTCGTTTCTGTTGCATCTCTTAATATGCAACTGAAAGACTTTTCCATGCAAATTATAAACAGATGTGATCGGCTAGCAAGTTAAGACAGAGTTTATTTGGACACTGATCTGTGTCATTTTCCTTCTGAGAGAGAGAAATACCTAGCCAATTTGTGTAAATTATTACTGCTAACTCACTAAGCACTTCTGCCTTATTTTAAGGATTAGGGAGCAAGTGCCACAGTGGTGCAGTGGTTAGCATTGTCACCTCACAGCAAGATGTTCTCCAATTCAATTCTTGGCTGGAGAGCCTTCTGTGTGGAGTCTACATGTCCTCCCCATGGTCCAGTGATGTTAAAGACATGCAAGTAGGTGCATGCGTGAATGGGTGTGCCTTCTTTGAAGGTTGGGCATCAGGCTGGCACCTCGGCACTGTAAAAATCCACTGCCAATCATTAGCGGACCGGAGCTCCGCTGTGGCGACCCCTAACCGGGAAAAGCCGAAAGACTAAAATGAAAAGCTACATTCAAGACCACCATAGACACTACCTTGAAATTGAGAAAGAACAGGCCCACTCTGCCACCATGAAGTATCTGATAAGGCCCTCAAGCACATTAAGGTCTGCAATTCTGAAATTCTCTAGGATGAAGCCATGAAGTAATAGTCACCAGGAAGAGAGTTTTGAAGAAAAATAGTTTAATAAATGAATGTGCTGTGCGAATGGAGTAAAAGCCAGCTTCCCTATCAGACAGAATGTCTAATATCTGGGGAAAGGAAAAAAATAGCTTTCTAAAAGATCTCAAACGTAAGACCCAATTAAGAAATAGTTTGAAAGCAAAGACAGATACCAATAAAACAAAGCAATGACAGCTGTAAGATGCATACCACTTAACTTCTTAGAGCAAGCAATCTGGACAAAGCCATAAATAATTGGGTGACAAAGGCTCAAAAATAGGTACGATTTTTAAACATTGCTCTTACAAGCATTGAAAGTTGACAGAACAGGTTTTGCATTAGCATGAATTTTCTGAAAGGTAGAACGTCTGAATCGCAAATACATTATTTTATGAATTCATTCCTCATTAATTTGCCAAAGATTTACCAGAAAATGACAATTTTATGAGAAACAGACTAATAATAAGTGGCAACAATCTATCTATAGCAGTGTCTTTCAGCTTTTCCCAGTTAGGGGTTGCCACAGCGAAACACCGGTCCACTAATGATTGGCAGTGGATTTTTAAGGTGTTGAGTTGCCAGCCCGGCCCAACCTTCAAAGAAGGAACATCCATACATACACACACCTACCTGCATGTCTTTAATGTTCACTAAATCGAGGGGAGGACAAGCAGACTCCGCACAGAAGGCATGCCAGCCGAGAAATTAACCAGAGAACCTCTTGCAGTGAGGGTAACAATGCAAAAATCTATCTGCGCACACTATAAAAATCTGTACAGTTGAGAGGTAAGGTAAGATACACTGAGTAAGGCATAAGACAAGCCCTTATCAAACAGGCTTAAATAAAGCATGGATTCTTGAATACAAGGCATCTGGAATCGTATGCCATGTTCCTTAAACTACATTGAAAACATGACACCATTTAGCCAAGTGGAATTTCCTGGCTTCCATTAACATACAAAGCAACTTAGCAGGAAAGGAGGGATAGTGTGGCATCAGAGTACTGAAGTCAAAGGTGTTGACTAGAAGCTTATTAGATGATGGAGGACAAGTGTCCCTTTTCCTGTTGGTTCAGTGACCTGTGAGAAGTGGGTGAGACCTTTCTTTGCTCAGCCCCAGTGGTTGGGAGAACCAGTATGATTTCTGTGAAGAGGAATAACATTAGGATTGCTAGCATGTTCTCTAACCTTTAAGATGACCCTAAGGATAAAGGGGAAGGTAATGTCTCAACTAAAGTCAGTATTTCTCTACTCTTGCAGACAAAGGACAATTGCGTAAGCAGACTTACCGTAAAGTACAGTTTTGTACCTACCATAAATGTAGATGTCCGATAGGAATGCATCTGCAGTCCTTACAAATGGGTTGTCCTGTCGTCAGGCAGCCCTTCGGTCGGCCGGATTCCAAAGTCTGGGTCTGGCCTCGGCTGGTGTCGCACTTCACCAGACGTCATAGCTGCAGTTATTCGGGTATAAAGGCATCAGCCGACGCCATTTTCCTCAGTGTTTCTTGCCCCAGATGCCAGGTGCCCTCTAGGAAGGCTAAATTTGGATAAATGCCAATGATTCCAAATAGTAGAGAGCAAACAAAAAAAAGCATGTATGTACATATATACAAACAAATACACCATAATAGATTCCCCCAGCTAGCTATAAGATGGGCAAATACCCTAGGAGTACCACAGAGGGGAAGGAGGGTGGGTAATCCTGACTGCAGATGCATTCCTATCGGACATCTACATTTATGGTAGGTACAAAACTGTACTATGTCCTTCAAGGATGCATCTGCAGTCCTTACAAATGGGTAGAATACCATAGCCAAACTGGGGGAGGAGGAAAAATAAAATTATGGTGTAGTTAAGATCCCTTGCAAAACAGCAGTGGCAAAACCTGCTCGGGATCTAGAGTATAAAGGTAAATTATAATGCTTGGCAAATGTATGCACGGAGCTCCAAGTAGCAGCCTCTAAAATGTCCTTGGTAGCCACTCCTCGTAGGAAAGCTGTGGTAGTGGCTGTAGCCCTTGTAGAGTGAGGCCTGATGTTTTCTGGGGTTTTCTTTCCATGGTAGGAGTAGCAAAATCTGATGCAATTTCCTATCCACTTGGAGATTGTCTGTTTTGAAATTGCTTTTCCTTCCATTCCTGTTGCATATGCTACCAGTAGCTGGTCCGTTTTTCTATTGCTCTTGGTCCTGTCCAGGTAGTAGCGTAATTGTCTGTGTACATCCAAGGTATGCAACAGTCTTTCTCCCCTGTTCTGTGGGTTGGGGAAGAATGTAGGTAGGTGGATAGCCTGATTTAAAGATACTCTGGAGACCACTTTAGGCATAAAAGTAGGATTTGTTCTCATGGACACTATCTTGATGGAAGATCAGGAAGGGTTGTACTGCCATTAATGCCTGTAGCTCAGATACCCTTCTTGCTGAAGTGATTGCCAGCAGGAAAGCAGTTTTCCATGATAAGTATTGCAATTCTGCTGTTGCTGCTGGTTCGAAAGGAGGAAGTGTCAATTTTTCTAGCACAAAGTTCAAGTCCCATGCTGGCAATGGTGGCTTCCTAGGAGGTTTTACATTTTTAATTCCTCTCAGAAACTGCATGAGCAGAGGGTGTGAGAAGACTGGAGGATCCAAGCCGTATTCTGCTGAAATAGCTGATGCATGAATCTTAATGGAAGAATAGGACAGGCCTTTGTGGAAGAGCTCTGCCAAGTATTCCAGGATGTTGGCTATGTTTACCAGTGACACATCTTCTCCTTTTGCAGTACTCCAAATGAGATATATTTTCCATTTTGCTGAATAATTTTTCCTTGTTGAGGGTCTGCGAGCCTCCAGGATAATGTCTTTAACCCTTTGGGATAAATTTGGGTTAATTGGTCTTATGCAATGTTCCAGGCAGTCAGCTGCAGAGTTTTTAGGTTTGGATGCAGGATGTTGTAGTTGTTCTGTGTTAACAGCAAGGGAACCAGGGGTAGGGGCCATATTTGTTCCCGAGACATGCTCCTCAGTAATGGGTACCAATGTTGTCTTGGCCAGTCTGGAGCTATCAGAATGATCCTTGGACGGTCCTCTTTGATCTTCAATAGCACCTTGTGCATCAAAGGAAGTGGTGGGAATGCATATGCTGTCAGGTTTTTCCAACTGAAAGATAGGGAGTCCACCTTCCAAGCAAGTGGGTGGTACGTCCTTGTGCAGAATTTCTTTAGCTGGTGATTGCGAGGGGATGCAAATAAGTCTATTTCTGAAAGTCCCCATTCTCTTGCAATGGTTTTGAAGATGTCCGGATGCAGCATCCATTCGTGGGCATCCGTGGTAGTCCTGCTTAATATGTCTGCTAGAATGTTTTCTTTTCCTGGCACAAAAATTGCTTGTAATTGAATGTTGTAGCTCAGGGCCACATTCCAGAGGTCCAGTGCCATCCGGCATAGAGGGTACGAATGTGTGCCTCCCTGTTTGTTGATGTACCACATAACTGTGGTGTTGTCTGTCCTTATCATCAGGTGACCTTGTTGGAGAAATGGTCTGAATGTCTGAATTGCCAGTTTTACTGCCAGCATTTCCTTTAGATTTATGTGTAGGTGCAGCTGGTCTTGAGTCCATAAACCTTGTATGCACTTGTCCAGCATGTGGGCCCCCCAACCGAGGTCTGAGGCGTCTGTCGTGATGGTTTGGCTTGGTTGAGTGCTGTGGAAGGGCAATCCTGTGTTTGCTTGACAGGCCTGAGCCCACCATTGGAATTCTCGCTTCAGGCATGGAATTATTGGAATTTGGGTTTCTAGGCTGTGTTTGTGTTGAGACCATAAATTCCTTAGGTACCACTGTAACTTTCTCATATGCAGTCTGGCATGTGGAACCAATATTATGCAGGATGCCATGAAGCCCAAGGCTTGCAGGACTTTTCTTGCTGTTAGATGGTTCTGCTTTGTTAATGCCAAGAAGTAGAGAGGTAGTTGCTCCTGTTTTTCTACTGTTAGGAATGCCATTTGTTTCGATGTGTCCAGCTCTGCACCCAAAAAGGTTATCCTTTGGGATGGTATCAGCCTTGACTTTTTTATATTGACTGTATATCCCAGGGCTTGCAGTAGGTAAGTGACCCTTTTCAAGTCTTCTGCTAACTTGTTTTTGTTGTCCGCTTGTATCAGGCAGTCGTCCAGGTAAGGGTAGATTTGGATTCCCTGAAGCCTGCAATGAGCAATTACTGATGCCAGGCATTTCGTGAACACTCTGGGCGCAGTAGATAAGCCAAAGGGCAATGCTGAGAATTGATAATGCTCTGATCCTGCAAGAAATCTGAGGTATCTTCTGCAATTTGGTCATATGGGCACGTGCAGGTATGCCTCCTTGAGATCTAGAGTTACCAGCCAAGACTCCTTGCCCAGCATGGGAAGAAGCTGCTGTAGAGTCAGCATTTTGAATTTTGGAACAATGAGGAATGTGTTTAAAGCGGACAGGTCGAGAATAGGTTTCCATTTGCTTTCTTTTCTTGGTACCAGGAAGAGTCTGGAGTAAAATCCCTTTCCTTGCTCCATAGATGGTACCTTTTCCACAGCTCTCATCCTTAATAACTGAGATATTTGTTTTAGAGCTTCTGCCTTTTGATTTGGAGGTAGATTTGGCATTCCTCTCTTCCCTGGTAGAGTATGGAAGTGAAACCTGTAACCTTGGTCTATTGTCTGCAAAATCCACTTGTCTGTTGTGATGTAATGCCAGTTTATTGAAAATAAGGCTAGCTTGCCGCCTAAGGGTGCTTCTAGTTGTTCCCTGGTAGGCGGTGTCAGAGCCAAGTCACTGTGATTGTCCTGTAGTTGTGGTGGTGGCTGTGTCTGTGGCTGTACCTCGTTGGTTGTTACCCTGCCACTGGCGTCCCCTGTAGGCACCCCTGGATTGGTTTCTGCCTCTTGAACGCCTATTCCTGCCTCTCTGAGCTCTGGAGGAGTCTGGAAAGGACCAATTCTTGGAGGGCCAATTCCTGCTAAATCTTGGAGGTTGGACCTGTAAGAAATCTTTCACTGTTTGGACAGATTTTGCCTTCTCTTCCATCTTCTTCAGCACCTGTTGTGCAGGTGAGCCAAACAAATTGATCTTATCCATAGGAGCATCTAATAGTTTTGATTTGACATGGTCTGGTAAGGCCTGCTCTTTTAACCATGCATGCCTTCTGATAACTGTGCCAGTCATGGCTGATCTAAAGGAAGCCTCCAGTGCATCATGGCCGCATTTTACAGAATGGTTACTGACTTGCTGAATGTTATGTACCATTTCCTGAACAGATTTTTTGTCTAAAGGTTCATCCGAGGACAGCTTTTTGGTTAACTGATCTAGCATAAATTCTTGATATTGGATCATGTGAAATTGACAGTTCAAGGCCCTAGCTGAAAGAGTAGCAGAAGTGTAAACTTTTTTACCCCATCTCTCTAAGGACCTGGATTCCCTTTCAGAGGGGAGGGTTTTTGGCAGAGGTAGCTGCTACAGCCTTAGGTCCCTGGGAGATAGTCTCGGGATCTGCAAAAGGAGCCTTATACAAATGGTAATGCGTGTCCGGGACCCTGTAGTGCCTATCGGGCTTAGCAGGGGCCGGAGGTAGAGAATCAGGAGCAGTACAAGCATCATTAAATGCATCATCTACAACAGAAAGAACTGGAGGTATGGCTAAAGGCCTATGCTGTGGTAAATGCAGAAAGGTTCTAAGCCTTTTTCTGGAGTCTGAAAAATCCTGGCCCTGCCACTGAAATTGTTCCCTCATAGCATGCAAGGTTTCCCCATAGGAAAATTCCTCAGGCGGAGAGGCAGAAGGGATGGACTCTTCAGCATCAGAGTCTTCATAAGGGGAGAAAGGAGCCTCTGGAGGGTCTGTATTATCTGAATCATCAGAGGAATCATCTGAAGAAACTGGCTCAGGGGGCTCTGCTCTAGGCCTCTTCTCTGGAGGTGGGTGAGAGGCCCTGTCTGGTTGAGGTTGGGATCCCCGGATTAAAGAAATGAGATCCTCTGCTAAACTCAGCATTTGTGAACTAGAGCTAGGCCTGTGAGAGGGGGTCTTAGCAGGCACAGATTTTGTAGCTTTAGCTGCTTTAGCCCTGGCAAAGGCCTTAATGGACATGGCTGCAGGTGGCCTAGCAGCTCCACGTGCAGGGGTTGAAATATCCAAGGGTATAGTGTCAGATAATTCCTGTGAAACTGCAATAGCAGGTGGTAATTCAGAAGCCGATTCCACCAGGTTGGAAGAGGCCTCGGTAGAAGGTAAGTTTTCGGCTGAAGGAAGAACCGTTTGCTCGGTTTCAGCCGAAACAGAGACACTTTCGGTTGGCTTAACCGCGGTTTCGGCCGAAACCGCGGACCGCGAGTGTCGGTCCTTTTCCTTGAGCTTTTTAGATATTTGCGTAGTCGGAGGATCCGACGGCATAATATAAGCAAAATCGGAGCCGAAAAACTCCTCAGCAAATTCCGACCGACGTCTAAGCGTCCGCCGGTTAAAAGAAGCACAGGCTAGACAAGCTGCTACGTCGTGGTCTGGGCCTAAACAAGGTAAGCAGTAAGAGTGGAAATCTTTATGAGGTATTTGTTTCCCACAAGTTAAACAGTTATTCACTTTTTCTGACCATCGGCTGAGGCAAGAAAGAGTCCCCAACGGGGTACTTAGCTTTTTAGAAGTCTTCGGTAGTAGAAGAAGTATTCGGTAGTAGTAATCTCTGGTTCTGACCGACCGGCACTTGCGAACAGCTTCTGCTTCGGGCGCCACGCGGCAAGAAAGACTGAGGAAAATGGCGTCGGCTGATGCCTTTATACCCGAATAACTGCAGCTATGACGTCGGGTGAAGTGTGACACCAGCCGAGGCCAGACCCAGACTTTGGAATCCGGCCGACCGAAGGGCTGCCTGACGACAGGACAACCCATTTGTAAGGACTGCAGATGCATCCTTGAAGGACATCAGTACATGTCTAAATGATCACTACTGCGGTAGCCTTAGCTATATAGGTTATATCCTGCAAAGGGTACAACAGCCAGACAGTTTCCAAAGCTTTTAGGGCACCTTCAACGGGCCTAAACCATTAGGTAATCTCGAGATGAGCCGACTAAAAAAAAGACAGGCATGGGTACAAAACCACTCAGAGCTTAGCTATTTGGGTAGATTACCCTAGTTTGCTACACTTAGCAGGTGGAATAAGCAGGATCCATGAGTCCCTGGAAAATGGTCTTAGCAAAGCCTAATCTAGACCTAGACAAGGAATCAAGCTTCTCATGTTTTGCAAATGTACAGAGGAGCAAATTGCTTCTTCTAGAATATTTCTAGAATCCAACCCTTTCCAAAAAGCCATAGAGGAAGATAGGCCCCAGATAGAGTGGGTCTTGACCTTAACTGGAGTAGTTTTGTTGTGTTGAGAACAATAAATGGTAATATAGCCTGAGACAACCGTATGAAACTGGTCTGCTTTGGCAAGGGTTGCCCTTTCCTCTTACTTTCAAAAGAAATAAACGATCCTCGGCTCTGAAAGAGACAGTGCTTACTGTCAAGATAGTACCTGAGCTGGGTCTATATTAAATTCTCGAAAGCTGACAATGTCGAATCTGACAGTGTCGACACGAGAACAGCGAAACTGCAGAACATCGAACAAGTAAACGGAAATCTCCATAAGGGAAGATTTCTGTTTACTTCAATGTAGTGCAGTCTAGGAGTTGGTATATTTAAGTAGCGGGGGGTGTGGGGGTGCAGGGGGGCTTGACCCCCTGCCTACACCGTTTATTTTTTTTCTAGTTGTTTTTATTTTTTTTTTCTGAACATTCGATGTTTTAATAGTCTGATCACTAAAGGTCGACCTTTAGTGATTCGAACGGTTAAATATTCGATGTTCTAATATAGACCCCCTGAGCTGTCTGTGAACATACAGGGTACGGAGTATTTATTATCCCTCATTTTTAGGTTCAGGAAAGAAAACAGCAAGATGGACAGGTTGTTTCAATATAAACTTGGATACCACTTTATATAAAAAAAGAAGGATTAATTCTCAAAGAAAATCTGTACCAGTGGAAAATGAGATGGTGTTGACTTACCATAACAGCTTGCAACTCTGATACCCTTCTTAAAGAGGTCAGAGCAATCAGTGTAACTGTTTTCTCAGTTAAAAACCTCAAGTCAGCCAGGTTAGCAGATGATTCGAATACAGCAACATTTTGAAAAGAGAATGCATTGAAAGAGTAGAATCCATGAGCAGGTATGCTAAAATGGGTGATAAATGAAACTGATAAGCGTAAGAAAGCCCACAGTATTTTAAAACCAGAGAAAGAATAGTTGTGTAAAATCTTACCATAACCACAGATGCCCTTCTCCTTCCATGTTGCAGTATACTAGGTGTGGGATTTCCTGCCCTCAGGCGACTCGTACATTGGCCTCTATACAAAAGCTTCAGCTTGGCTGCTGTAGTGTGCATGGGACATCATACGTAGGGCCATAAACCAAGGGGCCTTAAATGTGACGTCTGCACGCACAATCCTCAGAACTTGAAGGCCAGTAGGCAGAGAACAAGGCCCAGCAGGTGGTGTGCCAGTTGTTTACAGGTGTGTGACTTGGAGACCTACTGAAATGTAGGTAGTACAGGAAGGTACAAGACCTGGGGGTGTCTGGTGGGTGGGAAGGAATACTGGAACATGGAAGAGAAGGACATCTACGTTTATGGTAAGATTTTACACAACTATTCTATGTCCTCCTATTCGTATGCTGCAATATTCTAGGTGTGGGAGCGTACCACAGCTTAAGAGGATGAGAGGGTGGTGGTAGAAGCAGAGGGTTCTATAAGACCCTGCAGGATTGCCCTGGCGAATCCTGTCCGAGCTCTGGAAACTTGGTCCAATTTGTAATGATTGGTGAAGGTATTGTTAGTGGCCCAGGTGGCTGCTTCCAAAATGAATGGTGTGTCTAGGCCTTTCATGAAGGCGCTTGAGGTGGCCACAGCTCTAGTGGAATGGGCCTGGATTCCAGTTGGGGGCTCCTTTCCATGGTGAGCAGCAGCAGAAGCAAATAGCTTTCCTGCTCCAGCATGCAATGGTTTGCTTGGAGACTGCCTTGCCCAGGGCTCTGGGGTGGAAGGAGACAGAGCTGGTTAGTCTTTCTGATGGCTTTGGTTTTCTCCAGGTAGAATCTAAGTTGTCTGTGCACATCCAGGGAGTGCAGTACCCTCTCCCCTTTGTTAGTGGATGAGGGGAAAAAAGGTGGGCAGATGAATGGATTGGTTAAGAGAGAGATCATTGTCCACTTTATGCATAAAGGAGGGGTTGGTTCGCACCGACACCCAATCTTTGTGGAAGACAGTGTAGTGGGGACAGGCCATTAGAGCCTGCAGTTCTGACACTCTTCTGGCTTAAGTGACAGCCACCAGAAGGACAGTCTTCCATGCACACATCTGTAAGGAGGAAGGCCCGGCAGGTTCAAAGGGATGTTGGGTTAATTTCTCTAAGATGTAGTTAAGGTCCCAAGGTGGAGGGCTAGGTTTCCTAGGTGGTCTCATGTGCAAGACCCCTTTAAGGAAGAGCTTTATGTCGAGCCTGGCCAGCAAAAGGGGGTGCTCCAGGGGCAGGCAGGCTGATATGGCCGAGAGGTGTACTTTTACAGAAGAATAATAAAGGTCACTTTTTATCAATTGACACAAGTAGTTTAGAAACAGGGGAACCTCAGCGGAGCTGGGGTCCCTTCCCTTTTGCAGAGACCATTTTGCAAATCTTTCCCATTTAACCAGGTAAGATTTTCTGGTGGTAGGTTTCCTTGCCTCCCTTAGGACTAAAAGCATGTCATCTGAGTAGTGGTATCTGAAAGGAATCAAAAGTTTATCACCCACAGAGTCAAAGACAACATCTGTATCTGTGGGTGTAGGAGAGTTCCTTTGTCATGTGAACGTAGGTCCCACCTTGTTGGGTAACAGAGTGATTTCCCTTGGCTAGTTTGTGAAGTAGGGGGAACCAGTGCTGCCCTGGCCAGTAGGGAGTCACTAACAAGATTTTTGGTTTGTCCTTCTGAATTTTCAGGATGTTCTGAATCAGTGGGAATGGGGGCATAAAGGAACTTCCCCTCCCAAGAGATACTGAAAGCGTCCACTCTCCATGCTGGAGGGGAGTGGGTTTTTGAGCAGATGATCTGCAGTTGCCTGTTCTTGGAGGAATAAAAACAAACAAATGAGCTGGAAACCGAAATCCCAAGGCAAACAATTTATTAGAAACAGTTAGATTAGCAAATGCTTTCGGAGGGCACAATGTCTCTCCTTCTTCAGACTAAAAAATACAGAACAATACTCTCTGTCTTTATATACAAGTGTATATTAGGCAAACAATTAAGCCTGATTAAATTAATTAGCAAATTACTTAAATACGCTTCACTTCAGCACTATACATATACAAATTAAAACTGTGCTGCAAAAATGTTAGCTATAGAGTTAAACGTAAACAAGTGGTACTGTTGTTTTACCCCCTACTAACAACAACCCCTGGTAAAATAACATAACATAACATATGTTACACCTTAATAACACCAATCCTAGCATTTTTAATTAAGTAAAGCTCCTTTTTGGAAATCATATAACACCCATAGAGCACTAGAAACATTAAAACCATGTACAAAATGTAATATGTGTGTAAATATATATATATATATATATATATATATATATATATATATATATACACATTGATAAACAAAAATACATAACCTTATACTCAAAGTTAAAAATTAAATTTAGAATTTAGAATATAGAATAAAATTCACCTCTTCATAGAAAGGTATTTTAAAAAACAACTAATGGAGACGTGATCGTTCAACCCAGGGTTCTTGGAGGAAGTAAACAGGTCTATTTGTGGAGCACCCCACCAGTGGACTATGTCTAAGACCACCTCCCTGTTCAGCATCCATTCGTGTTGAGGCGAGGAGGTCCTGCTCAAGAGATCTGCTTGATGGTTGCCCTGTGAGGGCATGTAGAGCACCTGCAGGGCTAAGTTGAGCCGGTTATCCCATACCAGCAGGGATAGACTGCACAGCTGATGGGGCTCTGTTCCTCCCTGCTTGCTGAGGTACCACATCACCGTGGTGTTGTCGGTGACAATCTGGAGCACCCCTGGAACCAGAAGGGGGTGGGTGAAGGTCTGTAGAGCTAAGAAAACTGCTGTCATTTCCCTGATATTGATGTGTTTGGCCTGAAGAGAGGGATGTCATTTTTCCTGAAGCTTGTAAGAGGCCAGAGCTGCTCCCCAACTTAAATCTCAGGCATCTGTATGCATAACATGGGCTGTGTGTGGGGGGAGAGGGGCTGTAGTGGGAGCCATGGGTTTAATTTCACTTCCTGGGTCCATTTGATTTCTGTATTCAGACAGGGAAGGAGGGGAATGGCCTGCTCTAGGGGATGTAGGTGCTGGGACCAGGTATTCTTCAGGAACCACTGCAGCTTGCACATGTGCATTCTTGCCAGAGGTAGCATGGGGATTGTTGCTGCCATCAAACCCAGGAGATGAAGAAAATGCCTGCTGTCACCTTTCGGGATAGCTGAGCTTCCTGGAAGTGGGAAGTTAAAGACAGAACCTTGTCCTGAGGTAGAAAGGGCTTCATTGTGTCTTTTCTGATTCTGTAGCCGAGGAAGATCTTGTCCTGGCTTGGGATCTAAGAGGATTTGGGGAGGTTGATGGTGAATCCTAGGTTCTGCAGATGGGACATGGTGAAATGTAGATGCTTTAATAGAGCATACCTGGACTCTGCCAGAATCAGGATGTCGTCCAGACAAGGGTACATTTGTATCCCTTGAGTACTGCAGAAGGCAATGGCTGGGGCTAGGCACTTTGTAAAGACCCTGGGGGCCGTGGATAAACCAAAGGGCAAGACAGTAAATTGGAAATGAAAGGAAGGGCCAGAGAACTGCAGGAATGGTCTGTGGGAACTCCTGATGGGTATGTGCAGGTAGGCTTCCTTTAGGTCTAGGGTGACCATGAAGGCCTTGGCTGGAATGAGAGGCAGCAAGGTGGAGAGGGAGAGCATTATGGAGGAGGGTACCTGAAGATGTAGGTTTAGAAAGGACAGATCTAAGATGGGTCTCCAGGGGCCATTTTTTTGGGGGGACCAGGAAGAGACAGGAGTAAACCCTTTTCCTTCTTGTCCTGGAGGAAAAGGCTCTATTGTGCCTAGTCATAGAAGATCTGCCAGAACTTGTGGCATGAGATGGGCCTGGTTTTTGGGGAGGGAAGAGATGCCTCTTCTGTGTGGCTTCTCTTTCCAGGATAGGAAGTACCCTTTTTGGGTAATGTTTAAAACCCACTGGCCTGAAGTGATGGTTTGCCAAAGGGGAAGACCGTGGGAAAGGCGGGCTGAGTGGGGGAGGTGGGTAAGGTAGTTACACATTACTGGGGCATCCTCTGTCCTGAAAGGGCTGCCTGGGTTGCTGTGGTAGAGCAGAGGATCTGGAGTTAGTTGGCCTTCTGGCCCCTCTCCTGGACCTGGAAGAGGAGGGCTGTGGAGTATGTCTTACAAAGGTGGCTTTAGCAGGGTAGTTCGTATAATACTTTGGTATGGGCAACACCAGCAGGTGCTTAATGTCCTGGAGTTCTTTACGTTTTTCTTGCAGACTTTTAAAAAGGTCAGCAGACCAACAGCACAGTGTGGTCCAGAGGGGCGTCCAGGATTTTAGCCTTGAAGTCCTCGGGGAGGTTCTGGAGTCTTAGCCATGAATACCTCCTGAGGGCTGAAGCAGATGCTGCAGACCTGGCGGATGCTTCTGCAGCATTGTAGCAGCACCTTATGGAGTGCCTGGCTACCTGTTGCGCCATGGAAAGCTTGGATGAGATGTTTGTCTTACTGGGACTGTCAGGCAAGGAAGCCAGCATGGAGGACACTTGAGAGACCAAGTCTAATGCATACTTGGTCATGTGGGTCTGATAATTTATGGCTCTGAAAGCCAAAGTAGAAGTGTACACCTTCATCCCCATCCTATCCATGTACTTACTGTCTTTCCACATTTGGTAATCGACTCGTGGGACTTTTTGGGTAGGTTGGTACCAGAATTAGCTGATGGGGTAAAATGGTTAGTAACAATCGATGTGGTGGATTTGTTCTCGAATATCCCCAGAGATGATGGATTGCAGAGATTACAGGAGACTATAATGTGGTCCAATTTAATTTCTTGGGAAAAGACCTTACTTATAATGGGATTTATGGAATTGGTACTTACACATAATTACATTTGGTATGAAGGCGAATACTACAATCAGGAGAAAGGGGTGGCAATGGGGGCGGCATGCACCCCCATTTATGCCAACCTGGTAGTATTCGACTGGGAAAAGCAATATGTACTCAACACCCATTGGAATCAATACATTTCTGGATATTTCCGTTATTTGGATGATATTTTCATCTTGTGGAAGGGGGACCTTGACCAATTGAACCAGTTTCATGTATATTTGAATTCATGTAGCGAGCATTTTAAGTTTACAATGGTTAGACATCAGGATACCATACCCTATCTGGATGTTCAAATAAGTTTAAAGGAAGGGAAATTTAAGTCCAACATCTTCCGGAAGGAAACTTTTAGTAATTCTTATCTACACTACACGAGTAATCATCCTTGGGCTCAAAAAAGGAATATTATAAAGGGTCAATGTATCCGGGTGGCCAGGATGACCTCTGAGAGGGAAGATGTAGAGCAAGAATTAGCAAAAATAGCTGTGTTTTTTAAGGAGAGGGGGTACCCGACGGATATGATAGAAGACACTATTGGATACGTTAATAAACAGTGGGGTATTAAATACAAGCCTCTGATTGGGGTGGGTCTTGTCAACCAAATGAAAGAGGATGGAGTTAGGGGTGACCAAGAGGAAACTTTTGGTAAATATGGTATGGCATGTGTACTGCAACATAATAACTTCAGTGGACAAGTTAAGAAAATTATTCACCATAATTGGAATATTTTAAGAGTGGACGACAAGATGTATAAAATTTTGGGAGAAGTGCCCCATTTTGTACATAGAAGGGGGAACAACATGAAGGGGTTGTTGGAAAAGAAAGTGGAAAAGTACAATGATATAGTAGAGAGATTGGGTACCATGTGTGGCACCTGTAATCAATGTAGATATATAGTAAAAACCAAGACAGTAGTGCTATCTAACTATAATAAAACAAGCATAAAATATCAGAGAGGGAATTGTAGAACTAACAATTTAGTGTATTTAGCCACCTGTAATGACTGCCCTTGTTTTTATGTGGGGATGACCACCCGCTGTTTAAGGAACAGGATTTACGACCATATGTACAGTGTAAAGAAAAAAGATGGTAATAATGCACTATCGAAGCATTTGATGGATAGCGCAACATGTTCAGGGTTCAAATTCGGAATATTGGAGGTAGTAAAAATGAACATAAGGGGAGGGGATACAAAACTAAAAGTGAGTGATAAGGAAATCAGGTGGCAAATCAAATTAAATGCATCTGTCTACCCTGGGATAAACGAGCAGATTTCTATTAAGCCTATTTTAGATGTTATGTATAAATGACATAATCCCTAGAAGGAATGTATTGTTTCCACCTACTTATTTATTCCACTCAAGTGTATTTATGTATACTTTGTAAAACAAGCCAGTACACATGATTCATTCATTCATTTATTTACTCACTACTTTCATGTGTATTTCATGCATACTTTTTTTAAAACAAGCCTGTACATATGATGTACTTATTTAATTATTTATTTATATGCATAATTAATTTTGGAGTCCAGAAGCACTAGTTATTTTTTTATGTGTAGGAGTTATAACTAATATTTTTAATATGAATTTAATTAAAGTTGTAAACATTTTAGAAGGAACTACAATATGCACTAGCACTTTAAATTTGTCATTTATGTAATGGAAGAAAGTCAGGTGATGTAAATGGTAGTTTTAAAAGGAGAATGATTAGTTTATTTGGTTAGTTCTGATGAAGTCATTACTTGATGAAAGCGCTTAACTGTTTTCATTGTGTGAATAAAATACGTTTTTATTGGACTTTTGTAGTGCTGGTGCTTTGAGAGACTACTTTTGGAACAGTTCGTGGGACTTGTGATATTTATCAGTTGTTTACTTACTGTCTTTGTCAGTGGGTAGTAGGGAGGCAGAGGGCAGCAGTCTAGATTGCTTATCTGCCGTGGTGGCACCAACAGCTGGGTCTGCCAAGGGTGGCTTAACTAAGAATTTGTGGTCCTCTGGTACTTTATAGAAGTGGTCAGGATGCTTAGGGGCCGGAGGCTGGGAGTCAGGGGCCTTAGAGTTAGCAATGAAGGCATCCAAGTAAGCAGGCAGAACAGGGGGAACTGCTGGAGGGGAGGGTGATTCCACTTGCAGAAGTTCAAAGTACCTTTTTTGGGTGTCAGTCATTTGGGAAGTGTCCCATTTAAAGTAATCATTCATCTTGGTGATGGTCTCACCAAAAGTAATGTCCTCACAGGGAAGAGTCTCCCTCCACAGAGTCCTCATCCAGAGAATCATATTCATGGGGGGGAGGCAATCTGGGAAACCTAAGAAATTGACTCCTCTGATGAAGAGAAAGAAGAGCCATGTTCTCCCCTAACCTGAGGGGGTTGTGGATGGGAGGGAAGAAGCAAAGACAGACTTAGGGCTCAGAAGAGGAAGTGGCTGAGGCTGAAGGCCAAACGGCCATGAAGTTCTGCATGAGAGCAGAAGTGAAGGCCTGTCAATCCAGTGTGACTTCTGAAGAAGAGGAGGTATGTTTTGTTTTCTGCTTCTTTTTGGCCAGAGAGGAAGTAGAATGGCCTGGCGTCGGGTATGGAGATTAGCACATCCAAAGTCTGGATTCTTGCCGGAGGTACCACCTAAACTGGTTCCCCCTCGACGGGTGTCGAAGTCTGAGTCAGCACAGAGGACGTGCCTGTGAGCTGCGAAACGGCTTCCTCGAGGGACGCTGCTCAAGTCGAAGGATCCTCTGAGCGTGCCTCAACCCCTAGATCGGCAGTTGGCGGTGTGTCGGGAAGCGGAGTGGCAGGCGAAGAAGGCCTATGAACTTTGGTCTTCTTGAGCAAAGGTTCAGGTGCGGTCTCTGATGCAGGATCCACCCTAACGGCTAACCGTTTGAGGCGTCGGTTCTCGAAGTAGAAATTTAACATGGCTAAATGGCTGCACAAGTTCTTAGGCACAAATGATTGATAGAGAGCGTAGGAGGAGTGATCATGTTCCTGAGCCTAGGCAAAAAACACACCTGTCATGGGAGTCCTTATGGGGTATCTAGAGCCCACATTGGCACTTTCCCTTTTTTCCTGACATTAGCTAAAGGCTACAACAACCAAGCATTAGCTAAAACAACAGTCAAAAATAAGAAAATTTTAAACCCAGCAGTTATCTCTGTGAAGAAGCGATCGTACAATGTGAATGTCATCTGCGGCTGAAAAGTTCTGAGGATGTCACATTTAAGGCGCCTTGGTTTATGGCCCTACGTGTGATGTCCCACGCACACTAAAGCAGCCAAGCTGTATAGAAGCCTACGTACGAGTTGTCTGAGGGCAGGAATCCCACACCTAGAGTACTGCAACACAGGAATAGGAGGACATCAACTAGTCCCGAACGGGTGCTGGTTATGTTGTTGGCACCAACTAGAAAACCTTTCCCGTTTGCTAGTTTATGATTTTTCTAGTAGTAGGCTTTCTTGCCTCCATCAGTACCTTCTGCATGTCCATAGTAAACAGGTGCCTAGTAGGAACTAAAACGATATCATTGTGGCAGAAACTGAAGTTGAATTGGGAAGCTTGTGGTAATTGCCCCAGTCATTTCCAAAAGGAAGAAAGAAACGGGGTTGCCTGGGCTAGGAAGGAGTTGCCAAAATGATTTTGAGGGATTCCTTCTGAATCAACAACAGTACCTGGGGAAAGGGTGGAAAGGCATACAGGAACATTCCTGTACAAGGAAAAGAAAAGGCATCTGTCTTCCAGGCCTTCTTCCTGACACCTAGACTAAAATCTTACCAGCGGATTGTTCAGGAAGGAAAAAGATCTACTTGAGGAACTCCCCACAAATAGATCAAATTTTGAGAGACTCCAAATCTAGTTTCCATTCGTGAAGGTCTGCCCTTGTCCTGCTCAGCTTATCTGCTGCACAACTTTGCTCTCAAGCAATGTACGATGCCTGAAGACTGAGATCGTCCTGTAAAGCTATATCCCAAGTTAATATGGTTAGCCTGAAAAGGGGTATAACCTAGTTCCCCCTTGCTTGCTGATGTACCACATGACTGTTGTTTTGTCTGAAACAACTTGTAAGTGTCACGGGGACCAAACATGATTCAGAGTCGAGTGCCTTGATCAGGGCAAGTATCTCTTTTTACATTAATGTGCCTGCCATCTGTCCTGGAAGTCCCACACACATTGCACTTTTATCCCTCCTGAAACTGCTCCCAAAGCAAAATCCAAGGCATCTGCAGTGACTGACTGTTTTGTAGAGGGAGAGAGAAAGGGAAAACCCAGATTTAAGTATATTCTGTAGTCTCCACCAAGTGTTTTGTCTTCTTACAAATGCCCAGAAAGTACAGTTGTGTACCTACCATAAATGTAGATGTTCGAGTGTATTCACTGTTGCAGTCATTACACTTGGGTTATCCTGCTGGCAGGCTACCCGCAGTCAGCCTGAATTCCAAAGTCCTGGTCCGGCGTCGGTTGATGTAGCCTCTTCCCTGACGTCAGTGCGCCAGGGGTATAAAAGATGCAGCAGACGCCATTTTCTTCAGTTTTTCTTGTCCCAGATGTCAGGTGCCGCCAAAAGGGTAGGCTAAAAAATTCTGATCATAAAAAAGCATGCACATAACCTTCATCTACAAGCAAATACACCACATAGGTTGTATAGAATAGAGAAGTACAGATAAGTCCCAGCAATGAAAGGGGGATGGTGGGAGGGTAACCTGGACTGCAACAGTGAATACACTCGAACATCTACATTTATGGTAGGTACACAACTGTACTATGTTCATAGTGTTTCATTGTTGCAGTCATTACACTTGGGTTGAATCCCAAAGCTGAGGTTGGGTGGCTGGGCCTAAATAGAATTAGGAGTGGCTATGAGTCCCTGCAGAACTGCAGTGGCAAAGCCTGCTCTGGATTTAAAGTAAAGAGATAAGTGGTAGTGCTTTGTGAAAGTGTGCACTGAAGTCCAGGTTGCAGCCTCCAAAATGTCATTGGTTGGTACTCCTCTGAGGAAGGCTGCTGAAGTGGCTGCTGCTCTGGTAGAATGTGGCCTAATGCCCTTAGGCACTGATTTGCCATGTTGTGAATAGCAGAAACGAATGCAGTGGCCTATCCATTTTGAAACAGTCTGCTTTGAAATAGCTTTTCCTTGCGATCCTGCAGCATATGCCACTAAGAGTTGCTCAGTCTTTCTGAAAGCTTTAGTTTTGTCCAGGTAAAAGCATAGCTGTCTGTGTATGTCCAAAGAATGCAGAAGTCTCTCCCCCTTATTCTGCGGGTTTGGATAAAAGGTAGGCAAATGTATGGTTTGGTTAAGAGCCACACTGGACACTACCTTAGGCATAAATGTTGGGTTTGTCCTTAGAGAAACCCTATCCGGATGGAAAATAATAAAAGGTTCCACAGCCATTAGTGCCTGCAACTCTGAGACTCTTCTTGCTGAAGTTAATGCTAGGAGAAGAGCTGTTTTCCATGATAAGTATTTTATCTCAGCTGTATTGGCTGGCTCAAAAGGAGGCAGTGTGAGTTTTTCCAAGAAAAAATTGAGGTCCCATGCAGGTATTGGAGTTCTCCTTGGAGGTCTTATATTTTTGGCCCCTCTGAGATACTACCTTAGCAGTGGATGAGAGAAAATAGGTGGGTCCGTATTGTAATGAGCTGAAATGGCAGAGGCATGGTTCTTAATTGATGAGAAGGATGGACCTTTGTCCAGCATCTCAGTTAGGTATTGTAAAATCTGAGGAATATTTGGAACAAGCGTGTCAATTCCTTGTGCCTGGTTCCAAGCACAGAATCTCTTCCATTTTTTTGCATAAGATTTTCTGGTGCTGGGCCTCCTGGCCTCCAAAATAACATCCATAACTGCTTTAGAGAGAGGTGTGTCCTGAATGGTTACATTATCCGCCATGCAGCCAGACTTGGGGTTCTGAGTTGGCTGTGTAGGATCTGATTGTTTTGTTGGGTCAGCAAATGAGGAATTTGAGGTAATGCCCAGGATGGGCCTTGAGACAAGCTCTTTAGGATTGGGTACCAGTGCTGGCGTGGCCAGTCTGGGGCAATCAGGATCATTTTTGGCTTCTCTTGTCTGACCTTTAGGAGTACCTTGGGGAGGAGAGGCAGAGGAGGGAAGGCATATACTGAAAGGGCTTTCCAGTTGAATGAAAGGGCGTCCACTTTCTATGCTTGTTCGTGATGAGTCCGAGTGCAGAATCTCTAGCTGGCAGTTGTGAGGGGAGGCAAATACATCTATGTCTGGGCATCCCCATTTCCCTGTTATCATTCTGAAGATTTGTGGATCTAGTTTCCACTCGTGAGGATCCATGAGGTTTCTGCTTAGTTCGTCTGCCAAAATATTTGTCTTTTCTGGCAGGAATTGTGTTTGCAGGTGTACTTGATAAGTCAATGCTGTGTTCCACAAAGTCATGGCTTGTCTGCAGAGGGGGTAGGAATGTGTGCCTCCTTGTTTATGTACCACATGACTGTAGTGTGGTCAATCTTTATCAGCAGTTGTCCTGGATGAAGTAGGTCCTTGAAGGCTGTCAGGGCATTCTGTACAGCTAGCATCTCTTTTTGATTGATATGAAGATGCATTTGGCTTGTGGGTCATGTGCACTGAATACATTTTCCTGCCATGTGTGCCCCCAGGCATAATCCGATGCATCTGTTGTTAGTGTCTGCCTGGCTGTGGGTAAAGCGAATGGCTGTCCCTTGTTGTGTTGACAGGCCTGTGCCCACCATCGAAACTCCTGTTGCAGGCAGGGAATGAGAGTAATTAATGTTTCCAGGCTGTGGCAATGTTGATTCCAAACACTTTTTAGATACCATTGTAGTTTCCTCATATGCAGTCTTGCATATGGAATTAGTAGAATGCAGGATGCCATGTAGCCCTGCAGATAACTGGGTCTTTGTTGCCATGTTTTCGAAGTAAGAAGTCAGTTGCCTTTGTTTGTCTGGCGTGAGATAAGCCATCTGGGCAGTTGTATTTATGCTTGTACCCAGGAATATTATCTCTTGAGAGGGTACTAGTCTTGATTTCTTTTTGTTTACTGTGTACCCTAGGCAAATTAGTAATCTTTTAACAAACACCAGATGCCTTAGTAGAATGTCTTTGGTCTCTGCTTGAATAAGACAGTCATCCAAGTAAGGAAATATTTGAATTCCTCTGTCTGCAAAATGCAATTACTGGTGCCAGGCATTTTGTGAAGACCCTGGGCGCAGTAGATAAGCCAAAGGGCAGTGCAGAGAATTGGTAGTGCATTGAGCCAGCTATGAATCTGAGGTAACTTCTGCAAAACTGTCTGATTGGGACATGCAGGTATGCCTCTTTGAGGTCCAAAGTTACAAGCCAAGCCTTCTTGTCCAGCATGGGCAGAAGCTGCTGCAGAGTCAACATTTTGAATTTTGGAATGTCCAGAAAGGTATTTAGAATAGACAGGTCCAGAATTGGTCTCCAGGCTTTGTCCTTTCTTGGTACTAAGAAAAGTCTTGAGTAAAATCTTTGTCCCTGCTCTTATTGTGGCACTGGCTGAATAGCCCTCATGTCCATGAGAGATTAATCTTTTTTGTGCCCCTGCCCATTGATTGTGTGGCAGGTCTGGCATACCTTTTGCCTTTGGAAGGGTGTGAAAGTGGAACCTGTAGCCCTGAGAGACTATATTTAAGACCCATTTGTCCTGGGTGATCCTGTGCCAGTTTTGTGAAAAAAAAATGCTAGCTTTCCCCCTAAGGGAGCTGCCAAAAGATAAGTGCTTGGCATTGGCAAAGGGAAGTCATTGGGACTGTTACCTATAAGGCTGTGATTTGTCTTCTCTGCTTTTGGAGGTAGAAGCACCCCATTGTTTGGGCCTGTATGAGCCCTGGGGCTGTTGCCTGCCTCTAAGGGCATCTGAATCGGCCTCTTTGTGGCCTGACACTGGAAAGGACCAATTCTTAGAAGGCCAGTTCCTGCTAAATCTGGGTGGCTGTACCTGTAAATCCTTTACTGTCTGCATAGATTTAGCTTTATCCTCAATTTTCTTCAACACCTCTTCTGCCTTAACACCAAACAAAGTATCACGCTGTAATGGAGCATCCAATAATTTTGCTTTAACATGATCAGGAAGATTCTGTTCCTTTAACCAAGCATGCCTTCTAATAATAGAACCTGTAACAGCGGCCCTGCACAAGGCCTCCAGTGAATCATAACCACATTGCAAAGTATGTTTTCCCACTTGTTCAGCTGCATGCAATAAATCCTGCAAATCTTTGTTCTCAGAACATTCAGAATTTGTCAACATTTTTTGTTTTAACAAAGACTAAGTATTGATGATATTTGAGCATATGAAACTGACAATTTAAAGCCCTTACAGCCAAGGTAGCAGAAGTGTAGACTTTTTTCCCCCATCTGTCCAGAGCCCTAGACTCTCTATCTGGGGGACAGGGTTTTTATCAGTAGCAGCCTTGACCCCTTTGGGACCCTGTTAGATAGTTTCTGGGTCAGCAGCAGGGTTTTTATAAATTTATGGGAATCTGGAACCCTGTAGTATCTGTCCGGCTTAACAGGTGCAGGAGGTAGAGAGTCTGGAGACAGGCCGGACTCTGAAAATACATCTATGTCTAGAACAGGAGGAATTGCCAGAGGTCTGTGCTGAGGAAGTAAAGTCTCTAAAGCCTTTTCTTAGAAGCTGAATAATCTTGGCTCTCCCAGTGGAAATGCTCCCTCATGGTATGCAGGGTTTCCTCAAATGAGTAATCCTCAGGAAGAGAAGCTGAAGGAACAGAATGTTCAGCATCAGAATCATCATAGGGAGGACTAGAATATCCCTGCTCTGAAGAAGAATCAAAGGAAATGGAAAGCTGATCAGAGGAATCATATTCAGTATCTTGCCTAGGCCTCTTTTCAGGAGGGGGATGGGAACCCCTGATCAAAGTAATTAGGTCTTTGGCCATTTTGAGCATCTGTTTCTTAGGCATAGAAGTCTGTCCTGGAGAATGCTGTACTTGTTTCCTTGTCTTTAAAACTGCTTTAGACTTAGTTTTTGATGCTGAAGTAGGCTTTATATAAAGTTGTGTAGGTCTGAAAACACCCTCAGAAGCCGATGCCTGCTCAGCGGCTCAGGACCCATCTGAGGGATTCATTTCCGAAAGGCCAATACCTTGAGTATCCAGAGGCCTAGTTGTCTCCACATGGGAGTCGGAGGCGGCCTGTGGCTCTGAGGTAGTGGGAGTCAGAGGCTGCGAAAGCGCCTCACTGAGCACCGGCGACTGGCCTAGAAGAGGCTTCGTCGTCGGTTTTGGACCTCGGATGCCTGTCCTTTTCTTCATCCTTGCGCTTTTTATGAATTCCGGTCATCGGTTGTTCCGACGGCATTATATAGTTAAACCTTCAGCCAAAGTAATGAAAAGCAAAATCGTACAGACGCTTTATCGTGCGTTGGTGAAATCTAGCACAAAACTGACAACTAGCAATGTCGTGATCAGGGCCTAGGCAAGGAATACACTAAGAATAAAAACCCTTATGCGGTATTTGCTTCCCACAAGAAATACAATTGTTATTTTCTGACATCGGTCTGGAGCAAGAAAAAAGTTTCCCCGACGGGGTACTTCGCTTTATTGAAGACTTCGGATCTGAAATTCAATTTCGAAAACCTCAGGAGTCGGCCGACCGGCACTTGCGAACTGCTTTTGCTTCGGGCACCAAGTGGCAAGAAAGACTGAAGAAAATGGCGTCAGCTGCATCTTTTATACCCCTGGTGCACTGACGTCAGGGAAGAGGCAACAGCAACAGACGCCGGACCAGGACTTTGGAATTCAGGCCGACTGCAGGTAGCCTGCCAGCAGGATAAGCCAAGTGTAATGACTGGAACAGTCAAACACGATGAACAGCTGGGATTTGAAAAGACAAAGGATGCTGCTGCTGGAAAGTACAGTTTTGTACCTACCATAAATGTAGATGTCCGATAGGAATGCATCTGCAGTCCTTACAAATGGGTTGTCCTGTCGTCAGGCAGCCCTTCGGATCGTCGGATTCCAAAGTCTGGGTCTGGCTCGCTGGTGTCGCACTTCACCCGACGTCATAGCTGCAGTTCTTCGGGTATAAAGGCATCAGCCGACGCCATTTTCCTCAGTGTTTCTTGCCCCAGATGCCAGGTGCCCTCTTGGATGGCTAAATTTGGATAAATGCCAATGTTTCCAAATAGTAGAGAGCAAACACATAAAATGAGCATGTATGTACATATATACAAAGAAATACACCATAATAGATCCCCCCCAAGTTAGCAATAAGATGGCAAATACCCTAGGAGTACCACAGAGGGGAAGGTGGGAGGGTAAACCTGACTGCAGATGCATTCCTATCGGACATCTACATTTATGGTAGGTACAAAACTGTACTATGTCCTTCAAGGATGCATCTGCAGTCCTTACAAATGGGTAGAATACCACAGCCAAACTAGGGGAGGAGGAAAAAAGAGAGATTATGGTGTAGTTAGGATCCCTTGCAAAACAGCAGTGGCAAAACCTGCTCGGGATCTAGAGTATAAAGGTAAATTATAATGCTTGGCAAATGTATGCACGGAGGTCCAAGTAGCAGCCTCTATAATGTCCTTGGTAGCCACCCCTCGTAAGAAAGCTGTAGTAGTGGCTGTAGCCCTTGTGGAATGAGGCCTGATGTTCTCTGGAGTTTTCTTTCCATGGAAGGAGTAACAAAATCTAATGCAATTTCCTATCCACTTTGAGATGGTCTGTTTTGAAATTGCTTTTCCTTCCCTTCCTGTTGCATATGCTACCAGAAGCTGGTCAGTTTTTCTATTGCACTTGGTTCTGTCCAGGTAGTAGCATAATTGTCTGTGCATATCCAAGGTATGCAACAGTCTTTCTCCCCTGTTCTGTGGGTTGGGGAAGAATGTAGGTAGGTGGATAGCCTGAACAGAAATTGCTTTTCCTTCCCTTCCTGTTGCATATGCTACCAGAAGCTGGTCAGTTTTTCTATTGCACTTGGTTCTGTCCAGGTAGTAGCGTAATTGTCTGTGCACATCCAAGATATGCAACAGTCTTTCTCCCCTGTTCTGTGGGTTGGGGAAGAATGTAGGTAGGTGGATAGCCTGGTTTAAAGACACTCTGGATACCACCTTAGGCATAAATGTAGGATTTGTTCTCATGGACACTCTGTCTTGATGGAAGATCAGGAAGGGTTTGCACTGCCATTAATGCCTGTAGTTCAGAAACCCTTCTTGCTGAGGTGATTGCCAGCAGGAAAGCAGTCTTCCAGGATAAGTATTGTAATTCTGCTGTTGCTGCTGGTTCGAAAGGAGGTAGTGTTAATTTTTCTAGCACAAAGTTCAAATCCCATGCTGGCAATGGTGGTTTCCTAGGAGGTTTTATATTTTTAATTCCTCTCAGAAACTGCCTGAGCAGAGGATGCGAGAAGACAGGAAGATCCAAGCTGTATTCTGCCGAAATAGCTGATGCATGTATCTTGATGGAAGAGTAGGACAGGCTTGTATGGAAGAGCTCTGCTAAGTACTCCAGGATGTTGGCCATGTTTACCAGTGACACATCTTTTCCCTTTGCAGTACTCCAAATGAGATATCTTTTCCATTTTGCTGCATAATTCTTTCTTGTTGAGGGTCTGCGAGCCTCCAGGATAATGTCTGTAACCCTTTGGGATAAATTTGGGTTAATAGCTCTTAGGTAATGTTCCAGGCAGTCAGCTGCAGAGTTTTCAGGTTTGGATGCAGGATGTTGTAGTTGTTCTGTGTTAACAGCAATGGGATCAGGGGTAGTGCCCACATTTGTTCCCGAGCCATGCTCCTCAGTAATGGGTACCAATGTTGTCTTGGCCAGTTTGGAGCTATCAGAATGATCCTTGTACGTTCCTCTTTGATCTTCAATAGCACCTTGTGCATCAAAGGAAGTGGTGGGAATGCATATGCTGTCAGGTTTTTCCAACTGAAAGATAGGGAGTCCACCTTCCAAGCAAGTGGGTGGTACGTCCTTGTGCAGAATTTCTTTAGCTGGTGATTGAGTGGGGATGCAAATAAGTCTATTTGTGGTAGTCCCCATTTTCTTGTGATGGCTTTGAAGATGTCCGGGTGCAGCATCCATTCGTGGGCATCCGTGGTAGTTCTGCTTAACATGTCTGCTAGAATGTTTTCTTTTCCCGGTACAAAAATTAGAAGTTATGTACCTACCATAACGTTCCATGTTAGTTGTCTTCTCTCGCCTTCTTTCTTGCTTGATGGGTTCGGAGCCGATCCTCGGCTCCGACTCGGCACTTGCTTTAGCTCGAGAACTCCTTTTACCAGCTCGAGGCAGCCCCATATCCCATGATGCAAGGCAGGAAGTACCCAGATCTCGTTTGTTGACAAAGGGCAATAACACCAAGCATAAAATACTTCCTAAAGGAAGAAGAAACTTACAGATGGAAAAAGACCAGGTCTGAATGGTCTTAGCATAATAGTTTCTTATACAAGGTCTGTCCAGGCCAGGGGGAAGGAGGGAGGGTCGCAAGAAAGAAGGCGAGAGAAGACAACTAACATGGAACGTTATGGTAGGTACATAAGTTCTAAATATTAAGTTGTCCATCTGGCCTTCATTCCTGCTTGATGGGACGCGTCCTAGCACCTCTATCCTGGGTGGCTCAATGGAACAAACTCTTGAGGACTGTAGAGCCAAAACTGGCTCTGTCCCTGGAGGCCAAGTCCAATTTGTAATGGGAAACAAAGTGTGAGGAGTGGCCCAAGTGGCGCTGCACAAATAGTGTCCAAAGGCAGTCTAGCTTGAAAGGCTGTAGAAGTAGCTAAACTCCTAGTTGAATGTGCTTTAGGTTTTGAGCACAGCTGTTTTCCCCTGATCGTATAAATTTCAGTGATGACCAAGAAAGCCATCTGGACAAAGTCACTTTAGAAACAGGAAGGCCTTTTTATTATCCGCATAGGAAACAAAAGTTGATCAGATTTTCTAAATTTTTTTGTTCTGTCCAAATAATATCTAAGCTGACGGTGAACGTCAAGATAATGTAGCTTTTGTTCAGCTCTATCTGAATAGTTAGGAAAAAATACAGGGAGATCAATGGATTGATTCAGATTGTTTTTGAAGCAACCTTAGGCAAAAGGATGGATTAGTTCTCAAAGATACTCTATCTTTGTGAAAAATCAAATAGGGGGTCGAACGAAAGAGCATGAAGTTCAGACACCCTCCTGGCAGATGTAATAGCCACTAGGAATAATGTTTTCCAAGAAAGATATTTCAGGGAACAAGAAACAGCTGGCTCGAAGGGGAAGAATCAAGGATGTCAGCACTAAATTTAGATCCCACTGAGGAGGAGGATTCCTAATTGGAGGCTTTAGTAGGAAAATTCCTTTCAAAAAGGCCCTGCAGAGCCTATGGGACATAATATTATGATCTGCTATCCCGACATGAAAATTAGAAATAGCAGCCAACTGAACTCTGACTGTGGAAGAAGAGGAGCCTGCATGAAAAATCTCTGCTAAGAAGTCCAGAACTGCCTGAACAGGGGCAGTAAAAGGATCAATATTTTGGGCCTTAGCCCAATAAGAGAAACGTTTCCACTTGCTTGTGTAAATCCTCCTGGTAGAGGATTTTAGTGAAGCTACTATGATATCTCTAACTGGGCTAGAGATCAAAGGAAGCCTGGCTAAGGAAGGAAGTGGAGCAACCATGCTGTGAGGTTGAGAGAAGGGATTGACCGGTGCAGCTGACCGGATTGGTGAATCAGTAGATCTGGCACTGGGTCCAGATGCCACGGCTGCACCAAAAGGTGATGATGGAGGAACGGGAACCAAACTTGTCGAGGCCAGTAAGGGGCAATGAGAATCAATTTGGCTCTCAAACGGTAGCTTTCTGGATCACCTGAGGGATCAGAGGAAATGGAGGAAGGCATAAAGAAGTCCCTGGGGCCAATCCTGGGTCAGAGCGTCTCTGGGGGATGGCCTGATAGAGGAAGAGGCTGAAAAAGTCTGGACATTTGCTGTTTTGGGGAGTAGCAAAAGATCGCAACATGGGACCCCATTCCAGAAAAATCTCTTCCGCTATGGATTGCTTGAGAGACCACTCGTGAGGCATGAGAATAGCTCTGCTCAATCTGTCCGCTATAATGTTGGTTTTCCCAGGGATATGCGTTGCTACCAGAAACCGATGAGAGGAGATCGCCCATTGCCAAAGTCTGGCTTCGACACAAGGGGTAGGACTTGGTTCCGCCCTGTTTGTTGATATACCAAACTACAGACATGTTGTCTGTGTGGACTGCAATTGTCCCTACGGAAGAAAGTCGTTGAGGGCTTGCAACGTTAAAAGCACTGCTCTCATCTCCAGGACATTTATGTGCAGATGGTACTCGAACGGTTGCCACGTCCCATGAACCATCCTGCCCTGATAATGACCCCCCCACCCGATCAGGGAGGCATCCGTGGTGACAGTGGCTATCGGGGACGGAGGTACAAAGCACCTGCCTTGGTGAACCTGAGACGATGTGATCCACCAAGCAAGATGTTCTTTGCATGTTTGTGTCACCAGAATCTGGTGACGCATTGGGAGTTGCTGGTATGACCACTGCGTGAATAGCATCCACTGAAGGAGGCGCATGTAAAATCGAGCCAGGGGAAGAAGAGTAATGGCCGCAGCCATGAGATCTAATACCTTTAGAACCATTCTGGCCTGTACTTTCTTGCTGGCCAGAATGATCCTGACATGAGTCTGAATGTCTGAAACTCTTTGTTCTGTAAGGGTAGCTGACATCCGAACAGTGTTTAAGTTTGCGCCTATGAAGGTAATAGACTGGCAGGGCGATAAGGATGACTTTTCGAAGTTGACTGAGATGCCCAAATGAGAACAAAGGTCTATTGTGTAATCCCTGGCTTGTATAAGCTGATGCCTGGTGGTGGCTGACAGGAGCCAGTCAAGATACGGAAACACCTGGAATCCTTGACGTCTCAGGTGAGCCGTGACCACTGCCATGCATTTGGTGAGCACTCTGGGGGCTGTAGTGAGACCAAAGGGCAGGGCTCTGAACTGGAAATGACTGGACCCCAGCCGAAAGCGGAGAAATCTCCTGGAGCGTCTGTGAATTTTGATGTGATAGTACGCATCCTGAAGATCTATTGAGCACATCCAGTTGTCCTTCTGTAAGAAGGGCAGAATTGACTGAAGAGTGACCATTCGTAATCTTGTCTTCCTGACAGACTTGTTGAGTCTGCTGAGATCCAATATTGGTCTCCAGTCTCCCGTCTTTTTGGGGACCAAAAAGAACCTTGAGTAGATTCCGGGCTCTGAATGGTCTGATGTAACTGGCTGAATGGCTCTTTTTTGCAGTAGTTTTGCTATTTCTAACTCTGCAATGTCCCTTAGACCGGGTGGTACATCTGGAAGGGAACTTGAGGGGAAGGGACTTTCCTCGAAAGGAATTATGTAACCCTTGGATATGATCGACTGTACCCATCTGTCTTGAGTGAGGGAATGCCAGGCTTCTGGGTACAGTGATAATCTTCCCCCGACTGCCTCCAAGGAGGGACAGCCGGGCAACACCTCAGGGATGCTGAAAGGGCTTATCAGAGAGGCTCCCTGTTTCCCTGGTTCTTGGACCCTCTGCCTCTAGAGCGGCGTCTGTTGTTGTTACCCCTCTGCCTCTAGGGTAAACTGACCACGTGAATCCGCGTGACTCCTTGGGATTTACGGAACCACATTTTCCCACCCTTCTGTCCTTTGGGATAAGGCCTAGAAGGGGTGGAAAACGGACTCCAACAGCAGAAAGAGTCTTGCCGTCCTGCTCGCACCTGGTCAAGGTCTCCTTCACCTGAGGGCCAAACAAAGCTGACCCATCAAAGGGAGAATTTGTGAAGGACCTTAAAGGATCCATAAAATCACATAGCCGCATCCAGGCTTGGCGTCTAAGAGCCACACCTGTGCCTGCGGCTCTACGCCCATCCGCAGCATAAGATATTAGCGCATGGAGGAGTTAGCAATGGAATTGAGGGTTCCTAGCTGCGAAGCAATCTTTTCTTGAGCCCCTGCAGCTGTAGGATCCTGAACTACTTCTCCCAGCTCCTTCAGGATATCTCTCTGGAGTCTGGTGAAGTGACAAAGATAATTCAGCGAGCATAGCAAAGGTCGCTGAGGAAAACATCCGCTTGCATCTATCCATGGTCCTAGAGTCCTTATTAGGAGGATGGACGGGCACGGAAGGATCTGCAAGTTCCTTTTGGTGGCCGCAGCCACCACCATGGCATCAGCGGGACACCCTTGGTTAGGAATTGTTTGTCACTAGGGGCAGTGATAAATTTAGAAGGCCTCCTAGGGACTGGCTCTACAGAGTCAGGAGCTGTCCACGCCTTCGTGCAATAACCTGCATAAGGGGTCGAAGGCGGAGACACCCAGGAGGTGGAGGCCGAGATCCAAACGCCTCTAGGTATACTGACTCATCCTCAGAGGGATTGTTGGTGGGCCAGTTTCCCTCTGTTTGAGAAGTTCTAGGATGTCTGAAAAGGAGACATCCTCAGAGGGGATCTAGGGATCCCTCTGACTCATCAAAGTCAGTATCCAGTGACAGACTCGGGGAGTCTACATGCTTCCTCTTACAAGTCCTCTTCCTAGGAGGATCCCCAAACATCAGGAGAATCCTCGGAAGAGGGGAAATTCCCAATGGGGAAACCTGAGGCGGAGGATCTCTGGGTCCTGTAGCAAGAGAAGTGGCAGAGATGTCAACAGGTACCATAGAGGGAGGAGCTACGGGAACAGGCTGCTGACTGATACCAGTGGCCAGTACACTCTTCATCACCTCGAATGCTCCCCTCCCAGGCAGGTCCGAGAGAACCCGCTCCGAAGAGCTAGGAACTCCAGGAACCACCGAAAGGAAGTCTCCGAGGCAGATGTCGGAGCCGAGCTCACCAAGGCCGAGGCTCCAAGGGGAAGAGCGGGTTCGGACAAGGGTCCGATGCCACTCACCCCCTCGGAGGAGACCATGGAAGCCCGACTACCGAATCCCTCTAAGGAGGAGGAGATAAGAGTAGGGGCTGAAGGAACAGAAGGTGGTATCCGTCCTCCAGCCGTAGCAGTAACCATGCCCGTAGATTCCAACTCCAAACTCTGGGGTAGAGTTGAAGGAGGAACTATAACGGGGTGTGGACCAACAGTCGTCTGCTGAGACGGACTGTGCAACATTTGGGCCAGTACCTGTGACTTGAGCAATCTACTGACCACTCTCTCTAGGTCATGATCTGACAACCTGGATGACCTTGAAGATCGGCTCCGATGGCTCCGTTCCGATAGAAGAGGCGAAGCCGAAAGTATCGGCACCAAGGAAGGAGACCTCGACCTCTTCCTGGAATGGACCATCGGAGCCGATACTACTGATCCTGTCGGCACCGACTTCGAGCCGACAGAGCGTCTCGATGTCGGCTCCAGCCGAGCCGATACAGCCACCAGTAACGGTGTAGCCGATCGAGCCGACACCGATGCCTGCCACATGGGTGTCGGAGCCGATCGAGCCGACATCGAAGTGGTCAAAACAGATTCGGCACCGATAGCCATCGGCCGAAGCTTTGTGGATCAGAATCGGCTCCAGCCGAGCGATCTCGACTCTATACGAGTGGAGCCGAGGCCGCAGGCTTAGAAACAGAAGCCTGGGCCTTGGCAGTTTTAGTTGACTTCTGTGGAGCCGACTTAGCCGGAGAGCCCTCCGGCTTAAGAAGACCCCTGAGAATCAACTTATTGCGTCTCTCCTGCAGGACTCTCTGGCTGAAGGAGTGGCAAATAGCACAGGAGTCCTGCAGGTGAAGAGGGCCCAAACAGTACAGGCAAGAAGTGTGACCGTCTGTCAGAGACATCTTCTGACAGCACGAGTCACACTTCTTAAAACCTGAAACCCTCTCCTTAGACATGGTGCCTGACACAACACACACAGACACACCAGTCAAAAATAAATTAAACAAATACCAAGAGGTATTTTATAAAAAAACACCAACACACACACCCTAACAGGGGGGGATGGGATAGGGAAAATTGACTAACTAAAAAAATTAAAAGAGACAGGGATTTCTGTCAGAAAAGGGTTAGAATTAATATTAAACTATCAAAAAATTAGTTTTAAAGTAAAAGGGGCTTGAAATATCACAAATGTGAACTACTTACCAGGAGCTGGTAAAGAGAAGACCTCCCAAGCGAAGCGGCAAACGAGATCTGGGTACTTCCTGCCTTGCATCATGGGATATGGGGCTGCCTCGAGCTGGTAAAAGGAGTTCTCGAGCTAAAGCAAGTGCCGAGTCGGAGCCGAGGATCGGCTCCGAACCCATCAAGCAAGAATGAAGGCGAGATTGACAACTTAACATTTGCTTGTAACTGAATGTTGTAGCTCAGAGCCACATTCCATAGGTCCAGTGCCATCCGGCATAAAGGGTATGAATGTGTGCCTCCCTGTTTGTTGATGTACCACATAACTGTGGTGTTGTCTGTCCTTATCAACTGTCCTTCTTGGAGAAATGGTCTGAATGTCTGAATTGCCAATTTTACTGCCAGCATTTCCTTTAGGTTTATGTGCAGGTGCAGCTGATCTTGAGTCCATAAGCCTTGTATGCACCTGTCCAGCATGTGGGCCCCCAACCGAGGTCTGAGGCGTCCGTTGTGATGGTTTGGCTTGGTTGAATGCTTGCAGAACTTTTCTTGCTGTCAGATGGTTCTGCTTTGTTAATGCCAAGAAGTAGAGAGGAAGTTGTTCTTGCTTTTCTACAGTTAGGAATGCCATCTGTTTTGTTGTGTCCAGCTCTGCACCCAAAAAGGTTATTCTTTGGGATGGTATCAGACTTGACTTTTTTATATTGACTGTATATCCCAGGGCGTGTAGCAAGTAAATGACTCTTTGTAAGTCTTCTGTTAGCTTGTTTTTGTTGTCCGCTTGTATCAGGCAGTTGTCCAGGTAGGGATAAATTTGGATTCCCTGAAGTCTGCAATGAGCGATTACTGATGCCAGGCATTTCGTGAACACTCTGGGCGCAGTAGATAAGCCAAAGGGCAATGCTGAGAATTGATAATGCTCTGATCCTGCAAGAAATCTGAGGTATCTTCTGCAATTTGGTCGTATGGGGACGTGCAGGTATGCCTTCTTGAGATCTAGAGTTACCAGCCAAGACTCCTTGCCCAACATGGGAAGAAGCTGCTGTAGAGTCAGCATTTTGAATTTTGGAACAATGAGAAATGTGTTTAAAGCGGACAGGTCGAGAATAGGCCTCCATTTTTTCTCTTTTCTTGGTACCAGGAAGAGCCTGGAGTAAAATCCCTTTCCTTGTTCCATAGATGGTACCTTTTCCACAGCTCTCATTCTTAGTAATTGAGCTATTTGTTTTAGAGCTTCTGCCTTTTGATTTGGTGGTAGGTTTGGCATTCCTCTTTTTCCTGGTAGAGTATGGAAATAAAACCTGTAACCTTGGTCTATAGTTTGCAAAATCCACTTGTCCCTTGTGATGTAATGCCAGTTCTTTGAAAATAAGGCTAGCTTTCCGCCTAAGGGTGCTGCTAGTTGTTCCCTGGTAGGCGGTGCCAGAGCCAAGTCACTGTGATTGTCCTGTTGCAGTGGTGGTGGCTGCGTCTGTGCCTCGCTGGTTGTTGCCCTGCCACTGGCGTCCCTGTAGGCACCCCTGGGTTGATTTCTGCCTCTTGAACGCCTATTCCTGCCTCTCTGTGCTTTAGAGGAGTCTGGAAAGGACCAATTTTTGGAGGGCCAGTTCCTGCTAAACCTTGGAGGTTGGACCTGTAAGAAGTCTTTCACTGTTTGTACAGATTTTGCATTCTCTTCCATTTTCTTCAGTACCTGCTGTGCAGGAGAACCAAATAAATTGACCTTGTCCATGGGAGCATCTAATAGTTTTGATTTGACATGGTCCGGTAAGGCCTGTTCTTTCAACCATGCATGCCTTCTGATAACTGTGCCAGTCATGGCTGATCTAAAGGAAGCCTCCAGTGCATCATAGCCGCATTTTAAAGAATGGTTACTAACTTGCTGAATGTTATGTACCATTTCCTGAACATATTTCTTATCTAAAGGCTCATCAGAGGATAGTTTTTTAGTTAACTGATCAAGCATAAACTCCTGATATTGGATCATAAGGAATTGACAGTTCAAGACCCTAGCTGACAGAGTAGCAGAGGTGTATACTTTTTTACCCCATCTCTAAGGACCTGGATTCCCGTTCAGAGGGGAGGGGATTTTTAGCAGAGGTAGATGCTACTGCCTTAGGCCCCTGGGAGATAGTCTCTGGATCTGCAAAAGGTGCCTTGTATAAATGGTGATGGGTGTCCGGGACCCTGTAGAACCTATCGGGCTTAGCAGGGGCTGGAGGCAATGAATCAGGAGCAGTACAAGCATCATTAAATGCATCATCTACAACAGAAAGAACTGGAGGAATAGCTAAAGGCCTATGTTGTGGTAAATGCAGAAAGGTTCTAAGCCTTTTCCTGGAGTCTGAGAAATCTTGGCCCTGCCACTGAAACTGTTCCCTCATGGCATGTAAGGTTTCCCCAAAGGAAAATTCCTCAGGTGGAGAGGCAGAAGGAATCGACTCTTCAGCATCAGAGTCTTCGTAAGGGGAGTAAGGAGCCTCTGGAGGGTCTGTATTATCTGAATCATCAGAGGAATCATCTGTGGACACTGGCTCAGGGGGCTCTGCTCTAGGTCTCTTCTCTGGAGGTGGTTGAGAGGCCCTGTCTGGATGAGGATGGGATCCCTAAAGAAATAAGATCCTCTGCCAGAGAAAGCATTTGGGAACTGGAGCTGGGCCTGTGAGAGGGGGGCTTAACAGGCACAGTCTTAGTAGTTTTCGCTGCTTTAGCCCTGGCAAAAGCCTTAATGGACATGGCTGCAGGAGGCCTAGCAGCTCCACGTGCAGGAGTTGATATATCCAAGGGAATAGTGTCCGATAATTCCTGAGAAACCACAACAGCAGGTTGGACTTCAGAAGCCGATTCTACCAGGTTAGAAGAGGCGTCGGTAAGAAGGCATGGTTTCGGCTGAAGAAAGAACCGCTTGCTCGGTTTCGGCCGAAACTGAGACACTCGCGGTTTGCTTAACCGCGGTTTCGGCCAAAACCGCAGACCGCGAGTGTCGGCCCTTTTCTTTGCGTTTTTTGGAAATTTGTGTAGTCGGAGGATCCGACGGCATAATATAAGCAAAATCAGAGCCGAAAAACTGCTCAGCAAATTCCGACCGACGTCTAAGCGTCCGTCGGTTAAAAGAAGCACAGGCTAGACAAGCTGCTACATCGTGGTCTGGGCCTAAACAAGGTAAGCAGTAAGAGTGGAAATCTTTATGAGGTATTTGTTTCCCACAAGTCAAACAGTTATTCACTTTTTCTGACATCGGCTGAGGCAAGAAAGAGTCCCCAACGGGGTACTTAGCTTTTAGAAGTCTTCGAAGTAGTATTCGGTAGTAGTAATCTCTGGATCTGACCGACCGGCACTTGTGAACAGCTTCTGCTTCGGGTGCCACGCGGCAAGAAAGACTGAGGAAAATGGCGTTGGCTGATGCCTTTATACCCGAAGAACTGCAGCTATGACGTCGGGTGAAGTGCGACACCAGCCGAAGCCAGACCCAGACTTTGGAATCCGGCCGACCGAAGGGCTGCCTGACGACAGGACAACCCATTTGTAAGGACTGCAGATGCATCCTTGAAGGACATCCAGAGAGACTTCAGATATTGTAGCTTTCTCATGTGCAGTCTTGCCAAGGATATATTGAGAATCATAAGACCCAAACTCCTCGGGTATTAACTCACAGTGACTCAAGTCTGAGTGAAAAAAAAGTTATTGAAAGCAGATTTTCCCTCACAAGAAGAAAAGTACAGTTTTGTACCTACCATAAATGTAGATGTTCGAGTGCTAATACAGCTGCAGTCATAACAGATGGGTTCTTCTGCCGTCAGGCGGGTCCCCGGTCGGCCGAATTCCAAAGTCTAGGTCTGGCGTCGGTTGTCGTCGCTTCTTCCCTGACGTCAGTGCGACAGGGGTATAAAAGAACCAGCCGACGCCATCTTCTTCAGTTTTTCTTGCCCCAGATGTCAGGTGCCCCCAGAAGGAAGGCAATACATAAATTTATGTAGTAATGCAATGCAATATAATCAAAGTACAGTAGTTGCAAGCAAATACACCATAAAAGAATACTCCAATCAGGTTGTAAGAGGAGGTGTTAGCCAATAGGCCTGTCCCAAGAGGGGAAGGAGGGAGGGAAACCTGGACTGCAGCTGTATTAGCACTCTAACATCTACATTTATGGTAGGTACAAAATACAAAACTGTACTATGCTCATCGTGCATACGGCTGCAGTCATAACAGATGGGTAGAATCCCAAAGCTAAAAAGGGGTGGTAGGCACTAGGTGGAACTAGGAGGAGCCAGGATGCCCTGCAAGACTGCAGTGGCAAAGCCTGCTCTAGTTTTGGAGTATAATGGTAGGTGGTAGTGCTTGGAGAAGGTATGCACAGAACTCCAAGTGGCTGCTTCCAAAATATCTTTGGTAGGCACTCCTCTGAGGAAAGCTGCAGAGGTAGCTGTGGCCCTTGTGGAGTGAGATCTGATGCCTGCAGGTACAGTTTTACCATGAAAAGAGTAGCAAAAGCGTATGCAGTGGGCTATCCATTTTGAGATTGTCTGTTTGGAAATTGGCTTCCCTTGAGCTCCTATAGCATAGGACACAAAGAGTTGTTCTGATTTTCTGAAAGGCTTTGTTCTGTCCAAATAATAGCGCAGCTGTCTGTGGATGTCCAATGAATGTAGTAGTCTCTCCCCTTTGTTTTGAGGATTAGGGTAAAATGTAGGTAAGTGGATAGCCTGATTCAAAGCTACCCTGGATACCACCTTTGGCATAAAGGACGGGTTGGTTCGTAAGGAAACTCTGTCCTGATGAAAAATGATGAAAGGCTGCACAGCCATGAGGGCTTGTAATTCCGATACCCTGCGAGCTGAGTTGATAGCCAGGAGGAAGGCTGTTTTCCAGGACAAATATTGCAAATCTGTTGAAGCAGCTGGCTCAAAAGGAGGCAAGGTCAGCTTTTCTAGAATGAAATTGAGGTCCCAAGCAGGTATTGGTTGTTTCCTTGGGGGTTTTATATTCTTAGCCCCTCTGAGGAACTGTCTTAAGAGGGGGTGAGAGAATAAAGGTGGATCAGTGTTGTATTCTGCAGAAATGGCTGAGGCATGGATTTTGATGGAGGAGAATGAAAGTCCACTGCTTAGCAGCTCAGCTAGATACTGTAATATTTGAGGTAAATTCAGTTTTCCAGGATTCTGGCCCTTTTTCTCATTCCAGGCACAAAACAGTTTCCATTTTGCAGAGTAAGCTTTTCTAGTAGACGGCCTTCTGGCTTCCAAAATGACTTCCTGTACTTCCTTGGAGAGTAGGGTTTGTTGTGAAGTTAAGGAATCTTCCATGCGGCCACATTGAGTGTTTTCAGCTGACTGTGAAGAGTTTTGAAGCTGTGCTGAGTCAGAAGGAGAGGCATTAGAGGTAGGGTCCATGGTGGGGAATGTGTCAAGCTCCTCAGGAGTGGGTACCAGTGCTGTCTTGGCCAGTCTGGAGCAATGAGAATCATCTTTGGTCTGTCTGCTCTGGTTTTTAATAGAACTTTGGGCAGCAGAGGAAGAGGTGGAAAGGCATAAACTGTCATTGTTGTCCAAATGAAAGAGAGCGTCCACTCTCCATGCCTGTGGATGAAAAGTCCTTGAGCAGAATTTTGTCAATTGGTGATTTTTGTGGGAGGCAAAGAAATCTATGTCTGGCCTTCCCCATGCTTGAATTATCTCTGTAAAAACTTGAGGATGCAACTTCCATTCGTGTGGATCTGTTATATTTCTGCTTAGGTTGTCTGCCAGCGTGTTTTCTTTGCCTGGCAAGTACTGTGCTTGAAGTTCGATTTGTAATTCCAGAGCCATGTTCCAAAGTGACATGGCCAGCCTGCATAGGGGATATGAATGGGTTCCTCCCTGTTTGTTTATGTACCACATTACTGTGGTGTTGTCTGTCCTTATCAATAGTTGACCTGGATGTAGAAGGTCTTTGAAAGCTATAATAGCATTTATCACTGCTAGCATTTCCTTTTGATTGATGTGAAGGTGCTTTTCGTTTTGGACCCATTTGCCCTGAATGCACCGATCTGTCATGTGCGCCCCCCAGGCGTAGTCCGAGGCGTCTGTTGTGATGACTTGATTTGCTTGAGGCTTGCAGAATGGGAGACCTGTGTTTGTTTGGCATGCTTGAGCCCACCACAGAAATTCCTTTTGAAGACATGGAATTAGTGGTATTATTGTTTCCAAACTGTGGCTGTGTTGAGACCATAGGTTTTTTAGGTACCACTGAAGTTTCCTCATATGCAGCTTTGCACATGGGATTAGTAGTATGCAAGATGCCATGAACCCCAGAACCTGCAGGATTTTCCTTGCAGTCAGCCTGGTGAAATTTGCTAGTTTTCTGAAGTATTGAGTTAGTTGCCCCTGTTTCTCTGGCGTGAGGTAGGCCATCTGGGTGTTTGTCCAAATTGGCACCCAGGAAAATTATTTTCTGAGAGGGTATTAGCCTTGATTTCTTTTTGTTGACTGTGTATCCCAGAGAATTCAACATCATTATTACAAAAGCCAGATGTTTCAGAAGTATGTGCTTGCTGTCCGCTTGGATCAGGCAATCGTCCAAGTATGGGTATATTTGTATCCCTTGAAGTCTGCAGTAGGCAATTACTGATGCCAGGCATTTCGTGAATACTCTGGGTGCAGTAGATAAGCCAAAGGGCAATGCAGAGAATTGATAATGGGTTGAACCTGCAAGAAATCTGAGGTATCTTCTGCAATTTTGTCTGATTGGGACATGCAGGTATGCCTCCTTGAGGTCCAATGTTACCAGCCAAGACTCCTTGCCCAGCATGGGAAGAAGCTGCTATAATGTGAGCATCTTGAATTTTGGTACGAGTAAGAATGTGTTTAGGATGGATAGGTCCAAAATAGGTCTCCAACCTTTTCCCTTCCTTGGTACCAGGAATAGTCTGGAATAAAAACCTTGATCTTGTTCTTGAGTAGGCACCTCTTGAATAGCTTTCATGTCCATGAGATCTGAAATTTGTCTTTGTGCCTCTGCCCTTTGACTGTGTGGCAAATTTGGCATGCCTCTCATTTTTGGAAGGGTGTGAAAATGGAATCTGTAACCTCTGTTTATAATGTCCAGGATCCATTTGTCTTTTGTGACAATATGCCAATTTTTTGGAAATAATGCCAGTTTTCCGCCTAAGGGTGCTGCCATTTGAGCCTTGCTTGGCATGCAAAGGGGAAAGTCATTGGGTTTGCTTTCTGAATGGCTACGAACTATCCTCACCACCTCTTAGTGTAGGAGCGTGCCATTGTCTGCCTCTAAACGATCCTTGAGATTGCCCTCTGCCCTCGGGCGCCTGTATCAACCTCTTTGGGGTCTGTCCGTGGCTGGAAAGGACCAATTTTTGGAAGGCCAATTTCTACTGAAACGTGGAGGTTGTACCTGTAGAAAATCTTTTACCGTTTGCATTGATTTAGCCTTTTCCTCCATTTTCTTTAATACGTCTTCAGCTTTAACACCAAATAATACATCCTTTTGTAGAGGGGCATCTAGTAATTTAGCTTTGACATGATCTGGTAAGGTTTGCTCCTTGAGCCAGGCATGTCTACATATGACTGATACTGTAACAGCAGCTCTACATGAAGCCTCTAGGGCATCAAAACCACATTGCAAGGTATGTTTACCCACTTGTTCTGCACTATGCATCAAATCCTGCAACCCCTTCAAGTCTGGTTGTTCAGGTTGTGACATTTTACTTCTCAACTGTGATAACAGAAACTGTTGGTACTTTAACATATGGAACTGGCAGTTTAATGCCCTCATGGTTAAGGTGGCCGAGGTGTATACCTTTCTTCCCCACCTTTCTAAAGATCTGGAATCTCCCTCGGAAGGTAATGGATTTTTAGCAGTGGAGGCCTTAATCTCTTTGGGGCCCTGTGATATAGTTTCTGGGTCAGCCGCATGGCTTTTGTATAAAAATTGGTGTGAGTCAGGAACCCGGTAGTACCTGTCAGGCTTGACTGGGGCTGGAGGTAAAGAGTCTGGGTTAAGGCAGGCCTCCGAATACACATCATCTAGTATGTCTAAGACAGGAGGTATAGCCAGAGGCCTGTGCTGAGGTAGCAAGAGAAAATCCGTAAGCCTTTTCTTGGAGTCAGAGTACTCTTGGCCTTCCCAGTGGAAGTGTTCCCTCAAGGTATGCAAGGTTTCCCCGAGTGAGTAATCCTCTGGGGGGGAGACAGAGGGAATGGACTCCTCTGCATCAGAATCTTCAAAAGGGGAGTAAGAATGTTCCTGTTCATCAGAGTGCTCTGAAATAATGGAGGCCTGGTCTGAGGAGGGGGATTCTTCCTCCACTCTGGGCCTTTTGTCCAGGGGGGGGGTTGAGAACCCCTGATAAGAGTAATTAAATCCTCAGCCATTTTAAGCATCTGTTTTTTTAGGGATGGAACCTGGAGAAGGGCCCTGTGTAGCTGGTCTCTTAGAATGCATGGCTGCTTTAGACTTAGTGAAAGCCTTGATGGAAAAAGAAGATGAAGGTCTGAAGACACCTTGAGAGGAGGCAGACCTGTCTACATTTTGAGTTTCACCACCAAGAGTGGCTTCGGTATCTGTAGTCGGGGTGTGGGCCAAGGAGCCTGCGACCTCGGGCACAGTAGACACCGCCAATGAAGTGTCGTCGGTAGGCAGGGGCTGCGTAGGCGCCTCGCTGAGAACCGGACCACCTGTAGTCGGCTTTGGCGTGGTGTCGGTAGAGGCCGCGGACCTCGTGTGTCGGTCCTTATCTTTGCGTTTTTTAGACAAAACTGGAGTCGGAGTATCAGACGACATAATGTAGTTAAATTTTTTGCCAAAATAGTGCTGGGCGAACTCTGCCCGACGCTTAATGGTGCGTTTGTTGAAAGTAGCACAAAAACGACAGACCGAGACGTCGTGGTCCGGGCCTAAGCAAGGAATGCAGAGGGAATGAAAATCCTTATGCGGTATTTGCTTCCCACATGAAATACAATTATTAACTTTGTCTGACATCGGTCTGAGGCAAGAAAAGCTTCCCCAACGGGGTACTTAGCTTTCAAGACGACTTCGGTTGCAAAATTTTCGTAATTTCAGGAGCTGGCCGACCGGCACTTGCGAACTGCTTCTGCTTCGGGCACCGTGCGGCAAGAAAGACTGAAGAAGATGGCGTCGGATGGTTCTTTTATACCCCTGTCGCACTGACATCAGGAAAGAAGCGACGACAACCGACGCCAGACCTAGACTTTGGAATTTGGCCGACCGGGGACCCGCCTGACGGCAGAAGAACCCATCTGTTATGACTGCAGCTGTATGCACGATGAACATCTGCACACAAGACATTCCTGGTATTTTCACAATTAGAATGAACTTTAACACACTTGTCAATAATCTTCCCATTCTTATCAAACAGTAGGACTAGAGTTAACCTACCGTTTAGCAGCAGTAGCATTACCTAAAGCTATACATGATGGGTCAGGTTTGGGAAGAGTGCATTAAAAAAAAAAAAAAAAAAAGATTGAGGAAGAGTACAGAGTAGAATCTTACCATAAAGAATAGTTGTGTAAGAACTTACCATAACCTTAGATGTCCTTCTCTTCCATGTTGCAGGACTCATAACAGTAGGGAGTGGCTGCCTGTAGCACTGGACATTCGTCCAGTGTACCAAAGTCTTTGGATAAGGGGTACGTGGGACATTGTACAGAGCCATAAACTGACATTGGCTATAAAAGTAAAGTACAGTTGTGTACACTTACCATAAATGTAGATGTTCGAGTGTATTCACTGTTGCAGTCATCACATTTGGGTTATCTGCTTGAAGTAGCCCTCAGTCGGCCTGATTATCAAAGTCTTGGGTCCTGCATCGGTTGCTGTCTCATCTTCCATGACGTCAGGTAGTCAGAGGTATAAAGCATGCAGCTGACACCATTACATCAGTTTTTCTTGCCCCAGATGTCAGGTGCCCCCCTAATGGGAAGCAATTAAATATATATATATATATATATATATATATATATATATATATATATACATAGATATAGATATACACAAGGTTATACTTCCAACAAAAATGCAAATACACTAAAAAGCTTTTAAGTATAGTAAAGGAGAACAGAGGTATAGCCAAAAGAAGTCAGGTGGCTGGAGGGAGGGAAACCAGGACTGCAACAGTGAATACACTCAGAACATCTACATTTATGGCAAGTGTACACAACCGTACTATGTTCTTCATGTTTCACTGTTGCAGTCATCACATTTGGGTAGATTCCCAAAGCTAAGGATGGGTGGAGGAATTTAGATAGCATTAGGACCAGCTATAAGGCCCTACAAGACTGCAGTGGCAAAGCCAGCTCTAGATTTAGAGAAAATTGGTAAATGGTAATGCTTGGTGAAAGTATGTACAGAACTCCAGGAAGCAGCTTCTAGGATGTCCCTGGTAGGGACACCTCTGAGAAAGGCTGTAGAGGTAGATGCAGCCCTGGTTGAGTGTGGTCTTATCTCCTGTGGGTTGAGTTTTCCATGGTGCTTGTAGCAGAAATTAATGCAATGGCCTATCCATTTAGAAATGGTTTGCTTTGAAATGGCCTTCCCCTCTGCCCCTGCAGCAAATGCCACCAGCAGTTGTTCGGATTTCCTTTGAGGTTTAGTCCTGTCCACATGAAATCTAAGTTGCCTGTGCACATCTAAGGAGTGCAGTTTCTGTTCCCCTTTGTTCTGTGGATTAGAAAAGAAGGTTGGCAAATGAATGGACTGATTAAGAGCCACACTGGATACTACCTTGGGCATGAAAGAGGGATTGGTCCTGAGGGACACCCGGTCTGCATGAAAAATGATGAAAGGCTCCACTGCCATAAAGGCCTGTAATTCAGATACCCTTCTTGCTGAAGTGATTGCTAAAAGGAAGGCTGTACTCCAAGAATGGAATTTTAATGCTGCACTTGCAGCTGGATCAAAAGGGGGAAGAGTGAGTTTTTCTAATACAAAGTTAAGGTCCCAGGCTGGAGTTGGGGCTCTCCTGGGTGGTCTTAAGTTTTTGGCCCCTCTGAGGAACTGCTTGAGCGGTGGATGAGAGAAGAGGGGTGGTTTTGTGTTGTACTGAGCTGAAATGGCTGAGGCATGAATTTTGATGGAGGAAAAAGAAAAGGCCTTGTGAAGCATCTCAGTTAAGTATTGAAGAATCCAAGGTAAACTGGGCACTGTTGCGCCCATCCCTTGAGTTTGGTTCCAGGAACAGAATATTTTCCATTTTTCATCATAAGATTTTCTAGTAGTAGGCCTCCTTGCCTCCAAAATGACATCCAACACTCGTTTACTGAGGGATGGTAACGGAGAGATTAGGTAATTAGCCAGGCTGCTAAGTTCAGTGTTAGAAGCTGGTTCTCCTGTTGAGACAACAGGGTAGGAGTCTGATGCAGGTGCCATGGGGCCAACAGTGACACACTGCGCAAGAGGGGGTACCAGTGTTGGTGTGGCCAGACTGGTGCAATCAAAATTGTCCTTGGTTTGACTCGTTTGATCTTTAGCAGTACTTTGGAGAGCAGAGGCAGAAGAGGAAAGGCATAAACTGATAGGTTTTTCCAGCAGAAGGACAGAGCATCCACTTTCCGGGCTTGTTTGTGGGGAGTCCTTGTGCAAAATTTGTCCAATTGATAGTTCTGGGGGGAGACAAACAAGTCTATATCTGGGCTCTCCCATTTGTTTGCCAACATGTTGGAAATCCTTGGTTCCAGTTTCTACTCGTGTGGGTCCATGAGGTTTCCGCTTAGTCTGTCTGCCAGTGTACTTAGTTTTCCTGGCAGGAATTGTGATTGTAGATGCACTTGGTAGCTCAAGGCTGTGTTCCACAATGCCATGGCTAGTCTGCAGAGGGGGCAAGAATGTGTACCTCCCCCTGCTTGTTTGTGTACCGCATAACATTGGTGTTGTCCGTCTTTACCATTAATTGTCCTGGAAGAATGTGGTCCTTGAAGGCTGTCAGAGCATTCTATACAGCTAACATTTCTTTGTGATTGATATGCAGGTGCATTTGACTTGGGTTCCATTTGCCCTGAATGCACATCCCTGCCAGGTGAGCCCCCCATGCATAGTCTGATGAGTTTGTTACGGTTTGGGCGGCAGGGGGTAGTGTGAATGGTAGTACCTTGTTTTGGTGGCAGGCCTCTGCCCACCAAAAGAACTCTAGGCGTAGGCAAGGTATGATAGGAATCATTGCTTCTAGATCTTGAAAATGTTGACACCATAGGCTTTTTAGATACCATTGTAGTTTCTTCATATGCAGTCTTGCATATGGAATTAGAAGAATGCAAGAGGCCATGAACCCCAAGGCTTATAAGTATTTGCCTTGCAGATAGCAAGGTTTTTGTGGCCACTTGTTTGAAGTAGGGAATATGTTTCTCTGGCATGAGGAAACCCATCAGGGAAGTTGCATTCAACCTTGCTCCCACGAATGTAATTTGTTGAAAGGGTCCTAGGTGTGACTTCTTTTTGTTTATGGTGTACCCCAGACAAGTTAGGACCCTCTGTACAAAGGCCAGATGATTCAAAAGTATGTCCTGGCTTTCTGCTTGAATTAGACAATCGTCCAGGTATAGGTATATTTGAATATTTCTTTGCCTGCAAAATGTAATGACTGGAGCTAGTCACTTTGTGAATACCCTGGGCGCAGTAGATAAGCCAAAGGGCAGTGCCAGAGAACTGATAGTGCTTGTAACCTGCTTTGAAGCGTAGGTATCTTCTGCAAGATTTCCTGATTGGGATGTGTAGGTATGCTTCCTTTAAATCTAGTGTTGCCAGCCAGGCATCTTTGCCTAGCATAGGAAGCAACTGGTGAAGAGTCAGCAACTTGAATTTTGGAATCACCAAAAAAGTATTTAGAGTAGACAGGTCCAGGATAGGACGCCGTGAATTGTCTTTTCTGGGTACCAGGAAAAGTCTGGAGTACAAACCTTGTCTCTTTTCCTCTTCTGGTACCAACTGAATAGCGCCTATGCTTAAGAGAGAAAGTACTTGCTTTCTGGGCTTCTGCCCACTGCTTTGGGGGTAGATCTGGCCACCCGCTTGGTGTTGGTAACATGTGGAAGTGAAATATGTATCCTTGGGACACAATATTTAAAACCTATTTGTCCTGGGTAATGAGTTCTCAGTTCTTTGCATGAAGAGCAATCTTTCCCCCCAAAGGGGCGGTCAGTTGAGAAGTGCTTGGAAGTTTTAAAAAGAAGTCATTGAGAAAGTTTACCATAGGGGGAGTTTTATTACCCCCAGATTTGGAAGTAGAGGCCCCCCACTGCTTAGTCCTGTGTGTACCCTGGGACTGAAGCCTAGGTGCTCTGCTGCAACTGGGTTTGGACTGAAGGTCTGGAAGAGGCAGGAAAGGTCCAATCCTTGGAAAGCCAATGCCTACTAAACCTTGGATGTTGTACTTGTAAGAAATCTTTAACAGTTTGCATAGATTTAGCTTTTTCCTCCAATTCTTTTAAGAACTTATTCTGCCTTGTTGCTAAACAGGCGATCCTGATTTAAGGGAGCATCCAGTAATTTTGCTTTAACATGATCTGGCAAGGATTGCTCCTTAAGCCAAGCATGCCTTCTAAGTACAGACCCAGTTACAGCAGCCCTGCAAGATGCCTCTAGTGAATCAAAACCACACTGCGAAGTATGCTTTCCAACTTGTTCAGCTGAATGCAGTAAATCCTGTAAATCCTTATTTTCAGCACAATCAGGAATCAACATCATTTTCTGTTTAAGCAATCCAATAATATGCTGCTACATTAACATATGAAACTGGCAGTTTAAGGCCCTAATGGCTAAAGCTGCAGAAGTGTATACCTTCTTACCCCATCTGTCCAACAGCCTGGAGTCTCCATCAGAGGGGGTAGGATTTTTGGCAGTAGTAGCTTTAATGCCCTTGAGTCCCTGTGAAATGGTCTCAAGACCCACAGTGGGATTTTTAAAAAGGAACTTGAGAGAGTCAGGGACCCTTGTAATATCTATCAGGTTTTCTGGGAGCAGGAGGTAAAGAGTCAGGGGCTAAGCTAGATTCCGAAAAGGCATCATCAACAATGTCTAGTACAGGAGGTATGTCTAAAGGCCTGTGCTAAGGCAGGAGTAAGAAATCCCTAAGCCTCTTTTTAGAATCAGAGAAATCCTGACTTTCCCAACGAAAATGCTCCCTGAGGGTATGCAAGTTTTCACCAAAAGAAAAATCCTCTGGGGGGGATGCAGAGGGAATAGAGTCCTCAGCATCAGAATACTCACAGGTAGATAAGGCTAAATCCTGGTCATCAGAGGAAACAGAAAATGCAGAATCCTGGTCAGAAGTATCATAAGCAAACTCAATCCTAGGTCTCTTAGAGGGGGAAGGTTGGCTTACCCTGATTAAAGTAACAAGGTCTTCAGCCATTCTTATCATTTGCTTTTTAGGCACAGAGGCCTGGCCATGAGGTCTGGGCATCAGTTTTCTAGGCATGGTTCAAGTTTTAGGCCTTGAAGAAGAAGATGGCGTCGGTTTAATACGCAAGTCAGTAGGCCTGAATACACCCTCAGAAGCCGGTGCCTGCACAGCGGCTCCGGACCCATTCAAGGTAGAGACATCCGCAGGTTCCACAGTGGAAGCATCTAGCGTCATACCGGACTCCAAATGGGTCTCAGTGGAGGCCTGCAAATCTGAAGTAGCAGGTATCAGGGGCTGCGAAAATGCCTCACTGAGTACCGGGTGAACTGACGACTGGCTTAGAAGCGTCATTGGCAGCTTTGGACCTCGGCAGCCTGTCTCTCTCTGCGTTTTTTCAGAATGTCAGTAGTTGGATGGCTTACCGAAGACATATCCGGAAACAAGCACCAAAATATTTAGAAGCATAAATATACCAACGATGTATAGTTTGTGGTTTAAATAAGGCACAAAACCAACAGTGAGGTACGTTATGGTCAGGGCCTAGGCAAGGAATACAGTACGAATGAAAATCTTTATGAGGTATTTGCTTTCCACAAGTAATGCAATTATTTACTTTCACTGACATTGGTTAAGAGCAAGACAAAGTTTCCCCAACGGGGTACTTAGCTTTTAGTTGAAGACTTCGGTTCTGAAACTTGAAAACGAAAATTTCAGGAGTCGGCGGACCAGCACTTGCGAACTGCTTCTGCTTCGGGCTCCGCACGGCAAGAAAGACTGATGTAATGGCGTCAGCTGCATGTTTTATACCCCTGATGACTTGACGTCACGGAAGAAGAGACAGCAACCAACGCAGGACCCAAGACTTGGTTAGTCAGGATGACTGAGGGCTACTGCAAGACGTTAACCCAAATGTGATGATTTCAACAGTGAAACACGAAGAACATTGTGTGGAAGTGAAATCTGTATCCTTGGGAAACTATATTTAAAACCCATTTGTCCTGGGTAATGAGTTCCCAGCTTTTTGCCTGCAGAGCCATCTTTCCCCTAAAGGAGCAGTCAGTTGAGAAGGGCTTGGAAGTTTTAAAGTCAAGTCATTGAGACAGTTTACCATGCGGGGGGGGGGGGTCCTACTCCCTGATTTGGAAGTGGGAGCCCCACACTGCTTAGTCCTGTGCATACCCTGGGACTGAAGCCTGGGTGTTCTGCTGGTTCTGGGTTTGGACTCAGAAGGCCTGTAAAAGGGGCAGGAAAGGACCAGTTCTTAGAGGGCCAATGCCTCCTAAATCTTGAAGGCTGTACTTGTAGGAAATCTTTAACAATTTGCATAGATTTATCTTTTTCCTCCAATTTTTTTTAAGAAATTCTTCTGCCTTGTTGCCAAACAGGCGGTCCTGATTTAAGGGAGCATCCAGTAATTTTGCTTTAACGTGATCTGGCAAGGATTGCTCCTTAAGCCAAGCATGCCTTCTAAGTACAGACCCAGTTACAGCAGCCCTGCAAGATGCCTCTAGTGAATCAAAACCACACTGCGAAGTATGCTTTCCAGCTTGTTCAGCTGAATGCAGTAAATCCTGTAAATCCTTATTTTCAGCACAATCAGGAATCAACATAATTTTCTGTTTAAGCAAACCAATAATATGCTGCTACTTTAACATATGAAACTGGCAGTTTAAGGCCCTAATGGCTAAAGCTGCAGAAGTGTATACCTTCTTACCCCATCTGTCCAACAGCCTGGAGTCTCTATCAGAGGGGGTAGGATTTTTGGCAGTAGTAGCTTTAATGCCCTTGAGTCCCTGTGAAATGGTCTCAGGATCCGCAGTAGGATTTTTAAAAAGGAACTTGAGAGAGTCAGGGACCCTTGTAATATCTATCAGGTTTTCTGGGAGCAGGAGGTAAAGCGCCAGGGGCTAAGCTAGATTCCGAAAAGGCATCATCAACAATGTCTAGTACAGGAGGTATGGCTAAAGGCCTGTGCTAAGGCAGGAGTAAGAAATCCCTAAGCCTCTTTTTAGAATCAGAGAAATCCTGACTTTCCCAACGAAAATGCTCCCTGAGGGTATGCAAGTTTTCACCAAAAGAAAAGTCCTCCGGGGGGGATGCAGAGGGAATAGAGTCCTCAGCATCAGAATACTCATAGGTAGATAAGGGTAAATCCTGGTCATCAGAGGAAACAGAAAATGCAGAATCCTGGTCAGAAGTATCATAAGCAAACTCAATCCTAGGTCTCAGAGGGGGAAGATTGGCTTTCCCTGATTAAAGTAATAAGGTCTTCAGCCATTCATATCATTTGCTTTTTAGGCACAGAGGCCTGGCCATGCGGTCTGGGCGTCAGTTTTCTAGGCATGGTTCAAGTTTTAGGCCTTGAAGAAGAAGATGGTGTTGGTTTAATACGCAAGTCAGTAGGCCTGAATACACCCCTCAGAAGCCGGTGCCTGCACAGCGGCTCCGGACCCATCCAAGGTAGAGACATCCGCAAGTTCCACAGTTGAAGCATCTCACGGCATACCGGACTCCGAATGGGTCTCAGTGGAGGCCTGCAAATCTGAAGTAGCAGGTATCAGGGGCTGTGAAAGTGCCTCACTGAGTACCGGGCGAACTGACGACTGGCTTAGGAGAAGAGTCATTGGCAGCTTTGGACCTCGGCAGCTTGTCTCTCTCTTTGTGTTTTTTCGGAATGTCAGTAGTTGGATGGCTTACCGAAGACATATCCGGAAACAAGCACCAAAATATTTAGAAGCGTAAATATACCAACGATGTATAGTTCGTGATTTAAATAAGGCACAAAACCAACAGTGAAGTACGTTATGGTCAGGGCCTAGGCAAGGAATACAGTACGAATGAAAATCTTTGAGGTATTTGCTTTCCACAAGTAATGCAATTATTTACTTTTACTGACATTGGTTAAGAGCAAGACAAAGTTTCCCCAATGGGGTACTTAGCTTTTAGTTGAAGACTTCGGTTCTGAAACTTGAAAACAAAAATTTCACGAGTCGGCCGACCAGCACTTGCGAACTGCTTCTGCTTCAGGCTCTGCACGGCAAGAAAGACTGATGTAATGGCATCAGCTGCATGTTTTATACCCCTGACGACTTGACGTCACGGAAGAAGAGACAGCAACCAACGCAGGACCCAAGACTTGGTTAATCAGGACGACTGAGGGCTACTGCAAGACATTAACCCAAATGTGATGACTGCAACAGTGAAACACGAAGAACATTGTGTGGAAGTGAAATCTGTATCCTTGGGAAACAACATTTAAAACGCATTTGTCCTGGGTAATGAGTTCCCAGCTTTTTGCCTGCAGAGCCATCTTTCCCCTAAAGGAGCAGTCAGTTGAGAAGGGCTTGGAAGTTTTAAAGTCAAGTCATTGAGACAGTTTACCATGCTTGGGGGGGGGGGGTCTTCCTACTCCCTGATTTGGAAGTGGGAGCCCCACACTGCTTAGTCCTGTGCATACCCTGGGACTGAAGCCTGGGTGTTCTACTGGTTCTGGGTTTGGACTCAGAAGGCCTCGAAGAGGCAGGAAAGGACCAATTCTTAGAGGGCCAATGCCTCCTAAATCTTGGAGGCTGTACTTATAGGAAATCTTTAACAGTTTGCATAGATTTAGCTTTTTCCTCCAACTTTTTAAGTACTACTTCTGCTTTGTTGCCAAACAGGCGGTCCTGATTTAAGGGAGCATCCAGCAATTTAGCTTTAACATGATCTGGCAAAGATTGCTCCTTAAGCCAAGCATGCCTTCTAAGTACAGACCCAGTGACAGCAGCCCTGCAAAATGCCTCTAGTGAATCAAAACCAAACTGCAAAGTACTTTTTCCAACTTGTTAAGCAGAATGCATTAAACCCTGTAAATCCTTATTTTCAGCACAGTCAGGAATCAACATAATTTTCTGTTTAAGCAATCCAATAATATGCTGCTGATACTTTAACATATATAACTGGCAGTTAAAGGCCCTAATGGCCAAGGTTGCAGAAGTGTATACCTTCTTACCCCATATATCCAAGCGCCCTGGAATCTCTATCAGAGGGCTAGGATTTTTGGCAGTAGTAGCCTTAATGCCCTTTGGTCCCTGCAAAATGGTCTCAGGATCTACAGTAGGATTTTTAAAAAGGAACTTGAGAGAGTCAGGAACCCTGTAATATCGAACAGGTTTTCTGGGAGCAGGAGGTAGAGAGTCAGGGGCTAAGCTAGATTCCGAAAAGGCTAAGCCTCTTTTTAGAATCCGAGTAATCCTGGCTTTCCCAGCGAAAATGCTCCCTCAAAGTATGCAAAATTTCACCAAAAGAGAAATCCTCTCTGGGGGAGACAGACGGAACAGAGTCCTCTGCATCAGAATCCTCACAGGTAGATAAGGGTAAATCCTGGTCATCAGAGGGAAAGTACAGTTGCGTACACTTACCATAAATGTAGATGTTCGAGTGTATTCACTGTTGCAGTCATTACATTTAGGTAATCTGCTGGCAGGTTGCCCTCAGTCAGCCTGAATTCCAAAGTCTTGGGTCCTGCATCGGTTGCTGTCTCTTCTTCCATGACGTCAGGTCGTCAGGGGTATAAAACATGCAGCCGACGCCATTTTCTTTAGTTTTTCTTGCCCAAGATGTCAAGTGCCCATAAAAAGGTAGCAAAAATATATATATGTATATGTACATACATCAATATAAACTTTACCTTCATCTACAAGCAAATACACCACATAGGTTGTAGAAGATAGAGAAGGAAAGATAAACTGTAGAATGACAGGGGGATGGCGGGAGGGTAACCTGGACTGCAACAGTGAATACACTCGAACATCTACATTTATGGTAAGTGTACACAATTGTACTATGTTCTTTGTGTTTCACTGTTGCAGTCATTACATTTGGGTAGAATCCCAAAGCTATGGTTGGGAGGCTGGAGCTAAACAGCATTGGGTGAGGCTATAAAGCCCTGCAGCACTGCAGTGGCAAAGCCTGCCCTGGACTTATAGTAGAGAGGCAAATGGTAATGCTTTGTAAAGGTGTAAACAGAACTCCAAGTAGCAGCCTCTAGAATGCCTTTGGTTGGTACTCCTCTGAGAAAGGCTGCTGAAGTAGCTGCAGCTCTGGTGGAGTGAGACCTAATGTCCTTGGGCACAGATTTGCCATGGTGTAAGTAGCAGAAATGGATGCAATGGCTTATCCACTTTGAAATTGTCTGCTTTGAAATAGCCTTTCCTTCTGATCCTGCAGCATATGACACTAGTAATTGCTCAGTTTTTCTTAGAGCTTTAGTCCTGCACAAGTAGAATCTTAGCTGTCTGCGTACGTCCAAGGAATGAAGAATTCTCTCCCCTTTGTTCAGCGGACTTGGATAAAAAGTTGGCAGATGAATTGTTTGGTTAAGAGCCACACTGGAAACGACCTTAGGCATAAAAGTAGGATTTGTCATCAGAGATTCTCTGTCTGGGTAAAATATGATAAAAGGCTCTACAGCCATGAGGGCCTGTAGCTCTGAAACTCTTCTTGCTGAGGTAATTGCTAGTAGCAGAGCTGTCTTCCATGATAAGAACTTTATATCAGCGGTAGCAGCTGGTTCAAATGGAAGCAGGGTGTGATTTTCCAAAACATAATTGAGGTCAAGATTGGTGGCTCTGTATTGTAATGAGCTGAAATGGCAGAGGCATGGATTTTGATTGATGAGAAAGATAGGCCTTTATCAAGCATCTCAGTTAAGTATTGTAATATCTGAGGAATATGTGGTTCTGCTGTTATCAGTTCCTTGTGCTGGATTCCAAGCACAGAATCTCTTCCATTTGTCAGCATAAGATTTTCTAGTACTAGGCCTTCTGGCTTCCAAAATGACATCCATCACAGCTTTACTGAGAAGTGTCATTTGTATGATTACAGGATTAGCCATGCTGCCAGGTTCAGAGTCTGTAGTTCATAAGTTCATAGATTAGTACTAAGCTAACTGCCCTTGTGAGCCATTATAAGCCTAGCCAATTATCCCTTGTGAGACTCAAACCCTGCACCTTGTGTTTGTAAGGCAAACACCTTAACCATTAGGCCACCAGTTGATTGTGCAGGATCCGATTGTTTTGCTGGGACAGCAGTTGTGGTTTTTGAGGCAAGGTCCAAGCTGGGTATTGAGACAAGTTCCCTAGGATTGGGTACCAGTATTGGCGGGGCAATTAATATCATCTTTGGCTTCTCTTGTCTGACTTTTGGGAGGACCTTGGGTAGAAGAGGCAGAGGAGGAAAGGCGTAAACTGAAAGGTTTTTCCAACTGAAGGATAGGGCATCCACTTTCCATGCTTGTCTGTGATAAGTCCTTGTGCAGAATCTTTTCAGTTGATAATTTTGAGGAGACAAATAGCTCTATGTCTGGGCTCCCCCATTTCTCTGTTATCATGCTGAAGACTTCTGGATTTAGTTTCCACTCGTGAGGATCCATAAGGTTTCTGCTTAAATCGTCTGACAGAGTGTTTTGTTTTCCTGGCAGGAATTGAGCTTGAAGATGTATTTGGTAGGTCAAAGCTGTGTCCCACAGTGCCATGGCTAATCTGCAAAGGGGGTATGAGTGTGTGCCCCCTTGCTTGTTTATACACCACATGACTGTGATGTTGTCTGTCTTTATCAGCAGTTGTCCTGGATGAAGTAAGTCCTTGAAGGCTGTTGGGGCATTTTGAACAGCTAGCATCTCTTTCTGGTTGATATGTAGCTGCATTTGATTTGGTGCCCATATGCCCTGAATGCATCTTCCTGCCATGTGGGCCCCCCAGGCATAATATGATGCGTCTGTTAAGGTGTGGCTGGCAGGAGGTAGAGTAAAGGACCGTCCCATGTTTTGGTGACAGGCCATTGCCACTGTAGAAACTCCTGTTGCAGGCAGGGTATGAGAGGAATCAGTTCCCAGACTGTGAATGTTGACTCCATAAACATTTTAGGTACCATTGAAGTTTCCTCATATGCAGTCTTGCATATGGAATTAGTAGGATGCAGGATGCCATGAAGCCCAGAACCTGCAGAATTTGTCTTGCAGAAGACTGGGTTTTTGTTGCCATCAGTTTGAAGTAAGTAGTCAGTTGCCTTTGTCTGGCATAAGGTAAGCCATCTGTGCAGTTGTATTCAAGCTTGCACCCAGGAATATTATCTTTTGAGAGGGTACCAGTTGTGATTTCTTTTCGTTTATTGTGTACCCTAGGCATGTTAGAAGCCTTTTCACAAATGCCAGGTGTCGTAGAAGAGTGTCCTTGTTCTCTGCTTGAATGAGACAGTCGTCCAAGTAAGGATATATCTGAATACTTCTTTGTCTGCAAAATGCAATTACTGGTGCCAGGCACTTTGTAAAGACCCTGGGCACAGTAGATAAGCCAAAGGGCAGTGCAGAGAATTGGTAATACATTAAGCCAGCCTTGAATCTGAGGTATCTTCTGCACGACTGTCTTATTGGGACATGCAGGTATGCCTCTTTTAGGTCTAAAGTCACCAGCCAAGCATTCTTGCCCAGCATGGGCAGAAGCTGCTGCAAAGCCAGCATTTTGAATTTTGGAATGTCCAGGTATGTGTTCAAAATCAATAAATCCAGTATTGGCTGCCAGGCCTTGTCCTTTCTGGGTACCAAGAACAGTTGAGTAAAAACCTTGTCCTTTTTCCTGTTCTGGTACTGTCTGAATGGCCCCCATATCCATGAGGGACGTAACCTGTTTCTGTGCCTCTGCCCATTGATTTTTTGGCAGATCTGGCCAACCATTTCTCATTGTCAGAGTGTGGAAACGGAATCTGTATCCCTGTGATACGATGCTTAGTACCCACTTGTCCTGAGTTATTAACTGCCAATTTTGAGCAAAAAGTGCTAATTTTCCCCCTATGGGTGCTGCCCAAAGATAAGTGCTTGGTGTAGGCAGAGGGCAGTCATTGGGATTGCTTTCTGTAGGTTTGCACTTTATCTCCTCCAGATTTGGAGGTGGATGTGCCCCATTGCTTTGACCTGTATGAGTCTTGAGCCTGGTACCTGGAACCCTTAGGGCGTCTGGATTTGCCCCTTTGAGCTCTGTCTGACACAGGAAAGGACCAGTTATTTGTAGGCAAGTGTCTACTGAATCTTGGTGGCTGCACTTGTAATAAATCTTTAACAGTTTGCATAGACTTAGCTTTCTCTTCCATTTTCTTTAAAACCTCTTCTGCCTTAATACCAAACAGAGAATCATGCTGTAAAGGTGCATCTAGCAATTTAGCTTTAACATGATCAGGCAAATTTTGTTCCTTTAATCAGGCATGCCTCCAAATGACAGATCCAGTAACTGCGGCCCTGCAGGAGGCCTCTAAAGAATCAAAACCACATTGCAAAGTATGCTTTCCAACTTGTTCAACTGCATGCAATAATTCCTGCAATTCTTTATTTTCTGCACATTCTGAAATCAACATCATTTTCTGTTTCAGCAATCCCATAACATGTTGGTACTTAAGCATATGAAATTGACAATTTAAGGCCCTAATTGCCAAGGTTGCAGATGTATAAACCTTTTTTCCCCCATCTGTCCAGTGCCCTAGAATCTCTGTCAGAGGGGGTAGGGTTTTTTGCTGTTGAGGCCTTAACTCCCTTTGGACCCTGTGAAATAGTTTCATGATCAGCAGCAGGGTTTCTAAATAAACATTTATGTGAGTCGGGGACCCTGTAATATCTGTCAGGTTTACTGGGAGCTGGAGGTAAGGAGCCAGGGGTCAAGCTTGACTCCAAAAACACATCATCCACAATGTCTACAACAGGGGGAATAATGGCTAAAGGCTTGTGCTGAGGGAGAAGGAAATCCATGAGCCTCTTTTTTGATTCTGAGAAGTCTTGACTCTCCCAGTGGAAATGCTCCCTCAAAGTATGCAAGGTTTCTCCAAATGAATAATCCTCAGGAGGAGATGCAGATGGAATAGACTCCTCAGCATCAGAATCCTCATAGGGAGGTATAAATAATTCCTGATCAGAAGAGGAATCAGAAGAAATAGAAACCTGATCTGAAGATTCATAATCAGTGTCTTGCCTAGGCCTCTTATCTGGAGGGGGATGGGTACACCAGATCAAGGTAATAAGTCTTCAGCCATTTTGATAATCTGTTTTTTAGGCATAGAGGCCTGTGCACGTGGCTCATGCGTCAGTTTTTTACGTTTAGAAGTTGCTTTTGTCTTTGGTTTTGCAGCTGTCTGTTTGATGTACAAATGTTGAGGTCTGAATACAACCTCAGAAGCTGGTGCCAGCTCAGCGGCTCCGGACCCATCCGAGGGAGATGCATCCATCGGTCCAATACCTTGAGTATCTTGCAGCATGCCAGACTCCACATGGGTATCGGTAGAGGCCTGCGACTCGAAGGTAGTGGGTATCAGGGGCTGCGAAGTCACCTCACTGAGAACCGGCGACTGGTTTAGAAGAAGCTTAGTCAGTTTTGGATCACTACTGCCTCTCTCTGTCCTTTTCTTTGCATTTATGTACTCCGGTAGTCGGATTGCTATCAGATGACATTTCTGGGTAGTTAAATCTGTTTCCAAAATACTTTGATGCAAAAATATACCGACGTTTAATAGTGCGTTGGTTAAATCTAGCACAAAACCGACAGCCAGGCACGTTGTGATCAGGGCCTAGGCAAGGAATACAGTATAAATGGAAATCCTTATGAGGTATTTGCTTCCCATAAGTAATACAATTATTAACTTTTTCTGACATCGGTAAAATGCAAGAAGAAAGTTTCCCCAATGGGGTACTTAGCTTTAGTGAAGACTTTGGTTCTGAAACTCAAACTCGAATATTTCAGTAGTCGGCCGACCGGCACTTGCGAAATGCTTCTGCTTCAGGCAACGTGTGGCAAGAAAGACTAAAGAAAATGGTGTCGGCTGCATGTTTTATACCCCTGACAACCTGACGTCATGGAAGAGAAGACAGCAACCGACGCAGGACCCAAGACTTTGGAATTCAGGCCGACTGAGGGCAACCTGCCAGCAGATTACCCAAATGTAATGACTGCAACAGTGAAACACGAAGAACACCAGAAATTTCAGAATCCTGAGCTGAAGTATCATAAGCAAATTCAGTCCTAGGTCTCAGAGTGGGAAGGTTGGCTTCCCCTGATTAAAGTAATAAGGTCTTCAGCCATTCTTATTTGTTTTTTAGGCACAGAGGTCTGGGCGTCGGTTTTCTAGGCATGGTTCGAGTTTTAGGCCTTGAAGAAGAAGATGGCGTTGGTTTAATATGCAAGTCAGTAGGGCTGAATACACCCTCAGAAGCCAGTGCCTGCACAGCGGCTCCAGACCCATCCAAGGTAGAGACATCCGCATGTTCCACAGTTGAAGCATCTCGCAGCATACCGGACTTCGAATGGGTCTCAGTAGAGGCCTGCAAATCTGAAGTAGCAGTTATCAGGGGCTGCGAAAGCGCCTCACTGAATACTGGCGAACTGGCGACTAGCTTAGGAGAAGCGTAGTCGGCAGCTTTGGACCTAGGTGATTTGTCTCTGTCTTTATCTTTGTGTTTTTTTGGAATTATCTGTAGTCAGGTGGCTTAATGAAGACATGTTTGGATAATTGAACTGAGTACCAAAACATTTAGAAGTGTAAATATACAAACGACGAATGGTTTGTTGTTTAAATAAGACAGAAAACCGACAGCGAGGTACGTCGTGATCAGGGCCTAGGCAAGGAATACAGTACGAATGAAAATCTTTATGAGGTATTTGCTTTCCACAAGAAATACAATTACTGACTTTTACTGACATCGGTTTAGAGCAAGAAAATGTTTCCCCAATGGGGTACTTAGCTTTAGTTGAAGACTTCGGTTCTGAAACTCGAAAATGAAAATTTCAGGAGTCGGCTGACTGGCAATTGCGAACTGCTTCTGCTTCGGGCATTGCACATCAAGAAAGACTGATGTAATGGCGTTGGCTGCATGCTTTATACCCCTGACTACTTGACGTCATGGAAGATGAGACAGCAACCGACGCAGGACCCAAGACTTTGATAATCAGGCTGACTGAGGGCTACTGCAAGCAGATAACCCATATGTGATAAAGTACAGTTTTGTACCTACCATAAATGTAGATGTCCGAATTGGATAGCATCTGCAGTCATAACAACTGGGTTGTCCTGTCGTCAGGCAGCCCTTCAGTCGGCCGGATTCCAAAGTCCGGGTCCGGCTTCGGCTGATGTCGCACTTCACCCGACGTCATCTCTGTTGGTCTTCGGGTATAAAAGCATCAGCCGACGCCATTTTCTTCAGTGTTTCTTGCCCCAGATGCCAGAAGCCCTATAGAAGGCTAAAAATTTTGGATAGATGCCAATGTTTCCAAAAGATAGAGGTAAACACAAAAATAAGCATGTATGTACATAAATACAAACAAATACACCATGAAAGAAATCCCCACTAGCTAGCTATTAGAAGGGTAAACACCCTAGGAGTACCACAGAGGCGAAGGAGGGAGGGTAATCCTGACTGCAGATGCTATCCAATTCGGACATCTACATTTATGGTAGGTACAAAACTGTACTATGTCCTTCATGGATGCATCTGCAGTCATAACAACTGGGTAGAATACCATAGCCAACTAGGGGAGGAGGATAAAAGTAGATTATGGTGTGTTTAGGATCCCTTGCAGAACAGCAGTGGCAAACCCTGCTCGGGATCTGGAATATAGAGGTAAATTATAATGCTTGGCAAATGTATGCACGGAGGTCCAAGTAGCCGCCTCAATAATGTCTTTGGTAGCCACTCCTCGTAAGAAGGCTGTGGTAGTGGCTGTTGCCCTTGTAGAATGAGGTCTTATGTTCTGTGGAATTGGTTTTCCATGGAAGGAGTAACAGAATCGTATGCAATTTCCTATCCATTTGGAGATTGTCTGTTTGGAAATAGCTTTTCTTTCCCTTCCTGTTGCATAGGCTACGAATAGTTGGTCAGTCTTTCTGCTATTTTTTGTTCTGTCCAAGTAGTAGCGTAGCTGTCTATGTACATCCAAGGTATGCAGTATTCTTTCCCCTCTGTTTTGTGGGTTGGGAAAGAAGGTAGGTAGGTGGATTGCCTGGTTTAAAGACACTCTGGATACCACCTTAGGCATAAATGTAGGATTAGTCCTCATGGACACTCTATCTTGGTGGAAGATTAGAAAGGGTTGCACTGCCATTAAGGCCTGTAGTTCTGAAACCCTCCTTGCTGAAGTAATTGCCAGTAGGAAAGCAGTTTTCCATGACAGGTGTTGTAGGTCTGCTGTTGCTGCTGGTTCAAAAGGTGATAGTGTCAATTTTTCTAGCACAAAGTTCAAGTCCCAAGCTGGCAATGGTTGTTTCCTTGGAGGTTTTACATTCTTGATTCCTCTGAGGAACTGCCTGAGCAAAGGGTGTGAAAAAACAGGTGGATCAAAGCTGTATTCTGCTGAAATAGCTGATGCATGAATCTTGATGGAGGAGTAGGACAGGCCTGAATGAAGTAGTTCGCCAGATACTCCAGAATGTTAGGCATATCTATGTTTGATACATCTTTTCCTCTTTCAGAACTCCAAATGACAAACCTTTTCCATTTCCCAGCATAATTCCTTCTAGTTGAAGGCCTGCGTGCTTCAAGAATAATGTCTTTAACTCTTTGTGAAAGTTCTGTATTAGCAGCTGCTATGTGATGTTCCATGCAGTCAGTTGCAGCGTTTTAGGTTTGGATGCATGGTGCTGAAGTTGTTCTGAGTTAGCATCAAAGGCATCAGGGTATTGGCCACATATTGTTCGAGACATGCTCCTCAGCAGTGGGTACCAATGCTGTCTTGGCCAGTTTGGAGCTATTAGGATTATCCTTGGACGTTCCTCCTTGATTTTTAGTAGTACTTTGTGTATCAAGGGAAGAGGTGGGAATGCATATGCTGTTAGGCCTTTCCAACTGAAGGAGAGCGAGTCCACTTTCCATGCTAGTGGGTGGAATGTCCTTGTGCAGAATTTTTTGAGCTGGTGATTGAGAGGTGATGCGAATAGATCTATCTGAGGCATTCCCCATTTCTTCGAGATGGTCTTGAAGATATCCGGTGCAGCTGCCATTCGTGGGCATCCGATGTGGTCCTGCTTAACATATCTGCTAGAGAGTTTTCTTTTCCTGGCACAAATATTGCCTGTAACTGGATGTTGTAGCTGAGTGCCAGGGTCCACAGCTCCAAAGTCATTCTGCATAGGGGTAAGAATGAGTGCCTCCCTGTTTGTTGATGTACCACATGACTGTGGTGTTGTCTGTCCTTATCATCAAGTGGTCCTCCTTGAGAAATGGTCTGAACTTTTGGATTGCCAGTTTTACTGCCAGCATTTCTTTTAGGTTGATGTGCAGGTGAAGTTGGTCCTGTGTCCACAATCCTTGTACGCATTTGTCCTGCATATGCGCCCCCGATCCTAGGTCTGAAGCATCTGTTGTGATGGTCTGGCTTGCTTGACCCTTGCGAAAGGGCAGGCCTGGGTTTGACTGGCATGCCTGAGCCCACCATAGGAACTCCTGTTTTAAGCATGGTATTAGTGGGATTTCCGTTTCTAGGCTGTGTCTGTGTTGGGACCATAAATTCTTTAGGTACCACTGTAGTTTTCTCATATGTAGTCTGGCAAATGGAACCAAGATTATACATGATGCCATGAAACCCAAGGCCTGCAGTACCTTTCTTGCTGTTAACTTGTTCAGTTTTGTTAGTGCCAAGAAGTAAAGAGGAGTTCTTTTGTTTTTCTGTAGTTAGGAATGCCATTTGTCTTACTGTGTCCAATTCCGCTCCCAGGAAAGTCCTTGTCTGGGATGGTATCAGTCTTGACTTTTGTAAATTGACTGTGTATCCCAGTGCTTGAAGCAAGTAAATGACCCTTTGTAAATCTGTTGTCAGCTTGCTTTTGTTGTCTCCTTGTATCAGGCAGTCGTCCAGGTATGGATAAATTTGAATTCCCTGTAGTCTGCAATGGGCGATTACTGATGCCAGGCATTTTGTGAATACTCTGGGCAGTAGATAAGCCAAAGGGCAATGCTGAGAATTGATAGTGCTCTGATCCTGCAAGAAATCTGAGGTATCTTCTGCAGATTGGTCGAATGGGGACGTGCAGGTATGCCTCCTTGAGATCTAGAGTTACCAGCCAACACTCCTTGCCCAGCATGGGAAGAAGTTGCTGTAGGGTCAGCATTTTGAATTTTGGGACAATGATGTAAGTATTCAGGGTGGACAGGTCTAGAATTGGTCTCCAACTTTTTCCTTTCTTGGAACTAGGAATAGTCTGGAGTAGAACCCCTTTCCTTGCTCTGCTGTTGGCACTTTCTCCACAGCTCTCATGTTTGCTAACTCCATTATCTGCTGTAGAGCCTCTGTCTTTTGATTTGGAGGTAGATTTGGCATTCCTCTTTTGTCTGGTAAAGTGTGGAAGTGGAACCGGTAACCTTGATCTATGGTTCGTAAAATCCACTTGTCCTTTGTTATGTGGTGCCAGTTTTTTGAAAATAAGGTTAGCTTTCCGCCTAGAGGAGCTGCTATCTGTTCCCTGGTAGGCGGGTTTAGGATTAAGTCACTGTGGCTGTGTTGATGTAGTGGCAGGTGTTGAGTCTGTGCCTCTGTTGTTACCTTGCCACTGTCGTCCTCTGTAGGCACCTCCTCTGGATTGGTTTCTGCCTCTGGAACGTCTATTCCTGCCCCTTTGAGGTCTTGTGGAGTCAGGAAAGGACCAATTTTTGGCAGGCCAGTTCCTGCTAAACCTTGGGGGTTCAACCTGCAAGAAATCTTTAACTGTCTGGACTGATTTTGCCTTTTCTTCCATTTTCTTCATAACCTGCTGGGCAGGTGTACCAAACAAACTTGTTTTATCCATAGGAGCATCTAGCAATTTAGATTTAACATGATCCGGTAAAGCTTGCTCCTTTAGCCATGCATGCCTTCTAATTACAGTGCCAGTCATGGCTGATCTAAATGAAGCCTCCAGTGCATCATAGCCACATTTTAAAGAGTGGTTACTAACTTGCTGTATGTTATTTACCATTTCTAATACATATTTCTTATCAAGAGATTCATCAGTGGTTAGCTTTTTAGTTAACTGATCAAGCATAAACTCTTGGTATTGTATCATGTGAAACTGACAGTTTAAAGCTCTAGCTGAGAGAGTGGCTGAAGTGTAAACCTTTTACCCCATCTGTCTAATGACCTTGCTTCCCTTTCAGAAGGAACAGGGTTTTAGCTACGGTCATGCTACTGCCTTGGGACCCTGGGAAATAGTTTCGGGTCTGCAAGAGGGGCCTTGTAAAGGTGGTGATGAGTATCTGGCACCCTGTAAAATCTGTCTGGTTTGGCAGGGGCTGGGGGTAAAGAATCTGGAGCGGAGCAGACATCATTGAAAGCATCATCCACCACAGAGAGAACAGGAGGTATAGCTAAGGGCCTGTGCTGTGGAAGGTGCAAAAGGTCCTAAGTCTTTTCCTGGAGTCTGAAAAATCTTGTTGCTGCCATTGGAACTGTTCTCGCATGGCATGCAAGGTTTCCCCAAAGGAGAATTCTTCTGGTGGGGAAGCAGCTGGAATGGATTCTTCAGCATCAGAATCTTCAAAATTGGAGAAAGGAGCCTCTGGCTGGTCAGTAATGTCTGATTCATCAGCAGAATCATCAGAGGACACTGGCTCATGGGGCTCTGCCCTAGGTCTCTTCTCTGGGGGCTGAGAGGCCCTGTCTGGGTGAGATTGAGATCCTCTAATTAATGAAATTAAATCTTCTGCCAAAGTAAGCATTTGAGAACTGGAAGAGGGCCTGGTTGAGGGGGTTTAACAGGCACTGTTTTAGTAGTCTTGGCTGCTTTAGCCCTGGCGAAGGCCTTAATGGACATGGCTGCTGGAGGCCTAGCAGCACCACGTGCTGGGGTAGAGACATCCAAGGGAATGGTGTCTGATAAGTCAGTGGTAAGCACCGTAGTGGGTAAAATTTCTGAGGCCGATTCAAGAGTGTTAGCAGGGACCTCAGTTGTAGAGATAGATTCAGCTGTATTTTGATCAGTTTTCTCGGTTTCGCGAAACCGAGACACTCATGATTTGCTTAACCATGGTTTCGGCCGAAACCGCGGACCGCGAGTGTCGGTCTTTTCTTTGCGTTTTGGCAGAATGTAGTCGGAGGATCCGACGGCATAATGTACGCAAAATCAGAACCGAAAAACTGTTCTGCAAACTCTGACCGACGTCTAAGCGTTCGTCGGTTGAAAGAAGCACAGGACGAACAGGCTGCTACGTCGTGGGCTGGGCCTAAGCAAGGCAGGCAGTAAGAGTGGAAATCTTTATGAGGTATTTGTTTCCCACAGGTTAAACAATTATTAACTTTTTCTGACATCGGCTGAGGCAAGAAAGAGTCCCCAACGGGTACTTAGCTTTAGAAGTCTTGAGTAGTATTCGGTAGAAGTAATCTCTGGATCCGACCGACCGGCACTTGCGAACAGCTTCTGCTTGGCCACGCGCAAGAAAGACTGAAGAAAATGGCGTCGGCTGATGCTTTTATACCCGAAGACCAACAGAGATGACGTCGGGTGAAGTGCGACATCAGCCGAAGCCGGACCCGGACTTTGGAATCCGGCCGACTGAAGGGCTGCCTGACGACAGGACAACCCAGTTGTTATGACTGCAGATGCACCCATGAAGGACATCTGCAACAATGAAACACGAAGAACATGATCTGCACATACCAAAGCTAGAACAGACTACCGCATACAGTAGTACCCCTGATAAACAAGAGGTAAGGAAGCTTTCCAGACCCACATATACCACCAGACATGGAGGTAAATGTATTAGAGAGTTACAAAGCAGTTGCAGTTGTGCCCTGCTTGGATGTAAGGAAGCAAGGGGAGTCCTACACAAGAAAGAATAAACAAATGAAAGCGGGGGTAGGAGGGGGGACTGAATACTGCAACATGGAAGAAAAGGACATCTAAGGTTATGGTAAGTTCTTATACAACTATTATATGTCCTTCTATTCTCATGTTGCAGTACTCATAACTAGGGAGAGTACAAAAGCTTTAGGTAGGACCCTGGTGGGCAGGTTGGGAGGTAGGATCGATGAGACCCTGTAAAATAGACCTAGCAAACCCAGCCCTGGCTCTAGAAATCAAATCTAATTTGTAATGTTATGTACAGAACACCAAGTGGCCACCTCCAAAATGGAAGCTTGGTCAACACCTCTAAAAAAGGCTGCAGAAGCAGCAGCTACCCTAGTGGAGTAAACTCTCACATTGCAGTTTAATTCTTTTCCATGAAAGGAATAGCAAAAGGAGATTGCTTTTAAATCCCAAGAGGCAACTCTCTGTTTTGACACCGTCTTCCCAAAGGCCCTGAGATGAAAGGAAACAAAAAAGCTGGTCAGACTTTCTAATGGTTTTGGTCTCATCCAGGTAATACCTTAGCTGTCTATGAACATCTAAAAAATGTAAAGTTCTTTCTGAGGAGTTTTGAGGTTGAGGGAAAAAAATGGGTAGATTAATTGTCTGATTCAAGGAGAGTTCGTTAATCACCTTAGGCATGAAAGAATGGTTGGTCCTGAGGGAGACCCTGTCTCTGTGGAAGATAAGGTAAGGAGGGGTAGACATAAGGGCTTGGATTTCTAAGATCCTCCTGGCAGATATAAGGCCCACCAGCAGTACTGTTTTCCAAGTATATAGTTTAAGTGATGCTGACTGAGCTGGTTCAAATGGAGGCAGAGTAAGTTTTTAGAGCACAAAATTAAAGGTCCCATGAAGGAGGAATAGGTTTACGAGGGGTATGATGTGTAGCACCCCTTTTAAGAATAGTTTTACATCTAAGCTGGATGCCAGAGGAGGCATCAAAGGGAGGCAGGCAGATATGATTGACAAATGCACTTTTACATATGAATATGTCAGTCCTGCAAGTAAGAAAGAACCATTGGTACTGGAGCAAGATAAGGGTTCTGTTTTGTTCTTGAGACATCACCTGGAGAATCTTTTCCATTTAGATACATAATTTCTCCTGGTACTAGGTTTCCTGGCTTCCTGTAGGACACAGAGTATGTCCTCTGAATACAGGTGTCTGAAGGGGATCAGAATTCTATCACCCATAAGGTCAGTTTGAGGTTAAGTACTGGAGGGTGGATGAGAGTTCCCCTGTCTTGTGTGAGTAGGCTGAATCAGTGAGGTAACCTCTGGTGACTGCCCTTGGCTAATATATGTAGAAGGGGAAACCAATGCTGTACTGGCCAAAAGGGGGTCACCAGCAGAATTTTTGGTTTGTTCTTTATTTTCAGAAGGAATTTTTGAATCAGTGTGAAGGGGGGGGAATGCATAAAGAAACCTCCCCGCCCAAGAAAAAGAGAAGATGTCCACCTTCCAAGCTTGTGGATGTGGGTTTCTGGTGCAAAACAGAGGTATCTGTCTGTTCTGGGAGGAGGCAAACAGATCTGCCTGAGGAAAACCCACTTGTGAAGAAGGTTCAGGAACACCTCCCTGTAAATCATCCATTTATGGGAAGATGCTGAGGTTCTGCTGAGGGTGTCTGCCATCACATTCTCTGCTGAAGGAATGTACACTGCTAGCAGGTGAATGTGTAGTTTTGCTGCTAGGGACCAAATCTGGACTGCTAAAGTACAAAGTGGATAGGACCTTGTCCCTCCCCGCTTGCTGATATACCACAGGACAATCGCACGGTCTGACTATCTTCAAGGTGCCTAGCAGAAGGATTTGTAGGAATGTTTGAAGTGCCAAGAGAAGGGCTTTCAATTCTTTGATACTGATGTGTTCATTTTATCTGTGGGTGGACCACTCTCCAGGAGTCTTGTTCTGGTTGTTGTGGATTTCTAGCACTGCTCCCCAACCCAGATATTATGTATATGTGTAGAGGTGCTGAGAGGGTGGGGGAATCTACAAGGGTATTCTCAGAGGTTGATGGAGGAAATCCACCATTCCAGCTCTCTTTTCAAGCATGGGAGAAGAGGGAGGGAAACATCCAGAGGATGGGGTGTTGGCTCCACAGATTCTTCAAGACCCATTGGAACTCTCTGATATGCAGCCTTGCAAAGGGAAGCATGGGAATAAAGAACACCATGTGGCCTAGGACCCCCAGAAAATCTCTGGCTGAGATGGTCTGGAGGGGAAGAAGAGATTGGAAGTAATGGGTGAGGCCCTCCACTTTTTGGCTGGGAATGTAGGCTGCCATCTTGTCTGTTCTTATTCTGCATCCTAGGAAGACCAGATCTTGGGTAGGGTTCATACGAGATTTTAGTTGGTTCACTGTGAACTCTAGGTCTGCCAAGATTCTACACATCATATGTAGGTAATGGTAAAGGGAATGGCAGTCCTGATGTAGGATTAACAGGCAGTCTAGGTAGGGATATATCTGTATGCCCTGCATTCTGCAGTGGGCGATAACCAGAGCTAGGCACTTTGTGAAAACATGGGAGCTGTAGAGAGCCCAAATGGCAGTGCAGAAAAAGTACAGTTTTATACCTACCATAAATGTAGGTGTTCGAGTGCTAATACAGCTGCAGTCATAACAGACGGGTTATCCTGCCGTCAGGCGGGTCCTCGGTCGGCCGAATTCCAAAGTCTAGGTCTGGCGTCGGTTGTCGTCGCTTCTTCCCTGACGTCAGTGCGGCAGGGGTATAAAAGAACCAGCCGACGCCATTTTCTTCAGTTTTTCTTGCCCCAGATGTCAGGTGCCCCCAGAAGGAAGGCAAAACATAAACTTATGTAATAATGCAATGTAATATAATCAAAAAACAGTAGTTTGCAAGCAAATACACATTGTCTGTGAATGTCCAAGGAATGTAGTAGTCTTTCCCCTTTGTTTTGTGGGTTAGGATAAAAGGTAGGTAAGTGGATAGTCTGACTCAAGGCTACCCTGGATACCACCTTTGGCATAAAGGAAGGGTTGGTTCATAAGGAAACTCTGTCCTGATGGAAAATGATGAAAGGTTGCATAGCCATGAGGGCTTGTAGTTCCGAAACCCTGCGTGCTGAGGTGATAGCCAGAAGGAAAGCTGTTTTCCATGACAAATATTGCAGTTCTGTTGAAGCAGCTGGCTCAAATGGAGGCAGGGTCAGTTTTTCTAAAATGAAGTTGAGGTCCCAAGCAGGTACTGGTGGCTTCCTGGGGGGTTTTATATTCTTAGCCCCTCTGAGGAACTGTCTTAAGAGGGGATGAGAGAATAAAGGAGGATCAGTGTTGTACTGTGCAGAAATGGCTGAAGCATGGATCTTGATGGAGGAGAAGGAAAGTCCACTGTTTAACATCTCAGCTAGGTACTGTAATATTTGAGGTAAATTTAGTACCCAAGGATTCTGGCCCTTTTTCTGATACCAGGCACAAAACAGTTTCCATTTGGTGGAGTAGGCTTTTCTAGTAGAAGGCCTTCTGGCCTCCAAGATGACATCCTGCACCTCCTTGGAGAGGAGGGTCTGTTGGGAAATCAAGGAATCCTCCAAGTGGCTAGACTGAGGGTTTTCAGCTGACTGTGAAGAGTTTTGAAGTTGTGCTGGGTCAACAGAAGAGGCACTAGAGGCAGGATCCATGGTGGGGAATGCGTCAGGCTCCTCAGGAGTGGATACCAGTGTTGTCTTGGCCAGTCTGGAGCAATGAGAATCATCTTTGGCCTGTCTGCTCTGGCTTTTAATAGAACTATGGGCAGCAGAGGAAGAGGTGGAAAGGCATAAACTGTCAATGTTGTCCAACTGAAAGATAGTGCGTCCACTTTCCAGGCCAGTGGATGATAGGTCCTTGAGCAACATTTTTTCAGTTGGTAATTTCTGTGGGTAGCAAAAAGATCTATGTCTGGCCTTCCCCATGCCTGAATTATCTTTGCGAAAACTTGAGGATGCAACTTCCATTCATGTGGATCTGTCATATTTCTGCTTAGGTTGTCTGCCAGCGTGTTTTCCTTCCCTGGCAGGAATTGTGCTTTAAGTTGGATTTGCAATTCCAGAGCCGTGTTCCAAAGAGACATGGCTAGTCTGCACAGGGGGTATGAATGAGTTCCTCCCTGCTTGTTTATGTACCACATCACTGTGGTGTTGTCTGTCCTTATCAATAGCTGGCCTGGATGCAGTAGGTCTTTGAAGGCCATAATAGCATTTTGTACTGCTAGCATTTCCTTTTGATTGATGTGTAGGTGCTTTTCTTTTTGGGACCATTTGCCCTGAATGCACCGATCTGTCATGTGCGCCCCCCAGGCGTAGTCCGAGGTGTCTGTTGTGATGATTTGATTTGCTTGAGGCACGCAGAAGGGGAGACCTATGTTTCTTTGGCATGCTTGAGCCCACCACAGAAATTCCTTCTGAAGACATGGAATGAGTGGTATAATTGTTTCCAAACTGTGGCTGTGTTGAGACCATAAGTTTTTTAGGTACCATTGAAGTTTCCTCATATGCAGCTTTGCACATGGGATCAGCAGGATGCAAGATGCCATGAATCCCAGAGCCTGCAGGACTTTCCTTGCAGTCAGCCTGGTAAAGGTTGCCATTTTTCTGAAGTATTGAGACAGTTGCCCTTGCTTCTCTGGCGTGAGGTAGGCCATCTGGGTGTTTGTATTCAAGCTGGCACCCAGGAAAATTATTGCTTGAGAGGGTATTAGTTTTTATTTCTTTTTGTTGACTGTGTATCCCAGAAAGTTCAACAACTTATTACAAACGCCAGGTGTTTCAGAAGTATGTGCTTGCTGTCCGCTTGGATCAGGCAGTCGTCCAGATATGGGTATATTTGTATCCCTTGAAGTCTGCAGAAGGCAATTACTGATGCCAGGCATTTCGTGAACACTCTGGGCGCAGTAGATAAGCCAAAGGGCAATGCAGAGAATTGATAATGGGTTGAACCTGCAAGAAATCTGAGGTATCTTCTGCAATCTTGTTTGATAGGGACATGCAGGTATGCCTCCTTGAGGTCCAATGTTACCAGCCAAGACTCCTTGCCCAGCATGGGAAGAAGCTGCTGTAATGTGAGCATCTTGAATTTTGGTACGAGTAAATATGTGTTTAGGATGGATAGGTCCAAAATAGGTCTCCAATCTTTGTGCTTCCTTGGTACCAGGAATACTATGGAATAAAAACCTTGACCCTTTTCTTGTGCAGGTACCTCTTGAATAACTTTCATGTCCATGAGAGCTGAAATTTGTTTTTGTGCCTCTGCCCTTTGATTTTGTGGCAGGTTTGGCATGCCTCTCATTTTTGGAAGGGTGTGAAAGTGGAATCTGTAGCCTCTGTCTATAATGCCCAGGATCCATTTGTCTTTTGTGACAATATGCCAATTTTTTGAAAATAATGCCAGTTTTCCGCCTAAAGGTGCTGCCATTAAAGCTTTGTTTGGCATGCAAAGGGGAAAGTCATTGTGTCTGCTTTCTGAATGGCTGTGATCTATCCTCTCCACCTCTTGGTGTAGGTGCTTGCCATTGTCTGGCTCTAAATGATCCTTGAGATTGCCCTCTACCCCTCGGGCGCCTGTATCTACCTCTTTGAGGTCTGTCCGTGGCTGGAAAGGACCAATTTTTTGAAGGCCAGTTTCTGCTGAAACATGGAGGTTGTACCTGTAGGAAATCTTTCACTGTTTGCATTGATCTTGCCTTTTCCTCCATTTTCTTTAATACCTCCTCAGCTTTAACACCAAACAATACATCTTTTTGAAGAGGTGCATCTAGTAATTTAGCTTTGACATGATCTGGTAAGGTTTGCTCTTTGAGCCAAGCATGTCTACGTATGACAGACCCTGTAACAGCAGCTCTACATGAGGCCTCTAAAGCATCAAAACCACATTGCAAGGTATGTTTACCCACTTGCTCTGCACTATGCAACAAATCCTGCAACTCCTTCAAGTCTGGTTGTTCAGGTTGTGTCATTTTGTTTTACAACTGAGATAACAAAAACTGGTGATACTTTAACATATGGAACTGACAGTTTAATGCCTTCATGGTTAAAGTGGCCGAGGTGTATACCTTTTACCCCCACCTTTCTAAAGCTCTGGACTCTCTCTCTGAAGGTAATGGGTTTTTGGCAGTAGAGGCCTTAATTCCCTTGGGACCCTGTGAAATAGTTTCTGGGTCAGCAGCATGGCTTTTGTATAGGAATTGGTGTGAATCAGGAACCCGGTAATACCTGTCAGGTTTAACAGGAGCTGGAGGTAAAGAATCTGGGTTAAGGCTGGCCTCTGTGTACACATCTAGTATGTCCAAGACAGGAGGGATAGCCAGAGGCCTGTGCTGAGGAAGCAAGAGAAAATCCCTGAGCCTTTTCTTGGAATCTGAGTAATCTTGGCCTTCCCAGTGGAAGTGTTCCCTCAAGGTATATAAGGTTTCCCCAAAAGAATAGTCCTCAGGGGGGGAGACAGAGGGAATGGACTCCTCAGCATCAGAATCTTCAAAAGGGGAATATGAATATTCCTGGTCCTCAGAATGTTCTGAGGTAATAGAGGCCTGGTCTGAGGAAGGGTAGTCTTCCTCCAATCTGGGCCTTTTGTCCGAGGGGGGTTGAGAACCCCTGATAAGAGTAATCAAATCCTCAGCCATTTTGAGCATCTGTTTTTTAGGCATGGGGCCTTGAGAGGGGCTCTGTGGAGCTTGTCTTTTAGTTTTCATGGCTGCTTTAGATTTTGTGAAACCCTTAATGGAAAAAGAGGAAGGCCTGAAGACACCTTGAGAGGTGGCAGGCCTGTCTAAACTCTGAGTTTCCCTGCCAAGAGTGGTGTCGGTATCTGTAGTTGGGGTGGGGACCGAGGAGCCTGCGACCTCGGGCACAGAAGACACCGCTAAAGAAGCGTCATCAGTACTCAGGGGCTGTGTAGGCGCCTCGCTGAGAACCGGAGCACCTGTAGCCAGTTTTAGCGTGGTGTCGGTAGAGGTCGCGGACCTCGTATGTCGGTCCTTATCTTTGCGTCTTTTACTCAAAACTGGAGTCGGAGTATACGACGACATAATGTAATTAAATTTTTTACCAAAATAGTGTTGGGCGAACTCCGCCAGACGCTTAATAATGCGTTTGTTGAATCTAGCACAAAAACGACAGGCCGAGACGTCGTGGTCTGGGCCTAAGCAAGGAATGCAGAAGGAATGGAAATCCTTATGCGGTATTTGCTTCCCACATGAAATGCAATTATTAACTTTGTCTGACATCGGTCTGAGGCAAGAAAATGTTCCCCAACGGGGTACTTAGCTTTCAAGAAGACTTCGGCTGAAAAATGTTCGTAATCTCAGGAGCTGGCCGACCGGCACTTGCGAACTGCTTCTGCTTCGGGCACCGCGCGGCAAGAAAGACTGAAGAAAATGGCGTCGGCTGGTTCTTTTATACCCCTGCCACACTGACGTCAGGGAAGAAGCGACGACAACCGACGCTGGACCTAGACTTTGGAATTCGGCCGACCGAGGACCCGCCTGACGGCAGGATAACCCATCTGTTATGACTGCAGCTGTATGCACGATGAACATCTGAAAATGTGAGGAACCTACTGAAAAACATAGGAATATCCTGTAGCTGGGGTGAATGGAGATATGAAAGTAGGCATCTTTCAGATCGAGAGATACCATGAAGGCTTGGGTGGGGATAAGGGGTAAGAGATGGTGCAAGGTGAGCATCTTGAAATTAGGCCCCCTTAGGAACAGACTGAGGGTAGACCGATCCAGAATTGGTCTCCAAGGCCCATCCTTTCTTGGGACCAACACCATGCTGGAGTAAAATCCCTTGTATGTCTGATCTAGAAGGACTACTACTATGCCCTGGGCTAGCAGCTGATCCAAAATTGGAGGGAAAAGATGGAGCTGGCTTGAAAGGGGTTGAGGTGTCGCCTGCCTGTAAGGGGGGAACTGACCACCAAGTCACGAAATAACCTTTTTGGATGATGGAGAGCACCCAAGCTTCTGAGGTGATTTTCCACCAGGAAGGTAGGGAAAGGGTGAGGCGGAAGGACAGGGGGTGAGATGTGGGTAGAGGGTTTGCGTCACAGTGGAGGATGGCTGTCAGGGTCAGTCTGCCTCTGAAAGGGAGCGGGGGTTGAGGTGGAGGAGGGTCAAGTAGTGGTTTGCTTCCTGGGGTGACTCCATCCTTTGGCTTGTGGAGCAGTAGAATGAGAAGACTGCCTCCTTACAAAACTGGTCCTTTCTGGGTAGTTCCTGTGGTACCTTGGAATGGGCAAGACTACCAAATGTTTTAAATTTTGCAACTCCTTGCCCTTATCTTGGAGAGGTTTTAGGAGCTCTGTAGAAGCAGTGCCAAAAAGAGCCTTATTATCAAGTGGCCCGTCCAATAATTTGGCTTGTACATCCATGGGTAGGGGCTGCAGTCTCACTCAGGATTGCCTTCTGAGGACTGAACCTAATGCTGTAGATTTGGATGATGCTACAGCATAACTGCACTTGGAGTGCCTGGTCACCTGAGAAGCAGTAGACAACAGGGCACAGAGCTGAGACTTTGCAGGAAAATCTGGCACATCTGGCATTAATACATAGGCCTTGGACAGGGTACCTACCACAAACTTAGCCATGTGGGTCTGATAGTTAATAGCTCTAATGGCTAGAGTGGGTGAAGTATATATTTTCTTCCCCTGTCTAGCCATGAATTTGCTAACCTTATCTGTCGGAAAAAAAAGATGAAGGCAGCTGTCTGGAACATTTGTCTGCTGACAGCAATAACTGCTGGGTCTGCATGGGGAGTTCTTGAATAAGAACTGTGCATCCTGGGGGACCTTGTAAAACCTATCGAAGTCTGGATGCAGGGGGCTGAGAATCTGGTGCCTGCGATGCAGCCTGAAAGCCATAATTAAAGACTGGAAGCAAAGGAGGGGCTGCAGATGGAGAAGGCTGGTTCATCTGTAAGAGTTCAAACTACCTCTTCTTAGTCTAGGAGACATCACAGACCTACCATTTAAAATGTTCTTTCATAAGAGTAATGGTGCCCCCACAGGAGAATTCCTCCCCAGGAGATTCAGAACTAAAGGTGTCCTCCTCTTCAAGAGTAGCAAAGACTCAATTTGGGAACAGTAAGTGTGAGATTCATCAGAAGAGAGTTCTTCCTCTGACTCTTCAAAGGGCTGTAGAGGTGGTAGGGAAGGTTGGGGCACCTGGGACTGTAGGGCCTGGAAGGCTTCCCATCCAGGTGCTGGTTCTGTAACCCTGTGCTTCTCTTTCTGTTTACTCTTAAGAGGAACAGAAGAAGTAGTGTGTTTTGTAGCCGACACCAGGGTGGATGGTTAAGGTGGTAGTAGGCCCCTCCGATGCCACGAGCTGTGGTTCCCCCTTGCCATCAGGGCATGATGGCTGATCAACCTCAGTGGACGTACTCTGTTTCCGCTGAAACGGCTTCCACCACGGTTCCCAGTTCCAGCTGTGAAAATGACGTCCAATGAGATCTTGGGCTAACATCTGCCTCGAGAGTCTCAACGGACTCCTGAGGTGCAAGATGAGCATCAGACCTAACTTTGTTGGCCTTCTTTTGAGGCTGCTCCTCAGAGGTACCTACCCCACCCTCCATACCGAATGACAAATGTCAGAGCCTTTGTTTTTTTAAGTACAACTTTAAAACAGCAAGGTGGCTATGCAAATTTTTTAAGGTCAAAGGATTGGCAGATGTCATAAGACTTATAGTCGTGGCCTTCCCTTAAACAAAAACACTGATCGTGCGTGTCCTAATGTGGAATCCGTCTTCCACAAGCACACTTTCCCTTCCCAGCGGACATGTACACCTGTAAAGCAAGGAATATAATCATAAAACCCAAAAGGGTACTTATCTGTAGTGGACAGCTGAAGTTAGACGAGCAAACAGATTCCCAGAAATGGCGATCGGAGGTCTGTAGATCACTGCGGCAGAAAAGTTCTAGCTCGGGTATGTGCAGACGTCACTTTTATAGCCGACGTCAGTTTATGGCTCTGATATGCACAGTCGCATGTACCCTTAGCTGAAGACTTTGGTATACTGGCTGGATGTCCGGTGCTGCAGGCAGCCACCTCTCTACTGTTATGAATACTGCAACATGAGAATAGAAGGACATCAGCAGATGTTCTTCTCTTCACTGTTGCAGTACACCTCGCCAAAGGGATTCTCTGTCAAGTGCAGCTCAATGTCCGGCCAGTACGCCAAAGCTCTATGACTTGACAGATGTCGTACGTCACACATATGATCCTCATTGAAGGCACAGGGCATAAATGTGACATACATACCCAATAAGTACTTTGCCGCCATTCCAAATACCATCACTGATCATCAGTTTGAATGTTCCTCCTTCTATGCTGGTTACCAAGCTATGTTTCAGGTAAGTGGCCCATTGGGGTTTCTTCTTATCTTTTTCTCTTCAATTCTGCGAGTTTACATGTCAGTGTGGGAAGCAGATTCCCCATAAGGATCACTCAGAAGCAGTGTCTCTCCTATTTGGGTGCTTCTCACAAACATATGCAGTGTTCTAGCTGCAAAACGTTTGTTCCTAAGTAATTCTCTCTCATTCTTGTCCCTTTACCTGGAGAGCCAATGTCTTACATTGTTGGCGTAGGGTGCTATGGCAGAATCCTTCCGTCCTAAAGGTCAGCCACCTGCCAAAAAACTCTGGTCTGATTTGGCTGCTGTCTCACCTCCCCTGGACATCTCTATTGAGACTGCTGAAAGCCCAGAGAATCACCCAGTTGTTACGTGTGGCTGGCAAAGTGTTTCAAACTTTAAACAACTTTAAAACCATCAGGGAAAAAGTGTGCTCTCACTTAAAAGTACAATACAGTCATGTAACAGTCTGTTAAAACTGAAACTCCTAGCTTAAAAACAAATTTCCTGAACAGGAAAATATTGACAAATAAATCAGTTTTTAAATGCAAGTCCCCTCCCCCCCAAAAGGAACTTATCTGCAAACCAAAAGAACAGCACAAGCTGACTGCCAATCCTCAAAAGCCTCACAGAAGCATACTCTAGTATCAGAAAAGCTCTGGAGGTCTTGGCGCACAAACCTCTATTTAGTTAACTGAACTCAAACTGACTGACAGTCTGGACTTGTGGAAGATGCCCTGAAGTGGAATCTAGCCAGCGGTTATATCCTGTACTATATAAAGACAAACTTGTAAATTCAGAATGGCACTAAAATAAGGCACTTACAAAGATTAAAAAAACAAAAACCACAATTACACATTATAAACATTATATATGTAACAGAATTGTGGTTTTTGTTTGTTTATTCTTTTTAAGTGTCTTATTTTGGTGCCGTTGTGCATTTAGAAGTTTAAGTCAGTTTTTTTTGGTTTCCGCTTTCCTGCTCTCTATGCCACTATATAACCCATATAGCTAAGGCTATTGCAACAGTGATCAACATGATGATCAGTCTGGGCAAACAGCCTGCCTCCCACTTGAGCAAAAGTCCTTTACCAACAGTTCCTTCCCATCACCTTAACTATGGAAGTCTAGAACAGGGTCTATTTAGACTTCATGCCCTCAGCCTATCCAGATATACTGGAAAATCTTTTGCAGCTGGAACGGAATTCATCCCACAGAAAAGTACAGTTGTGTACACTTACCATAAATGTAGATGTTCTTCGTGTTTCACTGTTGCAGTCATTACATTTGGGTTCTCTGCTTACAGTAGCCCTCAGTCGGCTTGATTAACAAAGTCTTGGGTCCTACGTCGGTTGCTCTCTCCTCTTCCGTGATGTCAGGTAGTCAGGGGTATAAAACATGCAGCCGACGTCATTACATCAGTCTTTCTTGCTGTGCAGTGCCCAAAGCAGAAGCAGTTCGTAAGTGTCGGTAGACTGACTCCTGAAATTTTATTTTTCGAGTTTCAAAACCGAAATCTTCAACTAAAAGCTAAGTACCCCATTGGGGAAACTTTTTTTCTTGCTCTAAACCGATGTCAGTAAAAGTAAATAATTGCATTTCTTGTGGAAAGCAAATACCTCAAAGATTTTCACTCATACTGTATTCCTTGCCTAGGCCCTGACCACGACGTACCTTGCTGTCGGATTTGTGCCTTATTTAAACCATGAACTATCCGTCATCGGTATATTTGCCTTTCTAAATATTTTGGTGCTCGGTTCAATTATCCTGATATGTCTTCAGTAAGCCATCCGACTACCGACATTCCGAAAAAGCACAAAGATAAAGACAGAGACAGGCTGCCCAGTTCGCTGGTACTCTGAGTTGCTTTCGCAGCCCCTAATACCCACTACGTCAGATTCAAAGGCCTCTATTGAGACCCATTTGGAGTCCAGTATGCCTGCGAGATGCTTCAACTGTTGAACCTGGGATGTCTCTACCTTGGATGGGTCCGGAGCCACTGTGAAGGCACCGGCTTCTGAGGGTGTATTCAGGCCTACAGACTTGCATATTAAACCGATGCCATCTTCGTCTTCAAGGCCTAAAACTCGAACCATGCCTAGAAAACTGATGCCAGGACCACATGATCAGGCCTCTATGCCTAAAAAACAAATAAGAATGGCTGAAGGCCTTATTACTTAATTAATAATTATAATTAATTACTTATTAATTACTATTATTAAATTATAAAATTAAATTTCAGGAGTCAGTCTACCGGCACTTGCGAACTGCTTCTGCTTTGGACACCGCACAGCAAGAAAGACTGATGTAATGACGTCGGCTGCATGTTTTATACCCCTGATGACCTGACATCATGGAAGAGGAGAGAGCAACCGATGTAGGACTCATGACTTTGTTAATCAGGCTGACTGAGGGCTACTGTAAGCAGAAAACCCAAATGTAATGACTGCAACAGTGAAACACGAAGAAAGTACAGTTTTGTACCTGCCATAAATGTAGATGTTCGAGTGTACACCCTGCTGCAGTCATCACACTTGGGTTATCCTGCCGTCAGGCGCTCCCGCAGTCGGCCCGAATTCTAAAGTCTTGGCCCGGCGTCGGTTGCTGTCGCTTCTTCCCTGACGTCAGAGCGCCAGTGGTATATCAGAGGCATCCGACGCCATTTTCTTCAGTTTTTCTTGCCCCAGATGTCAGGTGCCCCTAATAGGTAGGCAATATATAAATATATATATATATATATATATATATATATATATCTATATATATATCTACATATAGCTATATGGAAAAAATAAAACAAAAACCCTTAGGCACAAGCAAATACACCACAGAGGTAGTATAGAATAGAGTGGTAGAGGTAAGTTCAGCTAGTTCAGAGGGGATGGAGGGAGGGTAACCTGGACTACAGCAGGGTATATACTCGAACATCTACATTTATGGTAGGTACAAAACTGTACTATGTTCATCGTGTTACCCCTGTTGCAGTCATCACACTTGGGTAGAATCCCAAAGCTAAGGATGGGAGGTGGAGTCAAACAGGGTTAGAGGAGGCTAGTCTTAGAGTAGAAGGTGTGTACTGAACTCCAAGTTGCAGTTTCCAGAATATCCTTGGTTGGCACCCCCCTGAGGAAGGCTGTGGATGTAGCTGCAGCCCTGGTAGAGTGGGGCCTTATGGTAGCAGGAACTGGTTTTCCATGGTGGGTGTAGCAAAAACGTATGCAATGTCCTATCCATTTGGAAATGGTCTGTTTTGAGATGGCCTTTCCTTGTGATGCTGTAGCATAGGATACAAATAGCTGGTCAGATTTTCTGAAAAAAGTACAGTTTTGTACCTACCATAAATGTAGATGTTCGAGGATCCACATTGCTGCAGTCATAACCTGTGGGTAGTCCGCTGTCCTCGGTCGGCCCGAATACCAAAGTGTTAGGCTGGCGTCGGTCATGGTCGCTCAGAGCTGACGTCAGTACGCAGTAGTACTTAAGTGCATGACCGACGCCATATCCTCAGTCTTTCTTGCCCCAGATGTCAGAAGGCCTAAAAAGGAAAGGCCATAGCCAAAATAGAAAATACCCAACAACCAACATAGAGAAAATAATAATTATCCCAAAAGAAACACAGCAACCCCAAACTATAGAGGGGAAGGAGGGAGGAATTGGACTGCAGCAATGTGGATCCTCGAACATCTACATTTATGGTAGGTACAAAACTGTACTATGTTCTTCGTCTCACATTGCTGCAGTCATAACCTGTGGGTAGAATCCCAAAGCAAAGGTAAAGGGAGGCTGGCAAACTAAAAAGCATTAGGAGCTGCTAACATGCCCTGTAAAACTGCAGTGGCAAACCCAGCCCTAGACTTGGAATAAAGAGGGAGATGGTAATGTTTAGTAAAAGTGTGCACTGAACTCCAAGTAGCTGCCTCCAAAATATCCTTAGTAGCTACCCCCCTTAAAAAGGCAGTAGATTGTGGCAGTAGCCCTAGTGGAATGAGGTCTGATCCCAGCAGGAACATCCTTTCCATGATGAGAATAACAAAAGGCAATACAATGGCCAATCCACTTAGAAATAGTTTGCTTTGAAACAGCTTTCCCTTGTGAACCCAAAGCAAAAGAAATAAATAACTGTTGAGTCTGCCTGAACTCTTTAGTTCTGCTCAAATAATAGCGTAACTGCCTGTGAATATCCAAAGAATGCAAGACTTTTTCCCCTTTATTTTGGGGATCAGCATAAAAAGTAGGTAAATGAATAGACTGGTTTAAGGCCACATTAGAAATAACTTTAGGCATAAAAGTAGGGTTAGTACGCAAGGACACCCTATCCTTATGGAATATCAGGAAGGGTTCAACTGCCATGAGAGCCTGTAATTCAGATACCCTCCTAGCAGACGTAATGGCCAACAAAAAAGCAAGTCTTCCAAGACAAAAACTTCAACTCAGACGTAGCTGCAGGTTCAAAAGGAGGTAAAGTAAGCTTTTCCAACACAAAATTGAGATCCCAGGAAGGAGTAGGAGCTCTACGGGGGTCTTATGTTTTGCCCTCTAAGAAATTGTTTAAACAAAGGGTGAGAAAATAAAGGAGGGTCACAATCATAGTGAGCAGAAATGGCTGCAGCATGAACTTTCACGGAGGAAAAAGACAAACCCTTGTCTAGTAATTCAGTAAGGTACTGTAGTGTAAAACTCAAATTAGGCACTGAGACATCAAAGCTCTTTGCTGTGCTCCAAAGAAAAATCTCCTCCATTTATCAGCATAAACTTTCCTAGTACTGGGCCGTCTGGCCTCCAAAATGACATTCAAAACCTGTTGAGGAAGCTGAGACCCCCCAGGGTCTAAAACAGAATACGCCAGGCTGTTAGATGCAGGGACTGTACCCTGACATTGAGAAAATGATTGCTTGACTGGGACAACAAGTGAGGAATCGGTGGCAAAGGCCAAGGAGGCTCCTGAACTAAACTCCTCAGCAGAGGATACCAGTGCTGGCGTGGCCAATCTGGTGCTATTAGAATCATGCAAGGCTTGTCCCGCCTGACTTTCAAGAGTACCTTGGGAAGGAGAGGCAGAGGAGGGAAAGCATAGATATGAAGGTTGTTCCAACTGAAAGATAGAGCATCCACTTTCCAAGCTTTTGGGTGAAACATCTTTGTGCAAAATTTTGGCAGTTGGAAATTTAGTGGAGAAGCGAACAGATCTATGTCTGGAGTTCCCCAAGCCACTGTCAACTGTTGGAATACGTGAGGATCCAATTTCCACTCGTGGGGATCCACAATTTGTCTGCTCAACACGTCTGCTAAGGAGTTCTGTGCTCCTGGCAGAAACCGTGCTTGAAGAGTGATGTGCAAACTCAGAGCAGTCTCCCACAATATCATAGCTTGTCTGCAAAGAGGGTAAGAATGGGTACCCCCTGCTTGTTGATGTACCACATGACTGTTGTGTTGTCTGTTTGAATCAACACCTGTCCTGGTTGAAGTAGATCCTTGAAGGCCATCAGGGCAAATTGGACTGCTAACATCTCCTTCATGTTGATATGCAAATGCTGTAGTCTGGGAGGCCACGTGTCTTGAATCCATTTCCCATTGAAGTGTGCTCCCCAAGCCAGGTCTGAGGCATCCGTCGTTAAGATCTGACTCGCCTCTGGTCGGGTCACAGAGAGTCCCTTGTTTAGGTGACATTCCTGAGCCCACCACAAGAATTCCTTCTGGATGCAAGGTATTATCTGAATGACAGTGTCCAAATCGTGGCAGTGTTGAGTCCATACACTTTTGAGATACCATTGTAGCTTCCTCATATGCAGTTTGGCATTGGGAAGTACCAAAATGCAAGATGCCATGAACCCCAAGGCTTGAAGGACTGTTCTTGCAGTCAGCCTGGACAGTACTGATAATTGCTGGAAGTATAGGTGAAGATTTCTTTGTTTGTCCGGGGTCAAAAAGGCCATCTGAGAGGCTGTATTCAGTCTCACACCCAGAAAGCACATGTCCTGAGAGGGTACTAGACTGGACTTTGTTTCGTTCACAGAATACCCTAGGCACCTTAAAACTGCCATTACATACTGTAGATGTTGAAGTAACTTGTCTTTGTCTTGAGCAAGAATCAGGCAATCGTCCAGATAAGGATAAATTTGTATTCCCCTCAGTCTTAAGAAAGCTATTACAGGAGCCAGAACCTTTGTGAACACCCTGGCAGTAGATAAGCCAAAGGGCAATGCAGAGAACTGATAATGAGAAGTACCAGCCCGAAAACGCAGGAATCTCCTGCAGCTGGGTTTGATAGGAATGTGAAGATAAGCCTCTTTGAGATCCAGAGTTACCATCCAGTGATCTTTGCCTAGCAGAGGCAGAAGTTGCTGTAATGTTAACATCTTGAACTTTGGAATGTCTAGGTATGTATTGAGAATGGACAAATCCAGAATTGGCTTCCAAGTGTTTCCTTTCTTTGGCACAAGGAATAGGCGAGAATAAAACCCTAGGCCTTCTTCTGACGGAGGTACCACCTGGATTGCCCCCATCTGCAAAAGCAAAGAAATTTGTTCGTGAGCCTCCAGCCTTTGCTGAGGAGGTACATCTGGCATGCCTTTGAAAGGAGGAAAAGTGTGAAAATAAAACTTGTAGCCTTGATTTATTATGTCCAACACCCATTTGTCCTGGGTGACCAAATGCCAATTTTGTTTGAAAAGTGCCAACTTTCCTCCTAGAGGAGCTGCCAGACAGGAAGAATCTGGCAGCTGGAGATACAGGTCATTGGGTCTGTTTACGAAAAGGCTGACCCCTGCCCTCACCAGAAGATTGTGCAGGAGAACTCCAAGTCCTAGGTCTGAAAGAACCCTGAGCGTGAGCCCTGCCCCTACCACGTCTAGACCTGCCCTTAGACTGAAAATCCGAAGGGTAAGACCATCCTCTTGCAGGCCAATTCCTGCTAAACTTAGGGGGCTGCACTTGCAAAAATTCCTTAACCGTCTGCATAGACTTAGCTTTGTCTTCCATCTTTTTCAAAACTGACTCCACAGGAGAACCAAAAAGAACTTCAGATTGAAGAGGAGCATCCAAAATTCGAGCTTTAACATGCTCTGACAAATTTTGATCCTTAAGCCAGGCATGCCTATGAATAACTGAACCAGTAGCAGCCACCCTGGAAGAAGCCTGAAGAGCATCGAAGCCACACTGCAAGGAATGCTTACCAACTTGATCTGAAGCATGAACTAAGTCCTGCAATTCCTTACACTCTATACCCTCAGATAAAGCATCTACCTTAGATTTCAACTGACCTAACAGAAAGTTCTGATATTTCAGCATATGAAACTGGCAATTTAAAGCCCTCATAGCCAACGTGGAGGAGGTATACACTTTTTTACCCCACCTATCCAAAGCTCTAGAATCTTTATCCAGAGGAACTGGATTCTTAACTACAGAAGCCCTGACACCCTTAGGCCCTTGAATAATAGTTTCCGGGTCAGCTCTAGGACTCTTATACAAATATTTATGTGCCTCTGGAACTCTGTAATACCTGTCTGGCTTGACAGTGGCAGGGGGTAAAGAATCAGGATTAAGGGAAGCTTCAGAAAAAACATCCTGAACATCTAAAACGGGGAATAGCCAAAGGTCTATGTTGTGGCAAAAACAAAAATTCCCTAAGCCTCTTACGAGAATCTGAAAAATCCTGAGACCTTCCCACTTGAAATGCTCCGTCATGGATTGCAAGGTTTCAGAAAAGGAAAAATCCTCTGGAGGAGAAGCAGAAGGACAGGAATCCTCTGCATCCGAATCAGAATAGGGAGGAAAATCCTGGATATCCTCAGCTGAGGACTCAGAGTAATCTGAGGAATGCTCCAATCCCTATAAATCTGTCTCCACCCTAGGCCTCTTCTCTGGAGGGGGCATAGAACCCCTGATCAAAGTAATCAAATCCTCTGCCATTTTCAACATATGTTTTTTAGGAACAGAGCCCGAAGAACTAGGGCTGTGGCCTGTACCAGAAAGACCAGGTCTAGCCTTAGCAGGGCCTTTAGTGACAGAAGTAGAAGGCCTAACAACCTTTTGTAAGGATGGAACCACATAAACCTGAGAAGCCCCCTCGGCCTGACCTAACTCCTGAGAGGCCAACTCCTGTAATAGTAAAGGTTCCCCTTGGGATTCAGCCGAGACCTCGGCTGGATCCACAGATTCAACCGTAGATTCCTTAGAACCGGCGTCCGCAACGGACGACTCATCCGGTTTACACTTTAAAGATTTATCTTTTCGCTTTTTTGCGGTAGCGGGCGTCGGAGGATCCGACGGCATGTTGTAGTTACACCGCTTACCGAAAACAAGCCTAGCACAGTCTAATCTGCATTTTATGGTGCGCTTATTAAATCTAGTGCAAAAGCGACACCCGACTACGTCGTGCTCAGGCCCCAAGCAAGGAATACAGAGAGAGTGATAGTCCCTATGAGGTATCTGTTTCCCACAAGAAATACAATTATTAACTTTTTCTGACATCCGGATTAACTAAGGCAAGAAAAGACAAAAATATTCCCCAACGGGGTACTTATCCCAACTTGGTCTTCGGTCTGAAACTCGAAAATTGAAAATTTCAGAACGCCGAACGGCACTTGCAAACGCTGCTTCTGCTTCGGACCACGCGGCAAGAAAGACTGAGGATATGGCGTCGGTCATGCGCTTAAGTACTACTGCATACTGACGTCAGCTCTGAGCGACCATGACCGACGCCAGCCTAACACTTTGGTATTCGGGCCGACCGAGGACAGCGAACTACCCACAGGTTATGACTGCAGCAATGTGAGACGAAGAACATCCTTAGTTTTATCCAAGTAGCAACGTAGCTGCCTGTGAATGTCCAAGGAATGCAGGAGTCTTTCTCCTTTGTTCTGTGGATTTGGAAAGAAGGTGGGTAAATGGATGGTTTTATTTAGAGCCACACTGGATACCACCTTAGGCATAAAGGAGGGGTTAGTTTGTAGAGAAACTCTGTCGATGAAAAATGAGGAAAGGTTCTACTGCCATTAGTGCCTGAAGCTCTGAAACTCTTCTAGCTGAAGTAATTGCTAGCAGCAGGGCAGTCTTCCATGATATAAACTTTAAGTCAGCTGAGAAAGCTGGCTCAAAAGGAGGTAGCGTGAGTTTTTCCAGAACAAAGTTGAGGTCCCAAGTAGGTGTTGGTGCACTCCTGGGAGGCCTAATGTTTTTGGCCCCTCTGAGAAACTGCCTTAGGTGTGGATGTGAAAATAAGGGAGGATCCATGTTGTAATGAGCAGAAATAGCTGAGGCGTGGATTTTAATAGATAAAGAAAGCACTTTGTGTAATATCTCAGTTAAATATTGCAGAATCTGAGGTATGTCAGGCTGAAGGGTATTCTGGCCTTTAGCTTGGTTCCAGGTGCAAAACCTTTTCCATTTGTCTGAGTAGGCTTTCCTGGTGCTGGGCCTCCTGGCCTCCAGAATAACATCCATAACAGCTTGTGAGAGAGGAGCTGGCTGGTTGCTTAGGTGATTTGCCATGCAGCCAAGTTTAAGGTTTTGAGCTGGCTGCGTAGAATCTGATTGTCTTGTTGTGTGAGCAGGTGGGTAATTTGTGGTAGAATCCATGGTGGGTCCTGGGCCATATTCCTTAATAGCGGGTACCAGTCCTGGCATGGCCAGTCTGGGGAAATGAGTATCATTCGGGGTCTCTCCATCCTGACTTTCAGTAGCACCTTTGTGAGAAGGGGTAATGCAGGAAAGGCATATACTGTTGGCATTTTCCAACTGAATGAGAATGTGCCCACTTTCCAAGCTTGATGGTGAAAAGTCCTTGTGCAAAATTTTGTTAGCTGATAGACCTGTTTCCCAGCCCTCAAAACTATGTCTGGGAGCCCCCATTTTTGAGCTATCATTGCGAATACTTGTGGATCCAGTTTCCACTCGTGGGGATCCATGAAGTTTCTGCTTAGGTCGTCTGCCAATGTGTTCTTTTTACCTGACAGGAATTGAGCTTGTAATAGAACTTGGTAAGCCAGTGCTGTGTTCCACAAGGTCATTGCTTGCCTGCATAGAGGGTAGGAGTGTGTACCCCCTTGTTTATGTACCACATTACTGTGGTGTTGTCTGTCCTTATGATAAGCTGTCCTGGATGTAAGAGGTCCTTGAAAGCTGTCAAGAGCATTTTGTACAGCTAGCATTTCTTTTTGATTGATCTGCAGATTCCTTTGATCTGCAGTCCATATGCCTTGAACGCACCATCCTGCCATGTGTGCCCCCCCCAGGCATAGTCCGATGCATCTGTTGTCATAGTTTGCCTGGCTGGGGGTAGGGTGAAAGGCTGACCCTTGTTGAGGTGACATGCCTGTGACCACCATAGAAACTCCTGTTGAAGGCAGGGAATGAGAGGTATCTGTTTCCAAGCTGTGGCTGTGTTGAGTCCATACGTTTTTTAGGTACCATTGTAATTTCCTCATATGCAGTTTTGCAAATGGTATTAGGAGTATGCAAGATGCCATGAAGCCCAAGGCCTGCAGAATTTTTCTTGCAGGGAGTTGAGTCTTTGTTGCCATTGTTCTGAAGTATTGAGTTAATTGTAGTTGTTTGTCTGGCGTCAGATAAGCCATCTGGGCCGTTGTATTCAAGCTGGCACCCAGGAATGTCATATTTTGTGAGGGCACTAGTTTTGATTTCTTTTCGTTTACTGTGTACCCTAGGCAACTTAGAAGATGTTTTACAAAAGCCAGGTGTTGTAAGATAATGTCCTTGCTTTCTGCTTGGATGAGACAGTCGTCCAGGTATGGGTATATTTGAATTCCTCTTTGTCTACAGTATGCAATTACTGGTGCCAGGCATTTTGTGAAGACCCTGGGCGCAGTAGATAAGCCAAAGGGCAGTGCAGAGAATTGGTAATGGGTTGAACCTGCAATGAAACGGCGGTATCTTCTGCAATTCTGTCTGATAGGGATATGCAGGTATGCCTCCTTGAGGTCCAACGTTACTAGCCAAGCATCCTTGCCCAACATGGGAAGAAGCTGCTGTAGTGTTAGCATCTTGAATTTGGGTACTTGCAAGAAGGTGTTTAAAATTGAAAGGTCCAGAATGGGTCTCCAAGCATTGTCCTTTCTGGGGACTAGAAAGAGCCTTGAGTAAAATCCTTGTCCTTGCTCCTGTGTAGGTACCAGTTGAATGTCTCATGTCCATGAGACCTGTAATTTGTTTTTGTGCCTCTGCCCATTGATTTTGTGGCAGGTTTGGCATTCTTTTTATCCCTGGCAAGGTGTGGAAATGGAATCTGTATCCATATGAGATAATGTCTAGGACCCATTTGTCCTTTGTGACGATGCGCCAGTTGTCTGCAAAAAGTGCTAATTTTCCTCCCAAGGGAGCTGCCAAGAGAGTTTTGCTTGGCAGTTTGAGGTTTAAGTCACTGTGTTTGCCTTCTAGCAGTGTGGGACCTGTCTTTTCCTCCCTTCTGTGTTGCGGTGCCCCACTGGCGAGGTTTGTAAGGGATTTGTGCTTGTCCTCTAGCCCTTGGGAGCCTGTATTTACCCCTCTGTGGTCTGTCAGAAGCTGGAAAGGACCAATTTTTTGTTGGCCAACTTCTGCTGAAGCGTGGGGGCTGTACCTGTAAGAAATCTTTGACCGTCTGCATAGATTTTGCCTTATCCTCCATTTTCTTTAAAACGTCCTCTGCTTTAACCCCAAATAAGACATCCTGCTATAAGGGTGCATCCAGTAACTTTGCTTTAACATGATCAGGCAGAGATTGTACCTTTAACCAAGCATGCCTACGTATAACAGACCCAGTAACAGCTGCTCTAGAGGAAGCTTCCAAGGCATCAAAACCACATTGTAAAGTATGTTTGTCCACCTGTTCAGCTGCATGCAACAGATCTTGCATTTCCTTGAATTCAGACTGTTGAGGGTGCGTGCCCATCTTTTGTTTTATTTGAGACATTAGGAATTGCTGGTATTTAAGCATGTGAAATTGACAATTTAGTGCTCTCATAGCTAGAGCAGCTGAGGTGTAAACCTTCTTCCCCCACCTATCTAGTGCTCTGGAGTACCTTTCTGAGGGTACAGGATTTTTAGCCATAGAAGCCTTAGCCCCTTTGGGACCCTGGGAGATTGTCTCTGGATCAGCAGCAGGGCTTTTGTAAAGGAATTTGTGTGAGTCAGGCACTCTATAGTATCTATCTGGTTTGGCTGGAGCAGGAGGCAGAGAATCTGGATTTAGACTAGATTCTAAGAAATCATCATCCACAATGTCCAAAACTGGGGGGATAGCAAGTGGTCTGTGCTGGGGGAGTAAAAGAAACTCTTGGAGCCTTTTCTTTGAGTCGGAGTAGTCCTGACCTTCCTAGTGGAAATGTTCCCTCATGGTATGTAAGGTTCCCCAAAGGAATAATCTTCAGGGGGAGAAGCTGAGGGAATGGAGTCTTCAGCATCAGAGTCTTCATAAGGGGGAAAGGAGTAATCCTATTCCTCAGAGGAGCCTGAGGAAACAGACACTTGATCAGAGGAGGCATAATCCTCCTCTTGTCTAGGCCTTTTGTCGGGGGGGGGGTGGGAACCCCTGATCAAAGAAATCAAATCTTCAGCCATTTTAAGCATTTGTTTCTTAGGCATAGGGCCTTGACCTGGAGACTGAAGTGTAGGCTTTTTTGGTTTTAGAGGAGTCTTAAACTTAGCAAAAGATTTTATGGTGAGAGTAGCCGGTCTGAAGACACCTTCAGAAACCGAAGGTGTTTCTACAGCACCGGCTTCCCCTACTGCAATGTCGTCGGTAGGGCCTAAAGAAAATGGCTGCGTCGGCCTAGAACTCTCTGCTGGGGGATCCGAAGCGGTCTTGGGATCCAATTCGGCGGTAGCCAGGGGCTGCGTAGGCGCCTCACTGAAAACCGGAGAACCGGCGACCGGCCCAGCCGAGGCCTCGGAGTCTGGCTTGGATCTAGGCTGCCTGTCTTTATCTTTGCATTTTTTTATGCACGCCGGTAGTCGGTTGCTCCGATGGCATAGTGTAATTAAATTTTCTACCGAAGTAATGTCGTGCGAAATCAAAGCGTTGCTTTATAGTTCGCTTATTGAACCTAGCACAAAACCGACAACAAGTGACATCATGGTCTGGGCCTAGGCAAGGTATACAAAAAGAATGAAAGTCCTTATGAGGTATTTGCTTCCCACAAGAAATGCAATTGTTAACTTTTTCTGACATCGGACTGAGGCAAGAAAAGGCTCCCCAACGGGGTACTTAGCTTTGAAGACTTCGGATTGAAACTCGATTCGAAAATCTCAGGTGTCAGCCGACCGGCACTTGCGAACTGCTACTGCTTCGGGCACCGTGCCTGCAAGAAAGACTGAAGAAAATGGCGTCGGATGCCTCTGATATACCCCTGGCGCTCTGACGTCAGGGAAGAAGCGACAACAACCGACGCCAGACCAAGACTTTGGAATTCGGGCCGACTGCGGGACCGCCTGACGGCAGGATAACCCAAGTGTGATGACTGCAGCAGGGTAACACGATGAACATCATCCCATGGACTAGATGCTCCCAAAATATTTTAACCCCACAACTGAGCTTTCCAGATCTGTCTAGCTAATATATAATCCATCTTACCTCCTAACAGTGATCAGCTAGCAGCTCTGCACCATTTATGACCTATGTGTCCAAAAGAAACTACCTCAGACATGATGAAAAGTCATCAACATCTGACTCAAGGATCTTCAGTGCCAAGGACACTTATGAGCATCCATGAATTGCACCACTGTAACTGTTATCTTTGTTTACAGCCCGTAGCTAGCACAGAAGTCTAAGAACAATTCATCAATCAAGTTCAAGCAAGGAAAGACATTTATCACAATCATGCTCATCCAAGTATCGCCATCATTCCCAATGACGAATCACTGAAGGCTCACAGCAAAACTACAAGATTAGTAGATGGCACCCTATTAAGCATTATACCCCCCCCCCATCCCCAATAAGCCAGCATACACCTGACAGCTGTTAGGTATACATGTAGAAATTTCACTTTCTGCAAATCAGAATTGCACTAAGGCAACCCTTTCTTTCATCAACACAAACTAAATGAATGGCATGTAGCCAAGGGCTCAAGAACATTCCCACACTTGACAAAGGGGGCTCTAGAGCACAGGAGACATCACTAGTTAAAATGTCTGTCTCAAACCAGTGCCCAGTGTAGGGGAAAGCCAACAAAATTTAAAATGGAACTCTTGAATCTCCTGTGCAGGCACCCACTCTTTTCCTCAGCAAGGAGGTGACAGTCCATGCCCAACAGCTAACTTCCAATGCCAAAGCCTAAGCCATCTTGCTCATGGATGCCATCAGACATGTCTTTTCAGTTAAGATGCTTGCTAAAATTCAATTTTTTCAATGCAATACCAAAACCTCAGCCATTCACAGATTCAGCAAAAACCCACTCACAGCCATCTAGAGAGAAAATACGGCAAAGCAGCTGTTTAGAAAAGGCTAAGAATTAGTAACAGTTTAAAAACAGTTTAATCTGCACAGCTCTGAGACATTGGCACTTCCTTTTTATAATCTATTCTAAGAATGGAGAAGAGACTTCAAAATGCATCAATGGCAAGGCAGATCCACTGTGAAACACTGGAGTCACCAAAGTGCAATAAGAAAGTTAAGTACAAACATTTCATGGCATCCACATTTGAAAAAAATAGTAAACCAATTTGTGGACTGTGTTCCACAATCCACATTGCACACAAGTGGCTACAGATGCAATGGACTGCAACTGCAGTACTATACACTGTCCACTATTATTCAATGTCAGGATTGGACTGTCTCTGACCAATGGCATATCATGTTGCACTTTGTTTACATTGTCTCAACACTATGACTTAGTCAAATTCCAGAAGGCACAGCCTGCTTTATTTTCCATACATGACTTGCAACCCTCTCCCTCTCTGGGCGGCCGTAGTGGTGCAGTGGTTAGCACTGCCGCCTCACAGCAAGAGGTTCTCCGGTTCGATCCTCAGCTGAGGTGCTTTCTGTGCGGAGTCTGCATGTCCTCCCCCTGTGGTAGCGTGGATTTCCTCCTGATGCTCCGGTTTCCTCCCACATCCCAAAGACATGCTGCAGGTGGACTGGACACTCTAAATTGGCCCTAGGTGTGAGTGTGTGCATGTGTGTGCCTTCTGTGGAAGGTTGGGCGCCGGGCTGGCAACTCAACACCGTAAAACTCCACTGCCAATCATGAGCGGACAAGGTGATCCGCTGTGGCGACCTCTAACCGGGAAAAGCCGAAAGAAGAAGACGACTTGCAACCCTCTCTGTTCCCATTCCTAAAAAAGCATGCTTGACATAGGTCTGCATCAGCAGGTAACTATGGAATCAAGGATGTCCCCATCCCCACCCCAGGAAACCTCTTTTAGGTGGTGTGAGAAAAAAAATTCTGAAGAGGCCCAAGCCCATCTTTGCAAAGACATGACTAAATTTCTCCAAAGCGACCTGATGCACAATAGCCAAGGACAAAGCTACAGAAGGCAAACCACATGAACTGAGCACTTCCTAACCTACCTGATGCTTAATATTAGTCCACAATGAATGGAGAGTGGACACTTGGGGGTGACGTCTGTTCTAATGCTTTCACCAGCTCTGGTCAAGAAGCAAGTCAACTCGCCATAATTAGAAGTTATGTACCTACCATAACGTTCCATGTTAGTTGTCTTCTCTCGCCTTCTTTCTTGCTGGATGGGTTCGGAGCCGATCCTCGGCTCCGACTCGGCACTTGCTTTAGCTCGAGAACTCCTTTTACCAGCTCGAGGCAACCCAATATCCCATGATGCAAGGCGGAACTACCTCAGATCTTGTTTGGCAGCTAACTGACCCTGCTAAAGACTATCCTAACATAATTAGGAACCATGGTTCCTAAAAGAAGTCCTCATAACAATGCTCCAGAGGAAGCAATCTAATAGGAACTCTCCAAGATCTGTCCAGGCCAGGGGGAAGGAGGGAGGGACGCAAGAAAGAAGGCGAGAGAAGACAACTAACATGGAACGTTATGGTAGGTACATAACTTCTAAATGTTAAGTTGTCAATCTCGCCTTCATTCTTGCTGGATGGGACCTAGCACCTGTATCCCGGGTGGCTCAATGGAACAGACTCTTGAGAACTGTGGAACCAAAACTGGCCCTATCTCTGGAGGCCAAATCCAACTTGTAATGAGACACAAAGGTATGAGGCGTGGCCCAAGTAGCTGCTGCACAAATAGTGTCAATGGGAAGTCCATCCTGAAAGGCTACAGAAGTGGATAGACTCCTGGTGGAATGTGCTTTTGGCTTAGAAGATAGTTGTTTGCCCCTTAGAGAGTACACATAGGAAATGGTGGAAGTCAACCATCTAGATAAGGTCACTTTAGAAACTGGAAGACCTAACCTGTTTTCTGCATAGGAGACAAACAATTGGTCTGATTTTCTGATTTGTTTAGTCCTATGCAAGTAGTACCTGAGCTGACGATGAACATCCAAAAAGTGCAGCTTCTGTTCAGCTCTGTCAGAAAAGTTAGGAAAGAAAACTGGTAGATCAATAGATTGGTTAATATTGGTTTGAGATACAACCTTGGGAAGAAAGGAAGGGTTAGTTCTTAGCGAAAACCCTATCCTTATGAAAAACCAGATAAGGTGAACGAATACAGAGGGCCTGAATCTCAGAAACTCTTCTTGCAGAAGTAACAGCCAGTAAAAATATAGTTTTCCACGTCAATAACTTTAAAGAACACGTAGCAGACGGTTCGAAGGAGGTAGAATTAGGGATGCCAACATTAAGTTTAGATCCCATTGCGGAGGAGGATGTTTCACAGGCGGTTTTAGGAGAAAAACTCCTCTCAAAAAGGCCTTGCATAACCTATGAGACATGATGTTATTGTCATGCAAGCCAACATGATACTTGGAAATAGCCGCCAGTTGTACTTTGACTGTAGATGACGAGGATCCTGAATGAAATACCTCCGCCAGGAAATCCAAAACAGAATGTACAGGAGCGGAATAAGGATCAATATTTCTGGTGTTTGCCCAAATTGAAAAACGTCGCCACTTGCTAGCATAAATAGTTCTAGTGGACGACTTTAAAGAAGACACTAAAATGTCTCTGACTGAGTCAGAAATCATTGGTAGCCTGGCTAGGGAAGGAAGTGGAGCAACCAAGCAGTGAGGTTGAGAGAATGAATGGCCCGGTGCTGCTGACCCGACTGGTGGATCAAAAGATCCGGAACTGGGTCCAGATGCCAGGGCTGCACCAGAAGATGACGATGTAGAGACGAAAACCAAATTTGTTGAGGCCAATATGGAGCAATGAGGATCAATTTGGCTCTCAAAACGGTGGCTTTCTGAATGACTTGTGGAATCAATGGAAAGGGAGGAAAAGCATAAAGAAGTCCCGAGGCCAATCCTGGGTTAGAGAGTCTCTCAAGGTTGGCCTGGAAGGGAAATACTGTGAAGTAATCTGGGCACTTGCTGTTTTGAGGGGTAGCGAAAAGATCGCAACAAGGAGTGCCCCACTTCAGAAAAATCTGATCTACTACAGATTGATTGAGAGACCACTCGTGAGGCATCAGAATGGATCTGCTTAGCCTGTCCGCCAATAGGTTGGACCTGCCGGGGATGTGCGTTGCTATCAGAAACCGCTGAGAAGAGATCGCCCATTGCCAAAGTCTGAGAGCTTCTCGACATAAGGGATAGGACCTGGTTCCGCCCTGTTTGTTGATGTACCAGACCACGGACATGTTGTCCGTCTGTACTGCAATAGTCCCCGTGGGAAGAAAGTCGTTGAGGGCTTGCAACGTTAAAAGCACTGCTCTCATCTCCAGGACATTTATGTACAGATGGTATTCTATGGGTTGCCACGTGCCGTGGACCATCCTGCCCTGATAATGCCCCCCCCACCCGATCAGGGAGGCATCCGTGGTGACTGTGGCAACTGGAGGAGGGGGAACAAAGGGTCGGCCCTGATGAAGAAGAGGGGAAGATATCCACCATCGTAGATGAGCCCTGCACGACTGTGTTACCAAAATTTCGTGTCTCATAGGCAGATTGTGGTACGACCACTGCGTGAATAACATCCACTGCAGGAGACGCATGTGGAAGCGAGCCAGTGGAAGAAGAACAATGGCCGCAGCCATTAGGCCTAGAACTTTCAAGACAAACCTGGCTTTGATCTTGTTGCTTAGTAACAGAAGCTGAACAAATTTCTGGATGTCCAGAATCCTTTGATCTGTTAGCCTGGCTAACATTTTGACGGTATTTAACTCTGCGCCTATAAAAGTGATAGATTGGCAAGGCAGCAGAGAGGATTTTTCGAAATTTACCGAAATTCCCAGTTTCTTGCAAAGCTGTAGGGTGTAGTCTCTGGACCGAAGAAGCTGATGCTTGGTGGTGGCGGAGAGGAGCCAGTCGTCCAAATAAGGAAACACCTGGAATCCTCGACGTCTCAGGTGAGCTGTGACCACTGCCATGCATTTGGTGAACACTCTGGGGGCTGAAGTGAGGCCAAAGGGCAGTGCTCTGAATTGGTAATGACTAGCTCCCAGCCGAAAGCGGAGAAACCTTCTGGAGCGTCTGTGAATCTTTATGTGATAGTACGCATCCTGAAGGTCTATCGAGCACATCCAGTTGTCCTTGCCCAGAAAGGGCAGAATGGATTGCAGCGTGACCATCCGGAATCTTGCCTTTTTGACAGACTTGTTTAGTCTGCTTAGGTCTAGTATCGGTCTCCAATCTCCCGTCCTTTTGGGGACCAAAAAGAATCTTGAGTAGAAACCGGATCCTACTTGGTCTGCCGGCACTGTCTGGATGGCTCTTTTTTCCAGGAGTTTTGAAACCTCCTGTCTTGCCAAATCCCTTTGACCGGGTGAGATGTCTGGAAGGGATTGTAGAGGTACGGGAAACCTTTCGAAGGGGATTTTGTAACCCTCGGATATGATAGACTGTACCCACTTCTCTTGGGATAGGGATTGCCAGGCTACTGGGTACAGTGAAATTCTTCCCCCGACTGCCTCCAAGGGTGGACAGTCGGGCAACACCTCAGGGATGCTGAAAGGGCTTCTCAGGAAGAGACTCCCTGTTGCCCTGGTTGTGAGGACCCCCCCTGCCTCTAGGGCGGCGTCTATTATTGTTACCCCCTCTGCCTCTGGGGGTAAACTGACCACGTGTGTCCGGTGTAGCTCCTTGGGCTTTTGAACCACATCTTCCCCTTCTGACCCTTGGGATAAGGTCTAGAAGGAGTGGAAAACTGGACTCCAACGGCAGAAAGAGTTTTACCGTCCTGCTCACATCTGGTCAAAGTATCCTTCACCTGAGGTCCGAACAAAGCCGAACCGTCAAAGGGGGTGTTGGTGAAGGACACCTTAAAGGGGTCCGCAAAATTACACAGCCGCATCCAGGCTTGGCGTCTAAGAGCAACCCCTGTGCCTGCGGCCCTGCTCGCTCCATCGGCCGCATAAGATATGAGCCGCATGGAGGAGTTAGATATGGAATTCAGGATAGCAATCTGTGAGGCAATCTTTTCCTGAGCCCCAGCAGCAGAAGGATCCTGGACTACTTCTCCCAGTTCCTTGAGAATATCTCGTTGAAGCCTGGTGAAGTGACAAAGGTAATTCAGCTTAACGCATAGCAAAGGTCGCTGAAGAAAACATCCGCTTTCCATACCTGTCCATGGTCCTAGAATCCTTATTAGGAGGATGGACAGGCACTGAAGGATCCGCCAGTTCCTTCTTAGTGGCCGCTGCCACCACCATAGCATCCACAGAGACACCTTTGGACAGGAACTGTTTATCCGAAGGGGCCGTGATGAACTTGGATGGTCTCCTGGGGACAGGTTCCACAGAATCTGGAGCGCCGCCTTCCGAGCCACTACCTGCATGAGTGGGTCGAAGGCGGAGACACCCAGGAGGTGGAGGGTCGGGATCCAAAAGCCTCCAGGTATACCGACTCATCCTCGGAGGGGTCAATGGAGGGCCAATTCCCCCTCTGTTTGAGGAGCTCAAGGATGTCTGAAAAGGAGACATCCTCAGAGGGGGACCGTGGGGAACCCTCCGACTCATCTAAGTCGGTATCAGATGTAGTAGACTCAGGGGAGTCTGTGTGTTTCCTCTTACACGTCCTCTTCCGAGGGGTTCCCCTGCAGGATCAGGAGAAACCTCGGAAGAGGAGGAAATTCCCAGTGGGGAAACCTGGGGCGATGGATCCCTGGGCCTGAGAGCAAGAGGCTGGCAAGAGGCATCTGCAGGCACTGATGAGGGAGGAGCTAGAGGGATAGACCGTTGACCAGGCTCAGAGGCCAGGACACTCCTCATCACCTCAAAGGCTCCTCTCCCCGGGAGACCAGAACACACCCGCTCCGAAGAAACAGGAATGGTCGGCTCCAAGGAGAGAGAAGGCTCGAGGCGATGTCGGCGCCGAGCTTACCAAAGCCGAAGCCCGAGAGGGAGAGCGGGTCGGACAAGGGTCCGATCCCACTAGCCCCCTCGGAGCCGACAGTGGAAACCCGACGACCGGATCCCTCCAAGGAAGGTCTCAAGGAGGAGATCGGAGCCGAAGACGACAGAGCCGAAGGATGTATCGGCTCCGGCATCGAAACAGTCGCTGTCCCAAGAAGCTCCGGCCCGAACTCTGGTGTGGAGTCGGAGGAGGAATCTCAAGAATCGGGCTATAGCCAAGTCTGTTGAGACGGGCTATGGAGCATTTGGGCCAGTGCCTGAGACTTCAACAGCCTGCTTACCACCCTCTCTAAATCGTGGTCAGACAGCCTGGAAGATCTCAAGATCGGCTCCGATGGCTCCGCTCCGACAAAAGAGGAGACCCGGGCAGAGTGGATACTCAGTATAGAAGGGGACCGGATCTCTTACGGGTCGAAGCCATCAGAGCCTAAGTCCCTTGAACCCAGATGGAGCCGAGGATATCTCGCCCGATGTTGATAAAGTGTCGGCTCCAGCCGGAGCCGACAAGGCCACAGTAGTCCGGTATTGAGCCGGCCGCACCGAACCCACTACTCGAACAGAAGAAGTATCGACTCCAGCCGGCCGATATCGGCTCCGACGGAGCCGGAGCCACCGGAGGAGGCTTGGACACTGTAGCCTGAACCTTCGGTGGCTTAAGAGGTTTTCCTGACCCTGACTTAGGAGGAGAACCTTCAGGTTTAAGTAAACCTCGGAGGATTAATTTGTTCCTCCTTTCCTGCAGGACTCTCTGGCTAAAAGCATGACACAATGCACAGGAGTCCTGCAGGTGCAAAGGCCCCAGGCAATAAACACAAGAAGTGTGACCGTCTGTCAGAGACATTTTCTGACAGCACTGGTCACACTTCTTGAAGCCTGAGACCTTGCCTTCTTTTGACATCCTAGAAGGGAGAAACACAAACAGTCCCCACAAACACACCAACTAATCCCTTACACAGACACACAGGAAGGGAATAACTTGGGGAACTAGGCCTGACTAAAACTTTAAACTGAAACTATTTATAAAAAGTTAAAAGGAAGGGAATAGGGTGGGCTGTAACTAAGTACAGGCTAATCTAACACTAAAGGGAAAAAATAAACCCCTAACTAAACTTTTTCTTCTTTTACCAAGAAAAAACTTACCTCAGCTGGCAAAGGAGACCTCTTTCGCTAAGCGGCAAACGAGATCTGAGGTAGTTCCGCCTTGCATCATGGGATAGAGGGTTGCCTCGAGCTGGTAAAAGGAGTTCTCGAGCTAAAGCAAGTGCCGAGTCGGAGCTGAGGATCGGCTCCGAACCCATCCAGCAAGAATGAAGGCGAGATTGACAACTTAACATCACATTTTTTCTGCCCTACTCACTTCATTACAGGAGTATGCATGTGGTGTTTAAGTCCACAAGGTGTAGCTGTTATTCACTCCCTCAAATGCCATCTTGACAGGCATCAACTACGCAATGCTCTTGACAGTACCAGCCTCAGAAGCAGACTCCAAGCCAACACTAGGATTTGCCTCCTTTAAGGATTCCTAGAATTTCTCAGACAATCCCCCACCTAACCATAACAGAAGTCAGGCAGGCACTTGGCACTCATTCCTCCCTCCTCAGCTGGTCCACCAGTACTGAACCACTGTCCAAACAACTTGGGTCACCCATCTCAAAAGGACATCCTCTCTCTGCATTAACTAAGCTAACATCTCTGAGCACATTTCTGATGCTGAAAGCTAACACTGCACATGTCCACCACTCAGAAGAGATGCACAGTCATTTCTTTAAATGCAAACTTGGTCTTTTTTTCTTAACCCCCTTAACATATTCAAAGAAAAACAAATTCCTGTGCTTCCAGATCCTTTGCTGTGCACATGGACCTTCAGGATGTTAACAGATAAAACTTAACAGAAACTGCATTGTGCGTGTTGTGTAAACGGCAATGAGTCTAATAGAAAACATCCAACCTAAGCATCTGCAGTAAGGAGAAGAGCTGCACAAAAATAAAATTAAACTTTGCTTAATTTAAACAAAATAAGAAGTTATGTACCTACCATAACGTTCCACATTAGTTGTCTTCTTCTCGCCTTCTTTCTTGCTGGTTGGGTTCGGAGCCGATCCTCTGCTCCGACTCAGCCATCTACTAAAGCTCGAGAGCTATTTACTGGCTCGAGGCCTCCCCATATCCCACAATGCTTGGCGCTAGATACCCAGATCTCGTTTGGCACAGCTAACACCATAGAAAATACAAGGACACCTGTCCATACTACAAGGTTTTCCTACAGTACTAAGACAGAGGAGGACGTAACCAAGATAAGACTCAGCCAGAGGAAGAAGGCCTCAAAAAGAGACTCTTCTTGGTCTGTCCAGGCTAGGGGGATGGAGGGTGGGACGCAAGAAAGAAGGTGAGAAGAAGACAACTAACCTGGAACATTATGGCAGGTACATAACTTCTTAATGTTAAGTTCTCTCTCGCCTTCATTCTTGCTGGTTGGGACAGCGTCCCTAGCACCTTAGTCCTGGGTGGCTCATCAGAACAGACTCTTGAGCACAGTGGAACCAAAAGCAGCTCTACTCTTAGAGGCCATATCCAACTTATAATGTGAAATGAAAGTATGAGGAGTGGCCCATGTGGCTGCAGCACAAATAGATTCCATTGGTAGTCTTGCTTGAAAAGCTACCGAAGTAGCTAACGCTCTGGTGTAATGACCTTTAGGTTTAGTAGGGAGTTCTTTATGTCTCAGCTGATAAATCAAATAATAGAGGACAACCACCTGGATAAGGTTACTTTAGAAATTGGCAGGCCCTGTTTGCCCTCAGCATAGGACAGGAAGAGTTGGTCTGATTTCCTTGTTTGCTTGGTCCTATCCAAATAAAAACGTAATTGCCTATGAACGTCCAATTGGTGTAACTTTTGTTCAGCTTTGTTCGAATAGTTAGGAAAAAAGACAGGTAGATCAATAGCCTGATTCAGTTTCAGAAGGTATCTTGGGCAGAAACGAAGGATTAGTCCTGAATGAAACTCTATCTTTATAAAACACAAGGTAAGGAGGACGAATACAGAGGGCTTGAAGTTCCGAAACTCTCCTAGCTGAGGTGATGGCTACTAAAAAGAGTCTTCCAGGAGAGCAATTTTAAGGAACAGGAAGCCACAGGTTCAAAAGGGGGGAGAATCAAGGAAGATAATATCAAGTTTAAGTCCCACGGAGGCGGGGGATCTCTGACCGGGGGCCTAAGCAAAATAGTCTCTTTAAGAAAGGCCTTGCAAAGTTTATGGGACATGATGCTGGTTTCTGACAGGCCAGCGTGGAAATTTGCGATAGCAGCTAATTGGACCCTAATGGCGGCAGACGAGAAACCAGCTTGAAAGAGTTCTGCTAAAAAATCTAGGACGTGATGGACAGGGGCTGTAAAGGGGTCTATATTCCTAGCCTCTGCCCAGAAAGAGAAACGTTTCCACTTACTAGATCGCCCACTGCCAGAGTCTGAGTGCTTCTCGACATAAGGGATAGGACTTGGTTCCGCCCTGCTTGTTGATGTACCACACTACAGACATATTGTCTGTTTGAATTGCAATAGTCCCAGAGGGTAGAGAGTCCTGAAGAGCTTGCAATGCTAAAAGCACTGCTCTCATCTCTAAGACGTTTATGTGCAGGTGGTACTCTAGAGGTTGCCAAGTGTCCTAGACAGTCCTGCCCTGAAAATGCCCCCCCCCCCCACCCGATCAGGGAGGCATCCGTGGTCACCGTGGCAACAGGAGGAGGAAGAAGAAACTGTCTGCCCTGGAGTACTAGAGGGGAGACCATCCACCACGCCAGGTGATCTTTGCATGATTGAGTGATTATTATCTTGTGAGACATCGGAAGTTTTTGAAAAGACCATTGAGTAAAAAGCATCCACTGAAGAATCCGCATGTGAAAACGAGCCAGGGGAACTAGTATGATTGCTGCTGCCATGAGACCCAACGTTTTTAGTACAAATCTGGCCTGAAACCTTTTGCACTGTAGTAAGACCTGCACATGTTGGTGAATGTCTGACACTCTGTCTAGAGGAAGTTTTGCAGACAGATCTTTTGTATTTAATCTTGCGCCTATAAAGGTTATAGACTGACAAGGCGACAATGCAAACTTTTCGAAATGTATTGAGATACCTAGCTTGGAGCAAGTTTGGATGGTATAATCCCTGGCTCACAGTAGCTGATGCCTGGTGGAAGCAGTAAGGAGCCAGTCGTCTAGATATGGAAACACCTGGAATCCTCGACGTCTCAGGTGAGCCGTAACCACTGTCATGCATTTGGTGAACACCCTGGGGGCTGTGGTGAGACCAAAGGACAGGGCTCTGAAATGATAGTGACTGGCTCCCAGCCGGAAGCGGAGAAACCTTCTGGAGTGCCTGCCCATTTTGATATGGTAGTACGCATCCTGAAGGTCTATGGAGCACATCCAATTGTCCTGACCCAAAAAGGGTAGAATGGACTGAAACGTGACCATCCGGAACTTCGTTCTTTGAACAGATTTGTTTAACCTGCTGAGATCCAAAATGGGTCTCCAGTCCCCTACCTGTCTTTTTTGGTACCAAAAAGAACTTGGGAGTAAATTCCGGATCCTTGCTGATCTGCTGGGACTGGTTGGATGGCCTGTTTTTCTAGCAGTTTTGAAATTTCTGGCGTTTTTTGTTCCCTTAGACCGGGTGGAACATCTGGAAGGGACTTGGTTGTTTGTACAGGAGTGTGGACAAAGGGGATTTTGTAAACCTCTGATATGATGGACTATACCCATTTGTCTTGTGTGAGGAGTTGCCAGGCTTCTGGGTACAGTGACAATCTTCCCCAGACTGCCTCCGAATGTGGACAGTCAGGCAGCCCCTCAGGGGTGCTGTAAAGGTTTGCCAGAGAAAGATTCCCTGCTACCCTGATTTTGCGGACCCCCTTTGCCCTTCGGGCAGTGTCTATTATTGTTCCCTCCCCTGCCCCTGGAGGGAAACTCACCACGTGTGTCAGGCACGACTCCCTGGGGTTTCTGAAACCACATTTTCCCACTCTTCTGACCTTTAGGGTATGGTCTAGAGGGAGTAGAAAAATGGACTCTCACGGCAGAGAGAGTCTTGCCTTCCTGCTCACACCTGGTAAGGGTATCCTTCACCTGTGGTCCAAACAGAGCCGAACCATCGAAGGGGGCATTGGTGAAGGATGCCTTAAAGGGGTCAGCAAAGTTACATAACCGCATCCAGGCATGTCTTCTCAAAGCCACGCCTGTACCTGCGGCCCTACTCGCCCCATCGGCTGCATAAGAAATGAGCCGCATGGAGGAGTTGACGATTGAGTTAAGGGTCGCCAGCTGGGAGTTGATCTTATCTTGAGCCCCCGCAGCTGATGGATCCTGAAGGGCATCACCCAGTTCCTTGAGAAGATCCCTTTGAAGGCGGGTGAAGTGGCATAGATAATTCAGCGACCGCATGGAAAAAGTCGCTGAGGAAAACATCCGCTTCCCATACCTGTCCATTGCCCTAGACTCTATTAGGTGGATGGACAGGCATTGAAGGGTCAGCCAACTTCTTTGTGGCTGCTGCAACCACCATGGCATCAACGGGGACACCTTTTGTCAAAAATTGTTTGTTGGGTGGGGCTGTAATGAACTTAGTGGGCCTGCGGGGAGTTGGTTCCACTGTGTCCGGGGCTGACGACGCCCTTCGAGCCACTACTTCCATCAGCGGGTCGAAGGGTGGAGACACCCAGGAGGTGGAAGGGTGAGAACCAAACGCGTCCAGGTATACCGACTCGTCCTCGGAAGGGTTAAGGGCAGTCCAGTTTCCCCTCCGCTTAAGGATCTCTAGGATGTCTGAAAAAGAGACATCCTCAGAGGGGGATCTTGGGGACCCTTCCGAATCCTCCAAGTCGGTATCAGACGTGACTGACTCGGGGGAGTCGACATGTTTCCTCTTACATTTTCTCTTCCGAGGGAGCTCCTCTGAATGATCAGGGGAGGCCTCGGAAGAGGAAGATATGCCCAATGCGGTGACCTGGAGCGTCTGTTCTCCATGCTTGGGGTCAGGAGGGTGGGCAGAGACCGATGCAGGCACCATCGGGGGAGGAGCCGAAGGGGCCAATCGAGGAGCCAACCCAGGAGTCAGCACGCTCCTCATGACCTCAAAGGCGCCTCTATCAAGCAGAGCAGAAGGTCCCCGCTCCGAAGAGACGTGAACCCCTCCCAGCACCGAGAGGGACGGCTCCGAGGCCAATGTCGGAGCCGAGCTCACCTGCGCCGAAGCCCCGAGAGGGAGAACGGGGTCGGACAAGGGTCCGATGCCACTCGCCCCCTCGGAGCCAAAGGAGTCCCGGCGCCCACATCCCTCCAAGGAAGGAACCAATGAAGAGATTGGAGCCGACGAAGAAGCCGAAAGGTGTGGTATCAGCTCCGTTTCCAAGATTCGAGCCCCAACCAGCTCCGGCTCTGAACACAAAGTGGGAGTTGGAGGAGGAACTGCTGAAGACACAGGGACAGCCACAGTCTGTTGAGAAGGGTTGGTTAACATTTTGGCCAGGGCCCATGATTTAAGGAGTCGACTGACCACCTTCTCCAAGTCATGATTGGATAGCCTGGAGGACCGAGAGGAGTGGGACCTATGGCTTCGTTCAGACGGAAGCAATGGTGACCTCAGAGTCGAACGAACCGATTCTAGGGAAGGGGACCTAGAACGTTTTCGGCCCAAAGACGGTTCCGACACTAAAGCCAGAGCCGATTGAGGTCCAGAGATGTCGGTTCCAGCCGGAACCGAAGAGGAAGCAGATGCTCTGCCCGTCGATGGCTCCGAACTGGGAGCCGACGGCTTGGCGGGCTTTAAGGATTTCCCCGACTGAGGCTTCGCCGGGGATCCCTCTGGCTTAAGTAAGCCTCTCAAAATAAGCTTGTTCCTACGCTCCTGCAGGACTCTCGGGCTGAAGGCGTGACAGACCGAGCAGGAGTCCTGCAGGTGTAGAGAACCCAAGCAATAAACACAAGAAGTGTGACCGTCCATCAGAGACATCATCTGACAGCACGAGTCACACTTCTTGAAGCCTGAAACTTTGGTATCCTTGGACATACTGGCAAGGGGATACCAAAGAGAGAATATTAAACTAGTGCTTAAACAAGGCACACAGGAACAGTCACACACACGCACTAGTTAAACTAACAATAATAACAAGAAAAACTATCACACCACACTTAAAAACTATCCACTAATAAATATATATATATACAAATATTACAAGGCTAAACACTACTCCTATTAGGTTAGCCACTAAGGAGCAGAAACAAGGGGGGGGGGTAGAAACTCTCTAACAAAAAACGAGTTTCCCGAGTGGGACAAACTAGGGGATACACGGTCTAATTATACTAAAAGGAAAAGACTATCTATATACAAGAAAAATACAAAGGTAGATTTTAAGCTAATAAGACCAAAAAAGATTAATACGACCTGAGCTAGTAAAAACACAACCTCGTAGCTGAAGCGGCAAACGAGATCTGGGTATCTAGCGCCAAGCATTGTGGGATATGGGGAGGCCTCGAGCCAGTAAATACCTCTCGAGCTTTAGTAGATGGCCGAGTCGGAGCAGAGGATCGGCTCCAAACCCAACCAGCAAGAATGAAGGTGAGAGAGACAACTTAACATCTTCTTTTACATTATGCAAGAAATGCTGTTTGATATGGAGAACATCAAACACTAGTTAAATGAAAGGAATTTAAAACATTACCTTGGCACTTGCTTGCAGCTGCATTACCCAGGCTCTGTTCTCGTGATGGCTGCCCGTTACTTTGCATATTTTTATCCCACAGGTTTACATTCTTATAGTTGTAACTATTAGGATCACCCCAAGCAGAGGTACCATCATCAATGTCCATTTTTCGACTAATAGACTGGGGAGAAGGTTCCTCCCAGCCACTGGGTTCGTCATCTTTCAAAGGAGCTGGTATCGGCCCACTAGTCCAGTTGGGATTTGATGGGCGCCCACTGCCAGGTGGTGGACACCAAGGGGCATTGGTTTCTTGCTGCTTATTCCACGAGTTGGCTTGTTTAGGCTGTTCACTCCAACCTGGAGCTGAATTTGTATTTGCACTTGCAGTACTGCCCCAAGTTCCAATTTCATTTTGACTGTTATCAGTCCAACCAGAGGTTGGCTTACTTCCCACATCATCCCAGCCACTACCTTTTGCTGGCTCAGTATTTTCTACCCAACTGTTCTTTGCAGATGACCAGCTCTGATTTGTCTGCCTCCCACACCATCCCTGATCTTTGTTGTTGGCACCATTATTCCAAGATGGAGAAGTCTTTTCATCTTGCCTTCCACACCAACCAGGACTATTCTTAAACTCAACTCGCCCTGTCTGATTTTTGAGATCCTTCCATTCAGCAGGGGTAGGAGGCTCACCCCATCCAGACTTTATTTGATTGCTTTGGCTAGGTTCATCCACCCAGCCCCCTGAGTTCTTTGTCTGTGTGGCAGAGCTCTCCCACCCATCTGTTCCTTTATCAGACTTTGACTCCCTTCTGGGTGACTCTTCAATGTCCCAAGATGTGAACTGTTTAATCTGAGTTTGGCCCCACCCAGAGTTTGAAAGCACCCTGGGGTCCAAGTCACTTCTACTTAGAAAATTTTGCAAGACTACCTGTGAATCAGTAGGTGGAACCCTATGTGACCGACTGCCAGAGTTACGGCTGTCAGTACTTCCTGTTTTATGGTTGCTTCCAGTGCTTTGACCTCCAACCTCACTTCCTGTGGAGCTGGAAGACCTACCCCAAAACACTGTCTGGGAACTGCCTTGGTTTTCAGGTAGGAAGTGGCTCTTTTGATTGTCCAATGCTCCAGTGCTAGAATTTGGTTGGTTTGGACCACTCCATTCCCCAATCTTCAGTTCTTCAGACCCAGACTGTTTCCAATCTCCCTGAGAAACCCCAGATGTTTTGCTCCCTTCAGTCCATCGTCTGCTTTCACTCAGGTCCTGAGCCCCAAAGTTCCAACTCCCTCCACCAGTGGACCTGCTACTACTGTCCCAAGAGTCGCTTCTTGATCCGTTAGGCTTTTGAACAGGACCACCTTTCCAAGAATCATCGGCATTCCTTCCATTGTTCCCATTATTTCCAGAATTGCTCTGTCCAGATACTGTGTCAGTTCCAGAAGCACCCCTAACCCCACCCCAAGATCCTGCACTCCCAGATTTTTTCTCTGCAGTACTTTGTAAAGGGGTATCAGCATTCCTGGAAGGGTTCCCCAGACCCATTACATAAGTTATTCCCTTATTCTCTGTAGGGTTTGGCGAGTTTAAGTTCAAGGAGTTAGTGTTTTCATTTTTTGGTCCATCAGTGTTATGCATTTGAATTTGCTCTCCACCAGGAAAATTCCAATTAACACCCGCATTTTCCATCTTTAACTGCTGATCCCTAGAATTCAGAGCTGTTGTGCTAAGCTGTGCATTGGAGTTTCCACACTCAGACTCCGAAGTCCCTTTCCTAGAACTGGTGTCCTGGACAAGTGCTGGCCAAGCAGATGGGTTGGTATTTGGGTTAAAATTGCTTGAACTGGAAATGGGACTGACTCTGTCCTGGCCACACAAGGTTTTCCAATTTCCAAGTCCACCACTGCCGTCAAGGGCAGGACTGGAAGATTGAACAGCTTTAGGCTTTAGACCAGAGTTCCAAGCTCCCAAAGTACATTCATTACTAGCACTTCCAGTTTGACACTGACTTCCTTTTCCCTTGCAGATAGATGTGCCCCCTGAAGGGGTGCTCTTCTCTGAACCAGGGTTCGAGGCACTGTTGTTATCGGTGATAATTTCGGAAGATGACTCTGTGTCTTTACTGGAAATACAAGGCCACTCATCCATATCAGACCCGTCTACAATCACCTTCTCCCAGCAACGATTAGGATTGGTGGTGGTGCCGTTGGTGCTGGAGGACACTCCAGGGCCCCAGTTGGGATTTGCATAATTTGAAGTAGCAGCACCCCCAGTTGTTGCATCTATTAAAAATAAAGCCATCATATAAATATTTTGGCTAAGAATGCATAGCTCTTGTTAAACTGTAAAACAAATCAAAATATAATCACTCTGAAAACTCTGCAGTATGCTGCAGTATAAACAGTACACCACTATTATGCATGTTACAGTGTAGTATCAAATATTGTAGATCTGGATTTAACACTGAAATTTCACTTGGCTTGTTTAGATTAATCAAAAATGAAATAAAAACATGCTGTATATTTCTGTACTTGCTTCACCCCACATAAAATAACCATTTTCCATAAAAAGCACTATGTAGTCTTACTAACAATATTGAAAGTACAATTGTGTAAGTAAACGTACCATTAACCGTAGATGTTTTAATATATTAATGCTGCAGTTGCCTAAGCTTTATCTGTCTTATCCTGCCCAGCATATAACAGGTGACCAAAGCTTAAGGGCACCTTCCACATGCCCAGACCATTGGTAACTTCAGTCAGACCTGGGGAGGGTTATGCACTCAACATAACGTTCCATCTGCATTGTCCACTTTCATTCTTCAGCTGCTGGGTTTGGATCGGACTCTCAGATCTGACTCGGCAGGTTTTTTACATCTAGTGAAACACTGATGCGCTCAAGCTCCTCTCTTACCCATAATGCACTAACCCCCTACTACACCATTGTTTGCTGTCTTTTTAGTCAATATAGTGAACAACAAATATTAGTATCTGGAAAACAAAGGAATACTGGTTCCTGTAGCATCTTCTAATCCTTCCAGAAGTCAAATTGGTAGGGGGTTGTAGGGAGGGAAACTGAGGTAGAATGAAACTGGAAAATACAGATGGAACATTATGGTGTGTACATAACTATCTGTTATTTTCATTCATTTCTCAACTGTCCCAGCTACCTAAATCCCAATAGGACTCTAAGGATATTCCTCAGCACGGCTGATCCGAAGGCTGCTCTTCCCCTAGAGACCAGATCCAATTTGTAATGAGCAATAAAGGCATGATGGTTAGCACAAGTTGCAGCTGCACAATCATCCAAGGAAGATCTGAATAAAAATACTGAAGAGGTTGCCACAGACCAGGCAGAATGAGCTCTTAGAGGTTTTGGCAAAGGCAAACCTAATTTTCTGTACACAAATGAAATACAATCAGTTAACCATTTGGCTAAGGTTACTTTAATAACTGCTTTGTCCAATTTTGAATCTGAAAAACAGGCACATTCATCTGATTTCCTGAAAATGTTTGTCCTATACAGGTAAAACTATAACTGCCTGTCAACATCCAACAAATGCAACAAATACTCTGTCGGAATAATTTAGGAAGAAAACTGGAAGGTTGATAGCTTGATTAATATTGGATTCTAGCACCAACTTAAGAAGGAAGGATGGGTTAGTTCGTAAGGATACTCTATCCCTATGAAAATCAAATAAGGAGGTTTAGAAGACAGGGGCTTGAAGTTCTGATACTCTTTTAGGAGAAGCAATGGCCACTAAAAAAACAGTCTTCCAGGTTAAAAAAATTATTTCACATTTCACTGATGGTTCAAAGGGAGATTGGGTCAAAGATTGTAAAACTACATTCAAATCCCATGGAAGAGTGGGATCTTTAAAAGGGAGTCTAAGAAGAAAAGTTCCCTTCATAAAAGCCTTGCAAAGCTTAGAAAAAGCCAAAGACAAACTGTTTACTTCAATGTAAAAATTAGAAATGGCAGTTAGTTGTACTTTTATAGTTGAAAAACTAGCACCTTCGTTAAAAACTGTAGCTAAAATCTCAAACCTTAGGCACTGGAGCTGAAAAGGGATCACTGTCATTCTGCTGTGTCCAAATAATAAACCTTTTCCATTTACTTCTATAAATTTTTCTTGTTGCTTTGTGGGAGGACAAAAGAATGCAGCAGACAGTGGAGGAAATCCTGGGCAGTCTTGCTATCAACGGAAGTGGAGAAACCATGTCGTCAATTTCAAGCCTAAGATGTATCATGTTTGTCAGATGAGCCAGGAGATCTGGAACTGGATCCAAAATCCATGGGGTGTAAAGCAGATGGAGTCAAAGAAAGGGAACCAAATCTGACAAAGCCAATAAGGAAAAATGAGGATGACTGTGCTCTTCACTCTTCAATCAAAATGCTTTCTGAAGAAATTTGAGGATTAAAGGTATTGGGGGGAAAGGCAAAGAGAAGATCAGGAGGCCAATCGTGGAGAACAGCGTATCTCGGCGATTCCCCCAGTGGGGGGATCAGGGCAAAGAACCTGCTGCACGTGGTGTTGAGGGGAGATGCAAAGTGGTTGCAGCAAGGATGGCCCCATCAACAAAATATCTTTTCTGCAACTTTCATGCTGAGTAACCACTTGTGAGGCATTAGAACAGACCTGCTTACCTTTACTATCAGGTTGAATTTCCCCAGAAGGTGTGATGCTATCAGAAATCAACTGGATGAGATCGCTCATTGCCCCAGTCTCAAAGCTTCTTGATACAAGGGGTAGGATTTGGTGCCTCCATGTTTTTAATGCACCAGAGGAATGACTATGTCCATCTGAACCGCAAAGGTCCTGGGAGGGAGTGCGTCTTGGAAGCCATGCAACACTAGGAAGACAGCTCTCATTTCTAGGACACTGATGTGTATTGCCCTTTTCAGGGGACAATCTGCTTAGAACGGTCTTCCCCCCCAAAATACCCCCCCCACCCAATATGGGAAATATGTGTGACAACTATGACCTTGGACTAAGTGAGAGTGAAGGGGCAACCTGGCATTATCTGATCAAAGTAAATCCACCACAGTAGGTAATTTCTGCATGCTTGAGTTATCTTGATTTGGGCGGATAAAGGTTGAAGAATAGATAAATGAGTCCCTATAGTACACTGAAAAATTCTCATGTGGTATCTTGCTAACTGAACCAAAACTATTGTAGCAGACATTGACCCCAATGCTTGAAGGATCAATCGAACAGAGAGGAATTTTGAATCATCTTTTTGACCTGGAATTGTACGGCTTGTACTCTTGGTAAAGGGGGGGAAGGCTGTCAAGGATACTGTGCCAGACAAAGCTTTGATAAACTCTAACATTTGAGTGGGCTCTAGTTAAGATTTGTTGTGAATGATGGTAATTCCTAGGTGGGAGCATTACTGGAGTATATAATCTCGCGCTTTGGTCAGATGATGCCTGATCGGAGCAGTTATATGCCAGTCGCCCAAATAAGGAAACACAGGTAAACCTTGCAGTCTCAAGTCAACTGCCACTACTGCCATGGACGTGGTGAACACCTTATGGGGTGTGAAGAGACCAAAGGGCAGAGCACTGGTTCCTAGTCAGAAATGTCAGTGATTCAACAGTTCATTTTCATACATTATGCATCCTGTAGATCTGTTGAGCACATCCAGTCATCCTTGTGTAGAAAAGGCAGAATGGACTGAACCATGACCATGCAGAACTTCATGAACTGAATTGTCCCGATTGCAGAGATCCAAAATTGATGCCCAGTCCTGTTTTCTTTGGCACTAAAAAGAATCTTAAGTTCAGGACTATTTCTGATCTGGGGGACCGGAAATGGATGACTTTTTGTAGCAGCTTTTTTATTTCTAGTGCTGTTGCTTTCTTCTGATTGGGTGGAACATTCTTGAATTCTGTTTACTGTTAAAAGAAGGGAGTAGTGAAAAGGGTATTACATAACCTTTAGAAATGTTCCTCTGCACCCATGAATCTTTTGCAATTTCTAGCCAGGCTCTCTGATGCAGGGATAAGTGACCCTGGCTACCTCTAGAGGGGGACAATCATGCCTCCTTTCAGGAGTGCTGTTAGTATATTTGACGCCCCACCACTGACCCAGTAAGCAAGGAGCCTCAATCCTCACCACTGGCAACAACGGGGGAGGTACACTGGGAGGATGACAGGTACATGCACAGTACTTCCAGCTGCAGCTCACTGCATCAAGTGCAATTTTCCTTAAGAGCACACAGAGACCACAGTCAGTCTAGGGCTGGTTTCTCCCTCTTTCTCCAGATCCCCAACTCCCCACTGGCACAGCTATAGAGTTCAGATATCAGCTGAGTGTCCAATCCAAGATCTCCAACACTCTCTGTTCAACCAGTGCTTCATGTCTCTGCCCACGTAGCTGGCACACACACTTTGAGGTTTGTTTTACACACACACACCTGGGAAAGGCTGTCACAGGTTTACTAGCTATGCCCCCTTTTGCACAGACCATAAGGTACTTATCACTGCCACCAGCCACGTCGTTATCAGCTACTTTAAGGCCCTTAACAAAGGATGTACAATCTTCCTGCGTAATGTTACCATCAATACAAATGGTAGTTTGACCAAGAGCAAGGCTATTAGGAGTGGCCCATACAGTGTCACCAAATAAATATGCAAGTAATCTCAGAACTTAACTATGTCTCAAAAAGATCAGCCACAATGAAATGTTTAAATATATTTAATAAAAAAAAAAGACAAAACTAAATATATATGTACAGTGATATCAGAGTTCAGAATCACAGGAAATATTTAAAACATTGCAGGACAGTCTCAAATGAAGAAACATATCTACACTAAGCTTTGCTATATTCCTGACTATATCTAAAATAATTATACTGTACCCTAGTACACTTACTTCAGAACAAGCCAGGCAGATGCGGTGAGTGAATCTTGATGTTGTCAGGTCAAAGACAAAATAAAGAAAAAGAAAGTTGTGTACCTACCATAAATGTAGATGTTAGAGTGTATTCACTGTTGCAGTCATTACTCTTGTGTCCCAAAGGGGTCAAGGCTTCCACTGCAAAAAACCCTATCCCCTCCGATTACAAGCTAAGCCTTCCTGCCCAGCATGGTCATGCTGCAGAGTCAACATTTTGAATTTTGGAACATCCAGAAATGTGTTTAGAATAGACAGGTCCAGTATTGGTCTCCAGGCTTTGACCTTTCTGGGTACCAAGAAAAGTCTCGAGTAAAATCCTTGTCCCTGCTCTTGCTGTGGTACTCGCTGAATGGCCCTCATGTCCATGAGGGATGAAACTTGCTTCTGTGCCTCTGCCCATTGATTGTGTGGCAGGTCTGGCATACCTTTTGCCCTTGGCAGGGTGTGAAAGTGGAACTTGTAGCCCTGAGACACTATGCTCAAGATCCATTTGTCCTGGGTGATCATGTGCCAATTTTGTGAAAAAAGTGCTAGTTTTCCCCCTAAGGGGGCTGCCAAAAGATAAGTGCTTGGTTCTGGCAGAGGAAAGTCATTGGGACCGTTTCCTGTATGGCTGTGACTTGTCTTCTCTGCTTTTGGAGGTAGAAGCACCCCATTGTTTAGGCCTGTATGAGCCTTGGGGCTGGGATCTGCCTCTGGGGTGTCTGTATCTGCCTCTTTGTGGCCTGTCTGACACTGGAAAGGACCAATTCTTTGTAGGTCAGTTCCTGCTAAATCTGGGTGGCTGCATCTGTAAGAAATCCTTAACTGTCTGCATAGATTTCGCTTTGTCCTCCATTTTCTTCAACACCTCTTCTGCTTTAACACCAAACAAAGTATCATGCTGTAATGGAGCATCTAATAATTTTGCTTTAACATGATCAGGCAGATTCTGTTCCTTTAACCAAGCATGCCGCCTAATGACAGAACCTGTAACAGCGGCCCTGCAAGAGGCCTCCGGAGAACCAAAACCACATTGCAAAGTATGCTTTCCCACTTGTTCAGTTGCATGCAATAAATCCTGCATTTCCTTGTTTTCTTCACATTCAGAATTTAACATTTTCTGTTTAAGCAGTGACAATAAGTATTGCTGATATTTAAGCATATGAAATTGACAATTTAAAGCCCTCACAGCCAAGGTAGCAGAAGTTTAAACCTTTTTCCCCCCATCTGTCCAGTGCCCTTGAGTCCCTATCAGAGGGGACAGGGTTTTTTGCAGTGGAGGCCTTGACCCCTTTGGGACCCAAGAGTAATGACTGCAACAGTGAAATACTATGAACATCTCTCTCTCGCTGAGAGACTTCACTAATTAATATCTCAAATATTACTGCTGGAATAACTGGCAGAATTACATTTCTTGTCATCTGACTTCAGTTCCCAGGCTCAAAAAAAACAATGATGCAGCTGGTAGCATTTAGCATCTACCTGTGAAAATACATACACAAGGGCTTTTTTACTCAAATATTGGTGCTTGCTGGAAGTCATAAAACACTTGCAAGACGATGCAGAATGTTCCCTAGTTTTATACATTGTGTCTCCTTACTGCCACAAATTAATTTCAGCTATTTTTCTGAAGTTAACCTCTTGTGTTCCAGTTTCCCGTTAAAATGTACACATTCAAACAGTTACAATAGTGTATATACATTTGTTTTTTTTTTCCAGTAGGGTACACTGTGGATGCATCTTTAAGCTCAGTACTTTACAAATCCTTCTCACACATCTGTACAAACCTAGTTTGATATACACAAAGTTCTAATAAGGTTGCAACGCAAGCATCTTACATGAAGCATGTTGACATTCACAAATGACGACCATTTACAAAATTCCAGACAGCTGTGCTGGCCATATCTCTCTTTGTCATACTTCTATATAAATCTTGTTGCTGTTCACAAATGACAAAATTTACAAAATTCCAGATAACTGGGCTGGCAGTATCTCTTTTCGTGATAGTATTCGTTACAGAAAGTGTCACTGGATCCTTGGTTTTGGGGGCCTCCTCTGTTGAACAGGTGGCTTCTATCATTACAATTTTCCCTCTCTGACCCTGGAGGAACCATCTCCATGTGGATCTTGGAAAGTACCATGGGATTTTCTGAACCACATTTTTCAACCACCTCATTGATTCCTATAAAAGGTCCTTTGAGGAGTTGAGAAACGCACCCCCACAGCAGACAGTATCTTAACCATACTGCTCACACCTGGATAATGCATCTTTAACCTTGGGGCCAAATAAAGACCTTAAGTCACAGAGCACTGACAAAAGAAGACTTGAAGGGATCCGCAAAATTAAACAAGCACATCCAGGCATGCCTCTTAATGGAAATGCCTGAACCCGCTACTCTTAAGATGCTGTGAGTGACATGAGCCTCACAGACCAATTTGAAATGGATTGTACAGTAGCCAGTTGAGGCAACCAAGCTCTCTGCCTCAGAAGTAATGGTCCCAGAGAGGGATTTGGTGAGTTCATTAAATTACATCCCTCTGGAGTCTGGTAAACTGTGCCAAATAATTCAGCAACCAAACTGGAAAGGTCACTGAAGCATACAAGCACTTCCCGGACCTGTCCAGTACCCTACACTCCCTGTTAGAGCATAAACAAAGGAACTTTGTTCTGTAAATTCCTGGTGCTCATTTACTACAAAATTCCCTATCCTTGGGTGGTGCCAGTATCCTGTCTGGTCTCTAGGGGATCGGTTCACTGGAATCAGGCTTTCCAGGCCCATCCACAGACTAAGTCAATAAGCTCATTGGTGGGCGGAGTCACCCAAAAATTAGATTGGCCAGCCCCAAAGACTTCCAGGAATACTAATTCCTCTTGGCAAAGATGGTGATCTGACCAACCACCCCTTTTACTTGAGGATCTCTAATAAATCTCCAAATGAGATGTCATCAAGTGGTGATGTTGGGGACATCTACCCCTCATCGAAATCAGTATCCTCTATGACAGACTCTTGAGGAGTCTAAGTACCTCCCTTTTGCACTTTCTCTTTCTAGGTACTTCTTCTGCAGGATGTTCCGGAGAAGCATTGGAAGGTATCAATAAACCCTGAGGGGTATCCTGGAGATTGAGCTGGCTGTCCCTGTGGAGTAGAAAGTTGAGGCTCAAGACGCAAATACAACTAGATCTGGGAAGTACAAGCTGAGGAGGGTGGATGCGTCTTCTCTTGGAACAGGGGAAAACTCTCTCCACTACCTCAAAACCAGAATGTCAAACAAGGGCTTCGAAAAGACATGCTTCTGAACTGTCTCCCTCCAACCCGAAGGCAAACCACTCAAAGCAGGGGTCTGAACAGAGCAGTCAAGAACCAAGACTCTGAGGGACAAAGACCACTTTGATTATCTATGTTGACTCCAACACCTTGGAGCCAGCACCAATGTTACAGCTCAGATGACCTCTGAGCTGGTCCATTCAGAGACTGTATTGGTGAAGAAGATACAAGGATCTTCCGATCCGATAGACAAATCTGGGATACTCAGATCAAACTGTTCTGAAACCAAATACTGGAACGGAAGAGGAGGTAAAATAGGTGTAGTACTACTAATGAAGGTCTCCAGACCCAATAGGGTAGGGAGGTGGGAGAACACCCATTTGAATTTGCAGAGAGATTTCCTCATCCTAGCCACATCTCCTTCGGTCAGACTTTTGGAGGACTAAGAGGAGGAAGCAATGGATGAAGTCCTGGAGTGGTGACATCTTTCCAAGAAAGGAGATGGGAAGATATCGGACCCAGAGTCAGTGGAGAGCAGATCCAAGGAGACCTATTCCTTCAGTTTCTTCAGATCAGAGGTGGTAGGTTCCAACGTCACAGATTTTTGAACCAAACAAGTCATATCAGAGAGCTTGGTCTTCGGATCCAACTGAATTGGATCCGACGATTTAGATATTTTCTGAGGTGGTTCCGAACTCAGAGCAGAAGAACCTGAAGGGTCTTGATGGATGCTTTTTGGCTTCCTTTTTACCACCTTTCTTGGGGGTTTGAGCCCCAGATGCTTTATCAGAGGATGTTGAGGGCATTGATCCTCTTAAGATTAATTTATTTTTGCAGTCAATAAGGCCCTTTGGATTAAAGGCCTTACATATCGCATACAGAGTTCAAATGGGCCCAGGCCTAAACAATAAACGCACAACGTGTGCTTCTGAAGAAGGGATCTTATAGCCACAGGCCTTACATTTTTTAAAACACAAAGGTTTTGTTGACATAGCTATGTAAATAGTAGCAGAAAAGATAAAGGAGTTTTTTTTTTTTTTTTAAACTCTAAATTACTATGACAAAATAAAGCATTAACAATAGTAATTTAAGGAAACCACCTCAAAAGGTAAGGGAAAGGGAAGAGAAAGTAAGAAAAATATCAACAATGGTATTGAGAAAAAATACACTAGTGTAATAAGGGCAAGAATGATTGAATGAAAAAAGTAAGAAGGTTATACATACATATAAATCCTACTATTATTCATGAAAAACAAGTTAAAACTTGACAGCTAACAGCGACCTCGGTCCAAGCACGAAGGCAGCAAACTATTTTAGGTATGGTAGGGGACTGGTGCATTACGGGTAAAAGAGGAGCTCAAGAGCTATAAAAAAAGAATCCAAGTTGGATCCAATGAAGTGATTCAAACAGATGAGGGATGAATGAAAATTATATCAGATCTGTAGTTTGGGTGCCACACACATCAGAGTTTTCATTTCAATTAAATAAGGTAGACTAGAAAGTACAGTTGTGTACACTTACCATAAATGTAGATGTTAGAGTGTATTCACTGTTGCAGTAATTACATTTCGGTAGAATCCCAAAGCTATGGATGGGAGGATGGAGCTAAACATTAGGAGCAGCTAGAAGGCCCTGCAGGACTGCATTGGCAAAGCGTGCCCTGGATTTAGAGAAGAGAGGTAAATGATAATGCTTTGTTTGTAAACGTATGACCTGAGCTCCAAGTAGCAGCTTCTAGAATGTCTCTGGTAGGGACCCCTCTGAGAAAAGCTGCTAAAGTAGAGGCAGCCCTGGTGGAATGTGATCTGATCCCCTTGGGCACAGGTTTACCATGGTGCAAGTAGCAAAAACGAATACAATGGCTTATCCATTTAGAAATAGTCTGCTTTGATATAGCCTTCCCCTCTGATCCTGCAGCAAATGCCACCAGTAGTTGCTCAGACTTTCTTAGAGATTTTATCCTGTTTAAGTAGAATCTTAGTTGCTGTGTACATCAAAGAATGCAGAATCCGCTCCTCCTTGTTCTGCGGATTTGGGAAAAAAGTTGGCAGGTGAATGGTCTGGTTAAGAGCCACACTGGATACCACCTTAGGCATAAAAGGATTGGTCCTGAGGGCCACCCTGTCTGGGTAAAAAATAATGAAAGGCTCCACTGCCATGAGAGCCTGTAGTTCTGAAACCCTAATAGCTGAAGTGATAGCCAAAAGAAAAGCTGTCTTCCAAGAAAGAAATTTTATATCCGTAGTGAATGCCGATTAAAAAGGAGGCAGGGTGAGTTTTTCCAGCACAAAATTGAGGTCCCGAGTTGGCGCTCTCCTGGGGGGCTTACATTTTTGACCCCTCTGAGATACTGCTTTAGCAGTGGATGAGAAAAGAGGGGAAGCTCTGTGTTGTAATGAGCCAAGGTGGCAGAGGCATGGATTTTTATTGAAGAAAAATATAGGCCCTTGTCAAGCATCTCAGTTAAGTATTGTAAAATCTGAGTAATATTGGGCTTTGCTGCGTCTATTCCTTGTGCTTGGTTCCAAGCACAGAATCTCTTCCATTTATCAGCATAAGATTTTCTAGTACTAGGCCTTCTGGCTTCCAAAATGACATCCATCACAGGTTTACATAGAGATGTGGTTTGAATAATTAGTTGATTAGCCATGCTGCAAGATTCAGAGTTTGGAGCAGTGTGTGCAGAATTTGATAGTTCTGCTGAGACAATAGATGAGGTGTTTGAGGCAAGTACCACGGAGGAAGGTGCAACATATTCCTTAGAAGCGGGTACCCAGTGTTGGCGAGGCCAGTCCGGAGCAATTAGAATCATTTTTGGTTTTTCCTGTCTGACTTTTAGTAAGACCTTGGAGAGTAGAGGCAGAGGGGGAAAGGCATAGGCTGATAGGTTTTTCCAGCTGAAGGATAGAGCATCCACTTTCCATGCTTTTTTGTGATGAGTTCTTGTGCAGAATTTGTCCAACTGATAGTTTTGGGGAGAGGCAAGCAGATCTGTGTCTGGGCTTCCCCATTTCTGTGTTAACATGCTGAAGATTTGCGAATCCAGTTTCCATTTGTGTGGGTCCATAAGATTTCTGCTTAGGTTGTCTGCCAGAGTATTTTACTTTCCTGGCAGGAATTGAGCTTGAAGATGTATTTGGTAAGTCGAGGCTGTGTTCCACAAGGCCATGGCTAGTCTACAAAGGGGGTAGGAATGGGTACCCCCCTGCTTGTTTATGTACCACATAACTGTGGTGTTGTCCGTCTTTATCAGTAGTTGTCTTGGATGAAGTAAGTCCTTGACGGCTGTCAAAGCATTCTGAACAGCTAGCATTTCTTTCTGGTTGATATGTAGATGCATTTGGTTTGGGCTCCACTTGCCCTGAATGCATCTCCCTGCCAGGTGGGCCCCCAAGCATAGTCTGATGAATCTGTAATTATGGTTTGGGTGGCAGGAGGTAGAGTGAAATAACAGTCCCTTGTTTTGGTGACATGTCTCTGCCCACCAAAGAAACTCCTGTTGTAGGCAGGGAATGAGACGAATCATTGTTTCCAGGCTGTGACAATGTTGACTCCCATAAGCTTTTTAGGTACTATTGAAGTTTCCTCATATGCAGTCTCGCATATGGAATTAGTAGAATGCAGGATGCCATGAACCCCAAAGCCTGCAGAATTTGTCTTGCAGATAACTGGGTTTTTGTTGCCATTTGTTTGAAGTATATTGCTAATTGCCTTTGTTTGTCAAGCGTGAGGTAAGCCATCTGGGCAGTGGTATTCACGCTTGCACCCAAGAATGTAATTATTTGAGAGGGTACCAGTTGTGATTTCTTTTCATTTATGGTGTACCCTAGGCATGCTAGAAGCCTTTTTACAAATTCCAGATGTTGAAGAAGACTGTCCTTGTCCTCTGCCTGAATGAGACAATCGTCCAGATAAGGATACATTTGAATGCTTCTGTCTGCAGAATGCAATTACTGGTGCCAGGCCTGCAAGATCCCTGTGATTGACATCTGGAGCCTTTTGAACACCTGGGTTTGCCCTGAGTGGCTCTGTTAGACACAGGAAAGGACCAATTCTTAGTAGGCCAATGCCTACTGAACCTGGGTGGCTGCACTTGCAAGAAATCTTTTACAGTTTGCATAGATTTAGCTTTGTCTTCCATTTACATCTTCTGCCTTATTACCAGACAGACTATCATGCTGTAAAGGGGCATCCAACAATTTAGCTTTAACATGATCAGGCAGATTTTGCTCCTTGAGCCAGGCATGCCTTCTTATCACAGATCCAGTTACAGCAGCCCTCCAAGAGGCCTCCAAAGAATCAAAACCACATTGCAAAGTATGCTTTTCCAACCTATTCTGCTGAATGCAATAAATGCTGTAACTCTATTTTCCACACAATCAGAAATCATCATTATTTTCTGTTTCAATAAGCCCATAACATGCTGCTGATATTTAAGCATATGAAACTGGCAGTTTAAAGCCTGTATTGCCAAGGTTGCAGACGTATAAACCTTCTTACCCCATTTATCCAGTGCCCTGGAATCTCTATCAGAAGGGGTAGGCTTTTTGGCTGTAGAAGCCTTAACACCCTTGGGACCCTGAGAAATAAATAGTCTCAGGATAAGCAGCAAGATTTTTGAAAAGAAATTTGTGGGAGTCAGGAACCCTGTAATATCTGTCTGGCTTACTAGGAGCCGGAGGCAGGGAATCAGGAGCCATGCTTGATTCCGAGAACACATCAACAATGTCTAATACAGGAGGTATTGCCAAAGGCCTATGTTGAAGAAGGAAATCCTTAAGTCGCTTTTTTGATTCAGAGAAGTCCTGACTCTCCCAGTGAAAATGTTCCCTTAAAGTATGTAAAGTCTCCCCAAAAGAGCAATCCTCAGGAGGAGATGCACATGGGATGGATTCCTCTGCATCAGAATCCTCATAAGGTAGAATAGAAAATTCCTAATCAGAAGAAATGGAAACCTGATCTGAAGATTCATAATCAGTGCCTTGCCTAGGCCTCTTAGCGGGGGGATTGGGAACCCCTGATCAAAGTAATTAAATCCTCAGCCATTTTGATCACTTGTTTTTTAGGCATAGGGGCCTGAGCACGTGGCTCATGCATCATTTTTTTAGACATAGAAGTCATTTTTGACCCTGTTTTTGTTGATGGCGTTGGTTTAATATAAAAATGTTGAGGCCTGAAAACACCCTCAGTGGCTCCGGACCCATCCAAGGGAGAGACAGCCGCGGGTTCAATACTTCAGTAGAGGCCTGCGACTCAAAAGTAGCAGGTATCAGGGGCTGCAAAAGCGCCTCACTTAGTACCGGCGAATGGCTTAGAAGCTTTGTCGTCTGCTTTGGACCTTGATGGTCTGTCTGTCTTTTTCCTTGCATTTTTTGTGAACTCCAGTAGTCGGATTGCTAATCGACGACATTTCAGGGTAGTTAAATCTTGAACCAAAATATTTAGAAGAAAAAATATACCGACGCTTAACACTGCGTCGGTTAAACTTAGCACAAAACCGACAGCAAGGCACGTTGTGAGCAGAGCCTAGGCAAGGAATACAGTACAAATGAAAATCCTTATGAGGTATTTGCTTCCCACAAGTAATGCAATTAACTTTTACTGACATCGGTAAGGAGCAAGAAAAAGTTTCCCCAACGAGGTACTTAGCTTTAGTTTGAAGACTTCGGTTCTGAAACTCGAAAACGAAAATTTCAGGAGTCTGCCGACCGGTACTTGTGAACTGCTTATGCTTCGGGCACCACGTGGCAAGAAAGACTGGATAACATGGTGTTGGCTGCATGTTTTATACCCCTGACGTCATGGAAGAGGAGACAGCAACTGACGCAGGACCCAAGACTTTGTTATTCAGGCCGACTGAGGGCAACCTGCCAGCAGATTACCCAAATGTAATGACTGCAACAGTGAAACACAAAGAACATCCCTGAAAAAAAGTCAGTGTGGGTTTACAGAATTCACGTCTTCAACCTGGCAAACAAAACCATACAAAAATAAAGGGAGATGGAGAGAGGGAGTACAGTACAAGTTGTCTGAAGACACCCAGAGTATGAAGAATCCTCTCTCATTTTTAGGTTCTGGAAAGACAGGGAGATGGACAGCATGGCTCAAAGTAAACTCAGAAGCCATTTTATACATAAATGAAGGATTAGTTCTCAAATCTTCATGTAAAATGAGAAGGTTAACTGACCATAACAGCTTGCGGTTCAGACACATTTCTTGCAGAAGTCAGACCAATCGGCAATAATTCTAAGTTAAACTCAATTCAGGCTGATAAACTGGTTCAAATGAAGTGGTCATTTTTCAAAAATGAAGTTAAGACCTCAATGACAGCCACCTTTCCACGTAGACAGGTAAGCAGAAACCCTTTCAAAAACATGAGTGCTCTGAAAGAGGAGAATCGGGAGCAGACACAAATGGCCAAAAGATGAACCTTGACAGAGGAATCAAAGACCACAAGACAACTGACACAAGTAGTGAAGAACCACAGAAATACCAGCCTTAAAACAGTCTGTTCTTAGTGTGGCACCAACTAGAAAAGCTTTTTGATTTACCAAGATTTGATTTTCTAAAAGCGTGTTTCTTTGCTTACATTATTACCTGCTGCGGGCTCTCAGAAAATTGGTGGATAAAAGGTATTAAAAATTCTATAATCCAAGCAGTTAGATAACGTTGGTTCAAGTTAGGGTGTATGAAACATCCCCAGTCTTGCTTGAGCAACTTCAATCTGTGAGGAAGCTTGTGGTAAAGCCCCTTAGCCAATTCCAAAAGGGAGAACTGATGCCTGAGCCAGAAGGGAGTCACCACAATGATCTTTGGAGTTCTTACAAAATTTCAAAATGGCGCTGAACATCCCTGGAAAGGGCAGAAAAGCATAAATTAACACTTTTGTCAAATGGAATGAAAATATCTTTTTCCAGGCTTGCTTGCGAGGAATTCTGCAGCAATATTTCTTCCGTTGATTGTTGTGAATGAAAGCAAATAAACTGATCTGACAGGCTCCCCAAAGCTGGATCAAGGGCTGGAAGACCCCTGATTAAATTTTCATTTGTGAAGGTTAATAAGAAGTTATGTACTCACCATAACGTTCCATCCGAGTAGGTAAACTTCATTTGTCAGCAACCTATGGGATTCAGATCCGACCTCGGATCTGAGCCGGCAGTTTTCAACAGCTTTAGATCCGAGCTCCAAGCTCCTCCCCCTACCCATAATCCCCTGCCAACCCTGACTGAACTCAAATCAAGTTTGCCCAACAGCAAAAACTGCTATAAAATTACCATTCTCAAGATAAGTGGGTAAACCCCATGGACCTGAGTATGAAGACATTCACAAGTGAGGGGGGCTGGAGGGAGGGACGGTTGCTGACAAATGGTTTACCTACTCAGATGGAACGTTATGGTGAGTACATAACTTCTTAATCTGAAGTAGTTAACTTCATCTGTGCAGCAACCTATGGGACAGAGGCTCAAACGGGGGAGCTGTCAAGGCCTGAAGCACCAGCGTTAAATCCCATGGAGAGACTACATCCTTAACTGGAGGTCTGAGCAGAAAGGTGCCCTTCAAAAAGGTCTTGCATAATTTCGTGGTGATCAAAGGGCCCAGTTCATTTCCCACGTGATAATGAGAGATAGCTGCTAGTTGAACCTTGACTGTGGAGGAGCTAGTCCCCTGATGGAACAGTCCTGACAGAAAGTCTAATACAGCAGGCAAGGGAGCTGTAAAAGGAACCAAATTTTTGCGTTCCGCCCAAATGGAGAAACGTTTCCATTTGCTGCTATAGATCTTTCTAGTAGAAGGCTTGTGCGCTGCTACTAGAATAGTTTTAACTGGGGAAGAGATGCCGGGAGTCCTAGCTACGAGTGGAACTGGAGCAACCAAGCTGTGACAGCTTGAGGTTGACCAGGTTCGAGACTGGGAGATCTAGGGGGTGGGATATTAGATCCGGACTGGGATCCAGAATCCAAGGAGGATTCACCAGATGAGACCAAAGGTAAGGGAACCAGGTTTGACAAGGGCAAAACGGGGCAATGAGGATAAATCCTGCTCCCCAACCGACTGGCTTTCTGAAGAAACTTCAGCATCAGGGGAAGAGGAGGGTAAGCATAAAGAAGACCGGGAGGCCAAGCATGCACCACAGCGTCTCTCTGGGGTTCCCCGGAGGGGGAAATGAGAGCGAAGTAGTCGTAACATTTTGTGTTCGAGGGAGAGGCAAAGAGATCGCAACAGGGTTGACCCCATTTGGCGAAAATCCGATTCGCTATCTCGGGATTCAGAGACCACTCGTATGGTAACAGGATGGTGCGACTTCGTTTGTCCGCTAGGATGTTGGACCGTCCCGGAATGTGCGTTGCTATGAGAAAGTGGTTGGTGGAGATCGCCCATTCCCACACCCTCATGGCCTCTCGGCAGAGTGGGTAAGACCTGGTTCCCCCCTGTTTGTTGATGTACCAGACAACTGACATATTGTCCGTCTGAATCGCAATCGTTCCTACAAGAAGAAGGTCCTGAAGTGCTTGCAACGCTAACAGCACTGCCCTCATCTCTAGGACGTTGATACACAGTGAGGTCTCCGTGAGGTCCCACGTGCCTTAAGACTGTCCTGCCCGAACAATGCCCCCCCCACCCGAGGCGGGAGGCGTCCGTGGTCACCGTGGCTAGTGGAGGGGTCATAGAAAAGGGGCGTCCTTGCTGGAAGTCCGGGGATTGGAGCCACCATAGCAGGGCCCTCTTGCAAGTCCTGCTGAGTGGAAAGGGATGGCTCAGAGGATAGTGAAGAAAGGACCACTGCACCTGAAGGGTCCATTGTAAGACCCTCATGTTCAAACGTGCCATTGGCAATAGGTTGACTGCTGCCGCCATCGAGCCAAGAGCCCTCAGGACCAATTCCGCCGGGGGAGCTGGAGATTGCAGAATGGCTTGCACGTGTAGCCTCAGGGTTAGTAGCCAGTCTGAGGTCAAGAAAGCTAGGAGTTTGTTCGTGTCTAATCTGGCCCCTATGAAGTCTATGGTCTGAGTCGGAGTAAAAGACTACTTCTCTATGATGATAGTGACCCCCAGCCGGGGAGCTAGACGAAGAAAGTAGTTTCTGGCTGCACAGAGTAGATGTCTTGTCGGGGCGGTCAGGAACCAGTCGTCCAGGTACGGGAAGACCTGAATTCCCTGGAGCCTCAGGTGGGCCGCTATCACTGCTAACACTTTGGTGAACACCCTGGGGGCTGTGGTGAGACCAAAGGGGAGGACCCTGAATTGGTAATGACTGGCTCCTAGCCGGAAGCGGAGGAACCTCCTGGATCGCCTGTCCATCAGAATGTGGTAGTACGCATTCTTGAGGTCTACAGAGCACATCCAATCGTTCTCCCGTAAAAGGGGGAGAATGGATTGAAGAGTGACCATGCGGAACTTCTCTTTGGTTACTGACAGATTCAGGGAAGAGAGGTCGAGGATTGGTCTCAAGTCCCCCGTCTTTTTTGGCACCAAGAAGAACCTGGAGTAAAACCCGGACCCGCACTGGTCTGGGGGAACGTGTTGGATGACTCTTTTTTCCAGTAAATGTTGGATTTCCATTGCTGCGGCCTCCCTCTGATCGGGTGGGACATCGGGGAGGTATCTGGGGCTGCGTGGGTAATGAGAAAAGGGAATCTGATATCCTCTGGATATGATGCGAAGCACCCAGCGGTCTGTCGTGATAGACTCCCAAGCTACTGGGTGCTTCGAGAAACGCCCCCCCGACTGCCTCCAGAGTGGAGCAGTCGGGCAACCCCTCAGGGGTGTTGTGTGGGTTGGTCCGAGAAGGGTTCTCTGGATCCAAAGTTTCGCGGGCCCCCTCTGCCTCTAGGGCGGCGTCCACCCTCCCTGCCCTCCTCTGCCGCGGAAGGGCTGGGAGTCCGGAGCGGGACGAGACTGTTGTGACTTCCAGAACCACATTTTCTGTCCCTTTTGGTTCTTAGAGAAGGACCTCTGGGGTGCAGAGAAGCGGACTCCGACGGCAGACGTCTTCCCGTCCTTTTCGCTCTGGACCAAAGTATCTCGCACGGTTTTGCCGAAGAGGGCAGAACCATCAAATGGGGCATTAGCGAAAGACGCCTTAAAGGGTTCCGTGAAATCACAGTGCCGGAGCCAGGCCTGACGTCTCATAACGAGGCCCGCTCCACTGGCTCTAGCGGCTCCTTCCGTGGCATGAGACAGTAGCCGCATAGAGGTGTTAGATATGGATTGTAGAGTGGCCATCTGGGTGGAGTGCAATTGTTTGTCCTCCGCAGACATGGACTCGGGGGGGGCGACGCAGCGTACTCTTTGATAAGGTCCCGCTGCAGTCGGAGCACATGTGCCATGCAGTTCAGTGACCTCACAGAGAAGGTAGTCGAACTAAACACCCGCTTCCCTAGGCGGTCCATCGACAGAGATTCCTTGCTTGGGGGATGAACCGAGGGACTCTCCTGAGCAAGTTCCCTCTTGGTGGCCACCGCCACCAACATCAACATGGCATCTACAGGGGGGCCTTTGCTCCAGTGGGATTTGTCAGAGGGTGGGCTGAGAATCTTGTCCGGGCACTTGGGGACTGGCTCCACAGTGCCCGGCTCCTTCCACGCCCTGGTAGTAATCAAGTCTACCAGGGGGTCTGCCGGAGGGGACACCGAAGAGGTAGACAGGCCTGCTTCAAACGCCTCCAGGAACACAGATTCGTCCGAGGTAGGCTTTGGGGCAGACCCCCCCCCCTTATTCTGAGCATCTCCATGATGTCACCAAATGAGACATCTTCGGGGGGTGATCTTGGGGAGCCTTCCCCTTCCTCCAAATCAGTGTCCTCAGTCAAGGACTCGGGGGAGTCCAGGTGCCTCCTCTTGCACCTTCGCTTGTGCGGAATCTCCTCGGGGGGGGGGCTGTCCGAGGAGGCCTCACCAGCACCGTCTTGTTCCAATGGAACTACCTGGGACGTCAGAGCAGGCTATCCCTGGGACTGGGTGATGGAAGTCGGACCCAACTGAGAAGGAGTGCAGGGTGGAGCCGTGGCAAGGGCCGGGGGCCTGGAATCCCTCGACAGAACCCTCTCCACACGTCGAATGCCGAGGGAGAGCTGCTCTCTCTGGGATCCGAGAGCATACCCTCCCTCGGATCCAATGGACTGATCGGAGCCGGTGCCAAAGCGATTGGATCCGATGGACCGGCAAGCTCCGACCTGGACGGAGCCGAAGAGATACCGATACCGCCGGATACGAAGCTCAGCCTTCTGCTCCGAGAGCTCAGATCTGAAGAAAATAGACCAGACAGACTCGAGGGAAGTGTTGGCGCCGAAGTACCAGAGACTATCGGCGCCGACACACCTCAGGCTCCTAAGACTCCGAACCCGGGAAACGGGACGGAGAAGGAGCTACCGGGGCAAAGAAGGGGGTCGAGCTCCCAGGCAGGAGCACTCCCATCTGCAGTTGGGCCTGGAGGAAATCTTCTCATCATCCGGTCCAAATCTGCATCGGTGAGACTTCGGGTAGATCTTGACGAGGCCACTGAGGCGGGGCGGGAGTGTCGCCTCGATGGAGATGGGGTCTCCTCCTCCTCAGGACCCAGTGAAAAGCAAGGGGACCGGATCCGAGAAGGAGACCCAGAAGTCCTGGAGGGAGAAGCCCGCTTAGCCGGGGGGGGGGCCGAAGCGGAGGCCTCGGCCCGCCACTTGTGGTGCTTCTCCTTGCTCCTTTCTTTTTTAGCCTCCCTCTCCTCCGGGCCTAAGGTGGGATGTTGAGTCCCGGCCGGGGGGAGGAAAGCAGGAGTGGCAGCCGCCGCAGTGGGAGTCACGGGAGGACCGGAGGTAGAAGCCAAGTCCGGGGGCAGAAGACTCTCCAGAATCAGCTTAGACCTCCGGTCCTTGAGTGCCCTGGGGTTGAACACTGCACAGATGGTACAGAGGACAGGTGTTCAACCCCAAGGCACATCACACACAGAGTGTGGCTATCTGCTGGGGACAGCTTATGGCCACACTCGTTGCACTTAGAAAACACTAACTTTGGGGCCTCAGACATACTAGAAGGTAAAAACCACACACACTAGGCCCCAAACACATACACACAACCCTGACGGAACCACGAAGGAAGGGGGAGGTTAGAATAAGAAGTTATGTACCTACCATAACGTTCCATGTTAGTTGTCCTCTCGCCTTCCTTCTTGCTGGATGGGTTCGGAGCCGATCCTTGGCTCCGACTCGGCCAATACTAAAGCTCGAGAGCTAATTCCACCGGCTCGAGGCTCCCCTATATCCCACAATGCTAGGCGGTAACTACTCAGATCTCGTTTGATAGCTATACCAAGCAACTCTAGTCTCCATAAAATGGAGTAGGGAAACCCACCTCAAACAATCTGCGTAAAAGGTATCGCAGACCTCAGAAAGGATAAAAGAAGTGGAAGAACGTGTGGGAATGACGACTTCCAGAGGAAGAACACAAACTGAATTCCTGTCGGTCCGTCCAGGCTTGGGGGAAGGAGGGTGGGACGCAAGAAAGAAGGCGAGAAGACAACTAACATGGAACGTTATGGTAGGTACATAACTTCTTAATGTTAAGTTGTCAATCTCGCCTTCATTCTTGCTGGATGGGACCGCGTCCCTAGCACCTTATCCCGGGTGGCCTATCGGAACAGACTCTTGAGAACAGTGGAACCAAAATTGGCACGGCTTCTGGAAACCATGTCCAATTTGTAATGTGAAATGAATGTATGAGAAGCCCAGGTGGCTGCTGCACAAATGGAATCTATTGGCAGCCTATCCTGAAACGCTACGGATGTAGCTAATGCCCTAGTTGAATGAGCTCTAGGTCTTGAGGGTAGTTTTTGATGTCTGATCTCATAGATGAAGGTAATAGTAGAGGTGAGCCATCTAGAGAGGGATACTTTAGTAACTGGAAGGCCCAATTTCCCTTCCGCATATGACAGAAACAATTGATTAGATTTCCTGAATTGTTTAGTCCTGTCTAGGTAATATCTAAGTTGGCGATGAACATCCAAAAAATGTAGCTTTTGTTCCGACCTGTTTGAATAGTTAGGGAAAAAGACGGGGAGATCAATAATTTGGTTTAGGTTTGTTTGAGAGGAAACTTTAGGCAAAAAGAATGGATTAGTACGGAGGGATACCCTATCTTTGTGAAAAACTAAGTAAGGAGGATGACTGCACAGAGCATGGAGTTCAGATACCCTTCTCGCTAAAGTTATAGCTACCAGAAAAAGTGTCTTCCAAGAAAGCAACTTCAGAGAACATGAAGCCGGTTCGAAGGGGGGGGAAGGATTAAGGATGCCAGAACCAAGTTCAAATCCCATTGAGGCGGGGGGTCTTTGATCGGAGGTTTGAGAAGAAATACGCCCCTTAAAAAGGCTTTACAGAGTTTGTGAGCCATGATGCTAGACTCTGAAACACCAACATGAAAATTTGATATGGCAGCCAATTGAACTCTAATGGTAGATGCAGATGATCCTAAATGAAAGAGTTCTGCTAGAAAGTCTAGAATAGACTGGATAGGTGCAGTAAAGGGATCTATGTTTTTTGATGTTGCCCAAAAAGAGAAGCGTTTCCATTTGCTACTATAAATCTTCCGGGTAGAAGATTTATGAGAGGCTATCAAGATATCTCGGACCGAGCGAGATATTGAGGGAAGCCTGGCTAAGGTTGGAATCGGAGAAACCACGCTGTGAGGTTTAGAGAAGACAGAGATTGGTGCAGCTGACCCGATTGGTGGGTTATCAGATCTGGTACTGGGTCCAGATGCCAAGGTGCTCCAAAAGGTAACGATGAAGAAAGGGAAACCATATCTGTCGAGGCCAGTAAGGGGCAATGAGGATCATTGTCACTCTCAAGGCGATGGCTTTCTGAATTAGTTGAGATATCAGTGGAAAGGGGGGAAAGGCATATAGAAGTCCCCGGGGCCAATCGTGGAATAGAGTGTCTCTGGTGGGATGGCCTGGTAATGGGAAGAGAGTGAAGAAGTCGTGACACTTGCTGTTTTGGTGAGTAGCAAAAAGATCGCAGCAAGGCTGGCCCCATCTTAGGAATACTTCTTCTAGAACTGATTTCTTTAGAGACCACTCGTGGGGCATGAGAATTGCCCTGCTCAATTTGTCTGCAATAACGCTGGATTTCCCGGAATGTGCATTGCTATCAGAAAACGCTGAGAAGAGATCACCCATTGCCAAAGTCTGAGTGCCTCTCGACATAAAGGGTATGATCTGGTTCCGCCTTGTTTGTTGATGTACCACACTACGGACATGTTGTCCGTTTGAATTGCAATAGTCCCAGTGGGAAGAGAGTCGTGAAGGGCTTGCAACGCTAAAAGCACTGCTCTCATCTCTAAGACGTTTATGTGCAAGTGGCACTCGAAAGGTTGCCACGTGCCTTGGACTGTCCTGCCCTGATAATGCCCCCCCACCCAATCAGGGAGGCGTCTGTTGTCAACGTGGCGACTGGGGGGGGGGGGGGAGAGTGAAGGGTCTTCCTCGGAGAAGTTGAGGTGATGTGATCCACCAAGACAGTTGATTCTTGCATGATTGAGTTATCAATATGGTATGGGACATCGGGAGCTGTTGAAAGGACCATTGAGTAAACAGCATCCATTGGAGGATCCTCATGTGAAAGCAAGGTAAGGGGAGAAGGGGAATAGCTGCTGCCATGAGTCCTAACACCTTCAAAACTAGTCTGGCTTTGACTTTGTTGCATTGCAAGAGAAGGGAAACTTGGTTCCGAATGTCTGACACTCTCTGCTCTGAGAGTCTGGCTGAAAGATTGAGTGTGTCTAAGGTGGTGCCTATAAAGGTAATAGATTGACAAGGCGACAAGGCAGATTTTTCGAAATTTATCGAAATGCCTAGAGCTTGGCAAGATTGGATGGTTAAGTCCCTGGATAGAAGAAGCTGATGTCCGGTGGTGGCGGTAAGGAGCCAGTCGTCTAAATATGGAAACACCTGGAATCCTTGACGTCTCAAGTGAGCCGCGACCACTGCCATGCATTTGGTAAACACACGGGGGGGCTGTAGTGAGACCAAAGGGCAGGGCCCTGAACTGGTAATGACTGGCTCCCAGCCTGAAGAGGAGATATCTCCTGGAGCGTCTGTTCATCTTGATGTGGTAGTACGCGTCCTGAAGATCTATCGAGCACATCCAATTGTCCTGACCCAAGAAGGGTAGAATGGACTGTAGCGTGACCATCCGGAATTTTGTTTTCCTGACATACTTGCTTAAGTAGCTGAGATCCAGTATGGGTCTCCAGTCCCCTGTTTTTTTTTGGTACCAAAAAGAATTTGGAGTAGATTCCGGATCCTTGCTGGTCTGCTGGGACTGATTGGATAGCTCTTTTGATAGCAGCTTTGAAATTTCTAATGCTGCTTGTTCCCTTAGACCGGGTGGAATGTCTGGAAGGGATCTTTTGGGTTGGGATGGGATGTGAACAAAGGGAATTTTGTAACCCTCGGATATGATCGACTGTACCCATTTGTCTTGAGTAAGGGAAAGCCAGGCTTTTGGGTACAGGGATAACCTTCCCCCGACTGCCTCCGAAGGTGGACAGCCGGGCAGCCCCTCAGGGATGCTGAAAGGGTTTGTCAGAGAACATTTCTCTGCTACCCTGGTTTTGCAGACCTCCTCTGCCTCTAGGGCGGCGTCTATTATTATTCCCCCCTCTGTCTCTAGAGGGAATCGCCTTGCGTCAGATGAGACTCCCTGGGATTGTTTGCGGAACCACATCTTTCCTCCCCTCTGACCTTTGGGATAGGGGCTAGAAGGGGTAGAAAAACGGACTCCTACGGCACAGAGAGTCTTACCTTCTACCTCGCACCTGGTCAATGTATCCTTCACCTGTGGACCAAACAAGGATGATCCATCAAAGGGAGAATTGGTGAAGGATGCCTTGAAAGGGTCCGCAAAGTTGCATAGCCGCATCCAGACGTGACGTCGTAAGGCAACACCTGTGCCTGCGGCTCTACTCGCCCCATCTGCAGCATATGAGACCAGCCGCATGGAGGAGTTAACGATGGAATTCAGGGTTGCCAACTGGGAGTTCATTGCGTCTTTGAACCCCTCAGCTGTAGGATCCTTTATCAGTTCACCCATATCCTTGAGTAAATCTCTCTGGAGACTAGTGAAGTGGCATAAGTAATTCAGCGAACGCATTGAAAAGGTCGCTGATGAGAACATCCGCTTGCCGTACCTGTCCATGGTCCTAGATTCCTTATTCGGAGGATGGACAGGAACCGAAGGATCAGCTAACTCCTTCTTAGTGGCCGCAGCCACCACCATGGCATCAACAGGGACACCTTTGGATAAAAAATCTTTGTCTCTAGGGGCAGTAATAAATTTAGATGGTCTCCTCGGGGTGGGTTCCACTGAATCAGGAGCCGTCCAAGCCTTCCTTGCCACCACTTCCATAAGGGGGTCAAAGGGAGGGGACACCCAGGAGGTAGAAGGGCGAGAGACAAATGCCTCAAGATACACTGACTCATCCTCCGAAGGGTTAAGGGCTGGCCAAGTTCCCACTCTGTTTCAGGATCTCAAGGATGTCAGCAAAGGAGACATCCTCAGAGGGGGATCGAGGGGAACCTTCGGATTCCTCTAAGTCAGTGTCAGAGGTGATAGACTCAGGGGAGTCAATGTGCTTCCTCTTGCACTGCCTCTTCCTTGGGGGATCTCCTACCGGGTCAGGAGAGGCCTCGGAAGAGGAGGAAATTCCCAATGGGGAAACTTGAGGAGTTGGCTCTCTGCGGTCTAAGACAAGGGGGTGAGTAGAAATCACCGCAGGCACTGTAGATGGGGGGAGTCTGAAGGAGCCGACTGTGGGGCAGAACCTGGTTCTAGCACGCTCCGCATGACCTCGAAGGCACCCCTGTCAGGCAAGGCCAGAGGCCCCCGCTCCAAAGAGACAAGGACCTCTCCTGGCACCGACAGGGACGGCTCCGAAGCCGATGTCGGAGCCGAACTCACCAGCGCCGAAGCCCCGAGAGGGAGAGCGGGGTCGGACAAGGGTCTGATGCCACTCGCCCCCTCGGAGACGATGAGGGAAGCTCGGCGCCAAGATCCCTCCAAGGAGGAGATCGGAGCAGACGACAGAGCCGAAAGGGAAGGTATCGGATCCGACGCACCGACAGTCATGGCTCCGACAAGCCCTGGCTCTGAACTCAAAGGAGTCGGAGGAGGAATGTATTGGGGAACGGAAATAGCCACTGACTGGTGAGTCGGGCTATGTAGCATTTGGGCCAGTGCCTCGGATTTGAGAAGTCTACTCACTACCCTTTGCAAATCGTGGTCAGATAACCTGGAAGACCGTGAGGAATGAGTTTTATGGCTCCGTTCAGAAAGAAGAGGGGATCCTGGCGCTGAATGCACGGAGCCGATAGAGGGGGATCTGGACCTCTTCCTAGACTGTGGCTCCGATAAGAGTATCGGAGCCAACAGAGTTTTATCAGCCTCGGCTCCAGCCGGAGCCGAGGTAAAAGTATGAGGCTTCGAAACATCGGCTCCGGCCAGAGCCGATGTCGAAGCCGACTTAATCTTTCCAGCAGTCGACTCTGAAACCGGAGCCGACTGTTTGGAAGTTTTAGAAGGCTTCCCGACACAGACTGAGTCAGGGGGCCTTCAGGCTTTAATAAGCCCCGCAAGATTAATTTGTTCTTGCGTTCCTGCAGGACTCTAGGGCTAAAACCATGACAAACAGCACAAGAGTCCTGCAGGTGCAAAGGTCCCAGGCAATACACACAAGAAGTGTGACCGTCTGTCAGAGACATTTTCTGACAGCACGAGTCACACTTCTTGAAGCCTGAGACCTTAGAGTCTTTTGACATCGTAAAAGAAGTGCCTGACAACAACACAAACACACTACAGACACACCCTCTACTGAAAAATTATTAAAATTATTAAATTATTAAGGCTAACAAGCCACAAATATACACACACACACACAAGCCCTTAACTAAAAAACAACTAATTTAGTCACACTAAAGGACTGGGGGAAGGGAGGGGCCGAAGGCCTATAAGATAAGGGAAGAAAGGAAGGAATATAGACCCGAAAAAACAGGGGTCAATTTATCTAACTATTTAATTAAACTAAAAGGTTATGATATGAGACAAAAAAGGGGTTAAGAAATACCTAATATGGTAAAAACTCTAACTCACCTGCCTGAGCCGGTAGAAAAGCACCTCGTCAGCTATAGCGGCAAACGAGATCTGAGTAGTTACCGCCTAGCATTGTGGGATATAGGGGAGCCTCGAGCCGGTGGAATTAGCTCTCGAGCTTTAGTATTGGCCGAGTCGGAGCAGAGGATCGGCTCCGAACCCATCCAGCAAGAATGAAGGCGAGATTGACAACTTAACATTATGGAATAAAATAAATTAAACTAAGATGGTTCTAAGGAACAAGGGACCTGAAAAACACAGTCAGACCAAGAGTTAAGGAAAAAAAGTTAAATTTTCTCACAAAATAGACGAAAAACGCCTGGAACTCTGGATCAAGCTGCTAAAGTAAACCACGGCAAACTAGATATGAGGTCAGTCAGGGTTGGCAGGGGATTATGGGTAGGGGGAGGAGCTTGGATCTAAAGCTGTTGAAAACTGCCGGCTCGGATCAGAGGTCAGATCCGAATCCCATAGGTTGCTGCACAAATTAAGTTAACTACTTCAGATAATAAATTTCCATTTGTGAAAGTTAAAACCTTTATCTTGTCGTACTAAGCTTACATTCCATAACATTTTGCTCTTACAGAATGTAAAAAGCCTACAGTGTGCTGAATTGCTACAATTTAGGCTACCATGGCTAGCTTGCAGAAGGTAAGTTCTGGACCTCTCATGCTTATGTACCACATCATCATGCAACAGACTGATCACCTGAAGAGGGTATGTGGGCCACACGTGACTTAGGGAATTTACTGCATTTATTACTGCCGACATCTCTGATGTTTGCATGTTTAGTTCATTCCAAAGATCTTGCACTATGACCCAGAAAGTACAACTATGTAAAATCTTACCAGATCTACTTCTAAACTTTAAAGTTTCAAAGCCTAGAATTTCTTATGGTCGAGACTATAAGATCAAAGTTTTGAAACTTCAAACTGTTTAAATGGAGATTGCCATACAGTATGGAATGGTCTATTTAGTTTCCCTCGCTTTAGTGCGATCTCAGAGGTGGTATATTTAATTAATGGGGGATGCAGAAGGGCTTGCCCCCCCTGCAAAAACGACATTTTGAAGTTTAAAAACTTTGATCTTTTGGTCTTGACCATAAGAAATTTGAAGTTTTGAAACTCTGAAATAGACCCATCTTACCATAACACTAGGTGTCCTCCTCTTCACTGTTGCAGTATTCTTTACTAGAGGGATCCTCTGGCAAGGGTAGCCCAATGTCTAGCAAGTATACCAAAGCCTTAGGTTTTCCAGGACATCCTACATCACACATACTAATGATGTAGGGCATTAGGCGATGTACGTACCTACCTCAGAAATGAATATGCCCAGAAGGAGCAGTCCAAAGAGAGGAGGAGGAACATGTGCATCCAAAAGGAAAAAAGAAAGATGAGAGAAAAAGCTGAAGGGAGGGAGCAAATACTGCAACAGCAAAGAGAAGGACATCTAATGTTATTGTAAGATTTTACAACACTATACTATGTCCTTTCATACCACTGCTACAGCATACTAAAGGGAGAGTACACAAGCTCAAAGGAAACTTGGGAGGAGGAAGGCCCATCAGAGCCCTTAAGAAACCCATGCAGGATAGTTCTGGTAAAACCATCTCTTGCTCTGGAAGCAACATCCGATTTGTAATGCTTAGTGAAGACATGGACAGTAGCAGCCACAAGGATGGGACTGGTATCCAATCGTTTGAAAAAGGTACCAGAGGAAGCCACAGCACTGGTACAATGAGCCTTTACAGAGGTTAAAAGCCTTTTCCTATGAAAGGAGTAACAAAATGAAACCTCCTTAGAGAGCCATGAAGAAATGCTTTTCTTCGAAACAGCCAAACCTAGAGATCTAGAATGAAAAGAAAAAAGCTGCACAGCCCTACCAATTCCTTTAGTCTTATCTGAATATCGGAGCTGACTATGTAAATCTAAGGTGTGAAGAACCTTCTCACCAGCAGATGGCAGAGAAGGAAAAATGTGGGCAAATTAATAGACTGATTAAGAGACCATTCATTCACCACCTTGGGCATAAAAGGAGGATTAGTATGGACAGATACCCAGCCCCTATGAAAGACTAAAAAAGGAGGAACAGTCATAAGGGCTTTAAGCTCAGACACTCTTAAATGAAGGGAGGGCCAAAACAACAATATTCTATGTACAATGCTGCAAGGAAGCTGAGGCCGCAGGCTCAAAAAAAGCCGAAGTCAATTTTTCAAGAACAAAATTAAAATGCCAGGAAGGAGGAATAGGTTTCCTGGGAGGTCTAATATGAAGGAGGCCTTTAAGAAATTCTTTGACCTCAAACCTAGGAAGAGGAGACAAACAAAAGAAGAAATATCTGAAAGGTAAGCTTTAACGGAACACTATGCCAACCCTGCATAGAGCAATTCACACAAATAAGAGCATCAGAGGAATTTCCACAGAAAATAGATCCGTGTTACGAACAAGGGACCAGACAGAAAATCTCTTCCATTTGGACAAATAGGATTTCCTGGCCTCTTGCAGAACCCGAAGTACTTCCTCAGAATAAAAAGTGCCTAAAAGGGATCAAACCCCATCAACCACAGTGTCAGTTAAAAAGTAGACAAGTCAGGATGGATTATAGACTCCCTTGTCTTGTGCGAGTAGGTGTACTCTGTGAGGTAACTTGTGATTGCCCTTGACTAGGTGCAGAAGAGGGAACCAATGCTGTCTGTGCAAAAAGGGAGTCACCAACAACATTCTGGGGGAATCTTCATCTTGAGCAGGACCCTCAGTACGACAGGAAGTGGGGGAAGGTGTGGAGAAAAGTACAGTTGTGCACACTTACCACAAATGTATACAATTTGAGTGCATGTGCTGTTGCAGTCCTGACTTGTGAGATTTCCTGCTGTGGAAGATCTTGGCCGGCCCGACTACCAGAGAAAAAATCTCCCTCCTCCAAGACTGGCAAAAGACCTACCCTGACGTCAGTACACTTGGGCATAAAGAGAGCCAGCCGGCGCCGTAACATCAATTTTTTCTTGCCCCTTAGAAGGTAGGAGACCCCAAGATGAAGCATAAGCAAGGGACAAAGGTAAAGAAAGGGGAAGGAGGAATGGAAAGAAGACTGCAACAGTGAAAACACTCCAACACCTGCATTTATGGCAAGTGTGCACAACTGCACTATTTTCATGTTTCACCGCTGAAGTCCTGACTTGTGGGACGACTCCCAAAGCTGAGATGAGGGTGGAAGGACAATTATGAGGACGAGAGGATGACCTACAAGAAGGCAGTGACAAATTCTGCTCTAGACTTGGAGAAAGCAGATAAATGACAGTGTTTGGTAAATGTATGCACAGATGACCAAGAAACAGCTTCCAAAATGTCTTTGGTAGGTACTCCTTTCAAGGAAGGCCGCAGAGGTAGAAGCGGTCCTGGTGGGGTCAGTCTACAGATTTAGGAGGCTTTTTGTCATGGTGGTTGTAACAAAAGGAAATACAGTCAGAGATCCAATTGGAGATCAGTTTCCTGGTTTCCCTTCAGAGCCAGAGGCAAAGAAAACAAAAGAGCTGGTTTGATTTCTGTAAGATTTAGTTCTGTCTTGATTCATAGGTTCATAGGTTCATACTAGGCTATCTGCCCGATTATTTTGCTGTGCCTCTGTTGAGCAGTGACACTGAGGTACCCATCCATTGGTCAAGATTTCTTTAGCTACATGGGTAGATGTTTGGGGGGAAGCTGTCTGTGCACATCCAAAGAGTGAAAGATTCTCTTCCCCCCTGTTCTGATGCTTGGGGAAAAAGGTGGGAAAGTGTATGGCTTGATTCAAGGATGCGTCTGTCACTACCTTAGGCATAAAGGACGGATTAGTCCTAACTGATATTCTATCCGGGTGAAACTCAATAGAGGTGAAACGCCTACAGTAGATAAACCCTAGGAAGGCTGCAGGACCAGAGAACATCACGAGAAAGGTGTTAACGTACTGTGCTGAACAACTAAGCACTGTACTCACGGACATTCAATATGTCCCTCGGTCAAGAGAAAGTACCCAAATGCTTCAAAAACACAAATATCCCACTGCCAAAAAAATAATCTCACTCAAGCCTCAGTGACTATAGACAAGTAGCCCTCACGTCCACCGTTATGAAAAGCTTTGAAAGGTTAGTCAAACACCCAACAGCAAGCCTTCCTGTGGCACTAGAGCCTCTCCAGTTTGCATATCATGCCAACTGCTCCACAGCAGATGCCATTTCGGTTGCACTGCATCTCTCACTGGTACACCTTAAGAACAAGGACAGCTATGTTAGAATGCTGTTAATTGACTTCAGTTCAGCATTCAATACCGTCACTCTAGAACAGCTAATGAAAAAAGTACAGTTTTGTACCTACCATAAATGTAGATGTTCGAGTGTATACCCTGCTGCAGTCATCACACCTGGGTTATCCTGCCGTCAGGCAGTCCCGCAGTCAGCCAGAATTCCAAAGTTTTGGTCTGGTGTCGGTTGCTGTCGCTTCTTCCCTGACGTCAGAGTGCCAGGGGTATATCAGAGGCATCCGACACCATTTTCTTCAGTTTTTCTTGCCCCAGATGTCAGGTGCCCCCAACAGGTAGGCAAAAATATATGTATGTATATATATAGCTATCTTGAAAAAGGTAAAACAAAACCCTTAGGCACAAGCAAATACACCACAGAGGTTGTATAGAATAGAGATACGCTCAGCTAGTTTTAGAGGGGATGGAGGGAGGGCTACCTGGACTGCAGCAGGGTATACACTCGAACATCTACATTTATGGTAGGTACAAAACTGTACGATATTCATCGTGTTAACCTGCTGCAGTCATCACACTTGGGTAGAATCCCAAAGCTAAGGATGGGCGGAAGAGTCAAACAGGGTTAGAGGGGGCTAGAAGGCCCTGCAAAACTGCAGTGGCGAAGCCCGCCCAGGTCTCAGAGTAAAGTGGTAAGTGATAATGTTTGGTGAACGTGTGTACTGAACTCCAAGTTGCAGCTTCCAGAATATCCTTGGTTGGTACCCCCCTGAAGAAGGCTGTAGATGTAGCTGCTGCCCTGGTAGAGTGTGGCCTTATGGTAGCAGGAACTGGTTTTCCATGGTGGGTGTAGCAAAAACGTATGCAATGTCCTATCCATTTGGAAATGGTTTTGAGATAGCCTTTCCTTGTGATGCTGTAGCATAGGATACAAGAAGCTGGTCAGATTTTTTGAAAACCTTAGTTTTATCCAAATAGTAACACAGCTGTCTGTGAATGTCCAAGGAATGCAGGAGTCTTTCTCCTTTGTTCTGTGGATTTGGAAAGAAGGTGGGCAAATGGATGGTTTGATTTAGGGCCACACTGGATACCACCTTAGGCATAAAGGAGGGGTTAGTTCGTAGAGAAATGCTGTCTTGATGAAAAATGAGGAAAGGCTCCATTGCCATTAGTGCCTGAAGCTCTGAAACTCTTCTAGCTGAAGTGATTGCTAGCAGCAGGGCAGTCTTCCATGATATAAACTTTAGGTCAGCTGAGAAAGCTGGTTCAAACGGAAGTAGCGTGAGTTTTTCCAAAAGAAAATTGAGGTCCCAAGTAGGTGTTGGTGCTCTCCTGGGAGGCCTAATGTTCTTGGCCCCTGTGAGAAACTGCCTTAAGAGTGGATGTGAAAATAAGGGAGGATCCGTGTTGTAGTGAGCAAAAATAGCTGAGGCGTGGATTTTAATAGATGAAAAAGAAAGTCCTTTGTGTAACATCTCAGTTAGATATTGCAGTATCTGAGGTATGTCAGGCTGAAGGGTATTTTGGCCTTTAGCTTGGTTCCAGGTTCAAAACCTTTTCCATTTGTCTGAGTAGGCTTTCCTGGTGCTGGGCCTCCTGGCCTCCAGAATAACTTCCATAACAGCTTGTGAGAGAGGAGCTGGCTGGTTGCCTAGGTGATTTGCCATGCAGCCAAGTTTAAGGTTTTGAGCTGGCTGTGTAGAATCTGATTGTCTTTCTGTGTGAGCAGGTGGGTAATTTGTGGTAGAATCCATGGTGGGCTATGGGCCATATTCCTTAATAGTGAGTACCAGTGCTGGAGTGGCCAGTCTGGAGCAATGAGCATCATTCGGGGTCTCTCCATCCTGACTTTCAGTAGCACCTTTGTGAGAAGGGGTAGTGGAGGAAAGGCATATACTGTTAGCATTTTCCAACTGAATGAGAGAGCGTCCACTTTCCAAGTTTGTTGGTGAAAAATCCTAGTGCAAAACTTTGTTAGCCGATAGTTTTGAGGGCTGGCAAACAGGTCTATGTCTGGGAGCCCCCACTTTTGAGTTATCATTGCGAATACTTGTGGATCCAGTTTCCATTCATGGGGATCCATGATGTTTCTGCTTAGGTCGTCTGCCAATATGTTATTTTTTCCTGGCAGTAAGTGAGCTTGTAATTGAACTTGGTAAGCTAGTGCTGTGTTCCACAAGGTCATTGCTTGCCTGCATAGAGGGTAGGAGTGTGTGCCCCCCCTTGTTTATGTACCACATTACTGTGGTGTTGTCTGTCCTTACGATAAGCTGTCCTGGATGCAAGAGGTCCTTGAAGGCTGTCAGAGCATTTTGTACAGCTAGCATTTCTTTTTGATTGATGTGCAGATTCCTTTGATCTGCTGTCCATAAGCCTTGAACGCACTGTCCTGCCATGTGTGCCCCCCAGGCATAGTCCGATGCATCTGTTGTCATAGTTTGCCTGGCTGGGGGTAGGGTGAAAGGCTGACCCTTGTTGAGGTGACAAGCCTGTGACCACCATAGAAACTCCTGTTGAAGGCAGGGAATGAGAGTTATCATTGTTTCCAAGCTGTGACTGTGTTGAGTCCATACGCTTTTTAGGTACCATTGTAATTTCCTCATATGCAGTTTTGCAAATGGTATTAGTAGTATGCAAGACGCCATGAAGCCCAAGGCCTGCAGAATTTTTCTTGCAGGGAGTTGGGTCTTTGTTGCCATTGTTCTGAAGTATTGAGTTAATTGTAGTTGTTTGTCTGGCGTCAGATAAGCCATCTGGGCCGTTGTATTTAAGTTTGCACCCAGGAATGTCAGTTTGTGAGGGCACTAGTTTTGATTTCTGTTCGTTTACTGTGTACCCTAGGCAACTTAGAAGATGTCTTACAAAAACCAGGTATTGTAAGAGAATGTCCTTGCTTTCTGCTTGTATGAGACAGTCGTCCAGGTATGGGTATATTTGAATTCCCCTCTGTCTGCAGTATGCAATTACTGGTGCCAGGCATTTTGTGAAGACCCTGGGCGCAGTATATAAGCCAAAGGGCAGTGCAGAGAATTGGTAATGGGTTGAACCTGCAATGAAACGGAGGTATCTTCTGCAATTTTGTCTGATAGGGACATGCAGGTACGCCTCCTTGAGGTCCAACGTTACTAGCCAAGCTTTCTTGCCCAACATGGGAAGAAGCTGCTGTAGTGTTAGCATCTTGAATTTGGGTACTTGCAAGAAAGTGTTTAAAATTGAAAGGACCGGATTGGGTCTCCAAGCATTGTCCTTTCTGGGGACTAGAAAGAGCCTTGAGTAAAATCCTTGGCCTTGCTCCTGTGAAGGTACCAGTTGGATGGCTTTCATGTCCATGAGAGCTGTAATTTGTTTTTGTGCCTCTGCCCATTGATTTTGTGGCAGGTTTGGTATTCCTTTTATCCTTGGCAAAGTGTGGAAATGGTATCTGTATCCATGTGAGATAATGTCTAGGACCCATTTGTCCTTTGTGACGATGCGCCAGTTGTCTGCAAAAAGTGTTAATTTTCCTCCCAAGGGAGCTGCCAAGAGGGTTTTGCTTGGCAGTTTGATGTTTAAGTCATTGTGTTTGCCTTCTAGTGGCTTGGGACCTGTCTTCTCCTTCCTTCTGTGTTGAAGTGCCCCATTGGCAAGGTTTGTAAGGGATTTGTGCTTGTCCTCTGCCCCTTGGGCGCCTGTATTTACCCCTCTGTGGCCTGTCAGAAGCTGGAAAGGACCAATTTTTTGTTGGCCAATTTCTGCTGAAGAGTGGGGGCTGTACCTGTAAGAAATCTTTGGCCATCTGCATAGATTTTGCCTTATCCTCCATTTTCTTTAAAACCTCCTCTGCTTTAACCCCAAATAAAACATCCTGCTGTAGGGGCGCATCCAGTAACTTTGCTTTAACATGATCAGGCAGAGACTGTTCCTTTAACCATGCATGCCTATGTATAACAGACCCAGTAACAGCTGCTCTTGAGGAGGCTTCCAAGGCATCAAAACCACATTGTAAAGTATGATTGCCCACCTGTTCAGCTGCATGCAACAGATCTTGCATTTCCTTGAGTTCAGACTGTTGCGGGAGTGTGCCCATCTTTTGTTTTATTTGAGACATAAGGAATTGCTGGTATTTAAGCATGTGAAATTGACAATTTAGTGCTGTCATAGCTAGAGTGGTAGAGGTGTAAACATTCTTCCTCCACCTGTCTAGTGCTCTGGAGTCCCTTTCCAAAGGTACAGGATTTTTAGCCATAGAAGCCTTAGCCCCTTTGGGACCCTGGGAGATTGTCTCTGGATCAGCAGCAGGGCTTTTGTAAAGGAATTTGAGAGAGTCAGGCACTCTATAGTATCTATCTGGTTTGGCTGGAGCAGGAGGCAGAAAAATCTGGATTTAAACTCGATTCTGAGAAAACATCATCTACTATGTCCAAAACAGGGGGGATAGCAAGAGGTCTGTGCTGGGGAAGTAAAAGAAACTCCCGGAGCCTTTTCTTTGAGTCAGAGTAGTCCTGACCTTCCCAGTGGAAATCTCCCTCATGGTGTGTAAGGTTTCCCCAAAGGAGTAGTCTTCAGGGGGAGAAGCTGAGGGAATTGAGTCTTCAGCATCAGAATTTTCATAAGGGGGAAAAGAGTAATCCTGTTCATCAGAGGAACCTGAGGAAACAGACACCTGATCAGAGGAGGCATAATCCTCCTCTGGTCTAGGCCTTTTGTCGAGGGGTGGGGGGTTGGGAACCCCTGATCAAAGAAATCAAATCTTCAGCCATTTTAAGCATCTGTTTCTTAGGCATAGGGCCTTGACCTGGAGACTGAAGTGTAGGCTTTTTTGGTTTTAGAGGAGTCTTAAGCTTAGCACAAGATTTAATGGTGAGGGTAGTCGGTCTGAATACACCTTCAGAAACCGAAGGTGTTTCTGCAGCACCGGCTTCCACTACTGCGATGTCGTCGGTTGGGCCTAAGGAAAAAGGCTACGTCGGCCTAGAAATCTCTGCTGGGTGATCCGATGCGGCCTGGGGATCCAATTCAGCGGCAGCTAGGGGCTGCGTAGGCGCCTTACTGAAAACCGGAGAACCGGCAACCGGGCCAGCCGAGGCCTCGGAGTCCGGCTTGGATCTAGGCTGTGTCCCTATCCTTGCATTTTTTTATGCACGCCAGTAGTCGGTTGCTCTGACGGCATAGTGTAATTAAATTTTCTACCGTAGTGTCGTGCGAAATCAAAGCGACGCTTTATAGTTCGCTTATTGAACCTAGCACAAAACCAACAACCAGTGACGTCGTGGTCTGGGCCTAGGCAAGGTATACAAAAAGAATGAAAGTCCTTATGAGGTATTTGCTTCCCTCAAGAAATGCAATTAACTTTTTCTGACATCGGACTGAGGCAAGAAAAGGTTCCCCAATGGGGTACTTAGCTTTGAAGACTGCGGACTGAAACTCGATTCGAAAATCTCAGGTGTCGGCCGACCGGCACTTGCGAACTGCTTCTGCTTCGGGCACCGCGCGGCAAGAAAGACTGGGGAAAATGGCGTCGGATGCCCCTGATATACCCCTGGCGCTCTGACGTCAGGGAAGAAGCGACAGCAACCGACGCCGGACCAAGACTTTGGAATTCTGGCGGACTGCGGGACCGCCTGACGGCAGGATAACCCAAGTGTGATGACTGCAGCAGGGTAACACGATGAACATCTTGTTCATTTAAGTATCAATGCCCATATGTGCAAATGGATCCTGGACTTCTGGAATGAAAGACCTCAAACAGTATGTGTGGGCAATAACTCTTGGAAAAGCACGACAATCAACACAGGAGTACCTCAAAGCTGTATGTCGAGTCCAGCACTGTTTACTGCACTAACCCAAGGCTGTAAAGCTAGATTCAACACCAACCACATCAAATCTGTGGATGACACTATAGTCGTGGGCCTCATCAATAAAGGAGGTGAAAAAGACTATAGAGAGGAAGTGAGAACAGTATGTGTCAAATACAACCCCAACCTTAATGTCAACAAAACAAAGCAGATCATAATGGACTTCAGGAAAATACAACCAGTTCATTCTCCACTCATGATTAATGGCGAGATGGTGGAAAGAGTAAAGAGTACAAAAATTTGTTGGGCTTCACATTGCAGAGATCTATCTTGGTCAATATACATCAGTCATATAGTAAAATAAAGCTCATCAATGTCTGCATTTCCTGAGAAGACTGAGAAAAGCGAGTCTACCACCCCCATATCCTCTCCACCTTCTATAGGGCTACCACAGAAAGTACCCTAACGTGCAACTCGTCAGTGTGGTATGGGAGCCGCTCAGTTTCAGACCAGAAAGCCCTACAAAGGATAGTGGGAGTGAAGCTAACGGACTCCAAACTTTCAGCACTACAAGAGTTATACACAGCACAATATCACAACAGAGCTACAAAACTAATCAAGGATCCTGCACATCCTGCTTATAAACTGTTCACATGCTTGTTATCCAGCAGAAGATACCACAGCATGCCCTGTAAAACATCTAGGTTCAGAAACAGCTTCTTCCCTCAGGCGGTGAGGCTTCTGAACTTTGACAATGATTTCAGGGAAGCCAGACACTGGCAGGATATGGGACAGAAATCTTTAGGTGCAAATAAATGACAGACAGGTCAGATTCTAAACAAACAGTACACAGATTGCAATGAACGTGCAATATTTATACTAACTAGATCCTCTTGTAAGAGGAACTTGTGCAATAATAAATCATTCTGCTGCCAAAATTATAAATAAGATAAACTGTGGTAATACGTAGTAGAATAACCTGTCTAATGTGAAATGATGAATATAGGTCCATTGTATGTATTACTTTATGTATATGTCTTCTCAATTCGATCCTGATGCAAACAATTTAATTTAGACTGCACTTATCTAGGCTAAATGACAATAAAGTTTACTTTGACTTCGATATGAGATATGGTTCCACTGCCATGAGAGCTTATAACTGTGATAGCCAGTAAAAGGGCAGCCTTCCAGGTTAAGAATTTTAACTTGGCAGCAGCTGTTGGTTCAAATGGGGGTAGCATCAAATTTTCTAGGACAAAATTAAGGTCCCATGGAGGTGTGGGCTGTCTCCTGGGAGGTCTGATGTGGACCACTCTCCTAAGTAATTGTTTCATCAGGGGTGGAGAAAGATAGGAGGAAGAAAGTACAGTTGTGTACCTACCATAAATGTAGATGTTCGAGTGTATTCACTGTTGCAGTCATTACACTTGGGTTATCCTGCTGGCAGGCGACCCGCAGTCGGGTTATCCTGCTGGCAAGTGACCCGCAGTCGGCCCAAGTTCCAAAGTCTTGGTCCGGCGTCGGTTGCTGACGCCACTTCCTTGGCGTCAGTACGCCAGGGGTATAAAAGTTGCAACAGACGCCATTTTCTTCAGTTTTTCTTGCCCCAGATGTCAGGTGCCCCCAGATAGGAAGGCTGAAAAGATAAAAATATGCCAAACAACCATGCATATATTACTATAAACATTTTCTTCATCTACAAGCAAATACACCACATAGGTTGTATAGAGTTGAGAAGTACAGAATAGTCCTAGCAAAGAAGGGGATGGTGGGTGGGCAACCTGGACTGCAACAGTGAATACACTTGAACATCTACATTTATGGTAGGTACACAACTGTACTATGTTCACCGTGTTTCACTGTTGCAGTCATCACACTAGGGTAGAATCCTAAAGCTGAGGCTGGATGGCTGGGTCTAGATTGGATTTGGCGAGGCTAACAAGCCCTGCAGTGGCAAAGCCTGCTCTGGATTTGGAGTAGAGAGGTAGGTGGTAGTGCTTGGTAAATGTGTGCACTGAGCTCCAGGTTGCAGCTTCTAATATGTCTTTGGTTGGTACCCCTCTGAGGAAAGCTGCTGAAGTAGCTGCTGCTCTGGTAGAATGAGGCCTAATGCCCTTAGGCACAGATTTGCCATGTTGTGCATAACAGAAGCGAATGCAGTGTCCTATCCATTTGGAGATTGTCTGCTTTGTAATAGGTTTTCCTTGTGATCCTGCAGCATATACTACAAACAGTTGCTCAGTTTTTCTGAAAGCTTTTGTTTTGTCCAAGTAAAATTGTAGCTGCCTGTGTATATCCAAAGCATGCAGAAGTCTTTCCCCTTTATTCTGGGGATTTGGGTAGAAAGTAGGCAAATGAATGGTTTGGTTTAAGGCCACATTGGAGACCACTTTTGGCATGAATGTTGGGTTCGTCCTAAAAGAAACCCTGTCCTGAAGAAAAATGAGGAAAGGTTCCACAGCCATCAATGCCTGTAACTCTGAGACTCTTCTTGCTGAAGTTATTGCTAGGAGCAGAGCAGTTTTCCATGACAAGAATTTTAGATCAGCTGTGCTGGCTGGTTCAAATGGAGGCAGTGTTAGTTTTTCTAAAACAAAATTGGAGGTCCCAAGTAGGCACTGTTGCTCTCCTAGGGGCTCTTATATTCTTTGCCCCTCTGAGGTACTGTCGTAGTACAGGATGTGAAAAAATAGGAGGATCCGTATTGTAATGAGCTGAAATGGCAGAGGCATGGATTTTAATAGATGAAAAGGATAGGCCTTTGTCCAACATCTCAAGTCAGGTATTGCAAAATCTGAGGTATATTAGGGACCAGTGGGTCGAGCCCTTGTGCCTGGTTCCAAGCACAGAATCTCTTCCATTTTTCTGCATAAGATTTCCTAGTGCTGGGTCTCCTGGCTTCCAAAATTACATCCATAACAGCTTTAGAGAGAGGTGCAGTTTGAGTGGCTACATTATCTGCCATGCTGCCAGGTTTAAGGTACTGAGTTGACTGTGCAGAATCTGATTGTTTTGCTGTGTCAGAAGTTGAGGGATTTGAGGTGGGCCTTGGGACAAAGTCTTTAGGATTGGGTACCAGTGCTGGCGTGGCCAGTCTGGTGCAATCGGGATCATTTTTGGCCTCTCTTGTCTGACTTTTAGAAGCACCTTGGTGAGACGAGGCATCGGAGGGAAGGCATAGACTGTCAGGTTTTTTCCACCTGAATGATACAGCATCCGCTTTCCATGCTTGAGAGTGATAAGTCCTTGCGCAAAATTTCTCTATTTGGCAATTGTGAGGGGAGGCAGAGAGATCTATGTCTGGGCGTCCCCATTCCCTTGTTATCATGTTGAACACTTGTGCATTTAGCTTCCATTCATGAGGATCCATGAGATTTCTGCTTAGTTCGTCTGCCAGTGTATTTTTTGTCCCTGGCAGGAATTGTGCTTGCAGATGTACCTGGCAGGTCAGTGCTGTGTTCCACAAAGTCATGGCTTGTCTGCATAGGAGGTAGGAATGTGTGTCCCCTTGCTTGTTTTATGTACCACATAACTGTGGTACTGTCTGTCTTTATTAGTAGTTGTCCTGGATGCATTAGGTCCTTGAAGGCTGTCAGGGCATTCTACACAGCTAGCATCTCTTTTTGATTGATGTGAAGATGCATTTGTTCCTTGGGCCATGTGCCCTGAATACATTTTCCTGCCATATGTGCTCCCCAGGCATAATCCGATGCATCCGTTGTTATTGTCTGCCTGGCTGTAGGTAAGGTGAAAGGCTGTCCCTTGTGGTGACAGGCCTGGGACCACCATCAAAACTCCTGTTGTAGGCAGGGAATCAAGGTTATGTTCGTCTCTAGGCTGTGACAATGCTGAGTCCAAACACTTTTTAGATACCACTGTAGTTTCCTCATATGCAGTTTTGCATATGGAATTAGTAGAATGCAAGATGCCATGAAACCCAGGGCCTGCAGAATTTTTCTTGCAGGGAGCTGGGTCTTTGTTGCCATCATTTGAAAGTAATGAGTCAGTTGCCTTTGTTTATCTGGGCAGTTGTATTTAAGCTTGCACCCAGGAATATTATCTCTTGAGAGGGCACTAGTTTTGATTTTTTTTCTTTTACTGTGTACCCTCGGCAAATTAGCAATCTTTTTACAAACGCCAGGTGCTTTAGAAGAATGTCCTTGCTCTCTGCTTGAATAAGGCAGTCGTCCAAATAGGGATATATTTGAATTCCTTTTTGTCTGCAAAATGCAATTACTGGTGCCAGGCATTTTGTGAAGACCCTGGGTGCAGTAGATAACCCAAAGGGCAGTGCAGAGAATTGGTAATGCATTGAGTCTGCTAAAAATCTGAGGTATCTTCAGCACGACTGTCTGATTGGGACGTGCAGGTATGCCTCCTTGAAATCCAAAGTAACTAGCCAAGCCTCCTTGCCCAGCACGGGCAGAAGTTGTTGTAGTGTTAACATTTTGAATTTTGGAACATCCAGGAAAGTATTTAGGATTGACAGGTCCAGTATTGGTCGCCAGGATTTGTCTTTTCTGGGTACTAAGAAAAGTCGTGAGTAAAATCCTTGGCCCTGTTCTTCTTGTGGAACCTGTTGAATAGCTCCCATATCCATATGAGCAGCAATCTGTATTTGTGCCTCTGCCCATTGGTTTTGTGGCAGGTTTGGCATACCTTTTGGTTTTGGAAGCGTGTGGAAGTGGAACCTGTACCCCTGAGAAACTATATTCAGCACCCATTGGTCTTGGGTAATCATGTGCCAATTTTTTGAGAAAAGTGCTAGCTTTCCCCCTAGGGGTGCTGTCAACTGGTAAGAGCTTGGCATTTGCAGAGGGAAGTCATTGTGACCGTTTCCTATAAGGTTGTGATTTGTCTTCTCCTCCTTTGAGGGATGAAGCACCCCATTGTTTAGGTCTGTAGGAGCCTTGGGGCTGAGATCTGCCTCTTGGGCATCTGTATCTGCCTCTCTGTGGTCTGTCTGACACTGGAAAGGACCAATTTTTTGAAGGCCAGTTTCTGCTAAATCTAGGTGGTTGAACCTGTAAGAAATCTTTCACAGTTTGCATTGACTTTGCTTTATCCTCCATTTTCTTTAACACCTCTTCTGCCTTAACACCAAAGTATCATGCTGTAGTGGAGCATCCAATAATTTTACTTTAACATGGTCAGGTAAACTTTGTTCTTTCAACCAAGCATGTCTCCGAATAACTGAGCCTGTAACTGCGGCTCTACAAGAAGCCTCTAATGAATCAAAACCATATTGCAGAGTATGCTTTCCCACTTGTTCAACTGCATGCAATAAATCCTGCATTTCTTTACTGTCAGGACTTTATTTGTAACCATTTTCTGCTTTAACAATGACATGAGATACTGTTGATATTTAAGCATGTGAAACGGACAGTTTAAAGCTCTTACAGCTAAAGTAGCAGAAGTGTAAACTTTTTTCCCCCCATCTGTCCAGAGCTCTGGAATCCCCTATCTGAGGGGACAGGATTTTTGCAGTGAAGCTTTAACCCCTTTAGGACCCTGAAAAATTGTTTCTGGGTCTGCAGCGGGGTTGTTGTAAAGAAATGTATGAGAGTCAGGGACCTGTAGTACCTGTCTGACTTTACTGGTGCAGGGGGGTAAAGAATATGGAGACAGACTGGATTCAGAAAAAAACATCATCTACAATATCAAGCACAGGGGGGATAGCCAGGCGCCTGTGCTGAGGCAATAAAAGGAAATCTCTGAGCCTTTTCTTGTATTCTGAGTAATCCTGGCTCTCCCAATGGAAATGCTCCCTCATGGTGTGCAGGGTTTCCCCAAAAGAGTAATCCTCAGGCAGTGAGGCTGAAGGAATGGACTCTTCAGCATCAGAGTCCTCATAGGAAGGGAGAGAAGAAGAATCAGAGGAAATGGAAACCTGATCAGAGGAATCATAATCAGTGTCTTGCCTAGGCCTTTTGTCAGGAAGGGGATGGGAGCCCCCTGATTAAAGTAATAAGGTCTTCGGCCATTTTAAGCATCTGTTTCTTTGGCATGGATGACTGTTCTGGAGAATGCTGCACTTGTTTCCTTGTCTTTAATGGTGTTTTTTGACTTTGCCTTTCCTGCTGTAGTAGCTTTAATTGTAAGCTGTGAAGGTCTGAAAACACCCTCAGAAGCCGGTGCCTGCTCAGCGGCTCTGGACCCATCTGAGGGTATAGTTTCCGTAGGCCCAATACCTTCAGTTTCCACAGGCCTCGGTGTCTCCACGTGGCTGTCGGTTACGGACTGTGGCTCTGAGGTAGCGGGTGTCATGGGCTGCGAAAGCACCTCACTGAGAACCAGCAACTGGCCTGGAAGAGGCTTTGTCGGTTTTGGACCTCGAATGCCTATCTTTTTCTTTGTCTTTGCATTTCTTATACATTCCGGTCGTCGGTTGTTCCGACGGCATTATGTAATTAAATCTTTGTCCAAAATAATGTAAAGCAAAATCAAACCGAAGTTTAATAGTGCGTTTATTGAATATAGCACAAAACCGACAACTAGTAATGTCGTGGTCAGGGCCTAGGCATGGAATGCAGTAAGAGTGAAAAATCCTTATGAGGTATTTGCTTCCCACAAGAAATACAATTATTAACTTTTACTAACATCGGTCTGGAGCAAGAAAAAGTTTCCCCAACAGGGTACTTAGCTTTATTGAAGACTTCGGTTCTGAAATTCAATTTTGAAAATCTCAGGAGCCGGCGGACCTGCACTTGCAAACTGCTTTTGCTTCGAGCACCGCGCGGCAAGAAAGAGTGAAGAAAATGGCGTCAGTTGCAACTTTTATACACCTGGCGCACTGACGTTAGGGAAGAGGCGACAGCAACAGACGCCGGACCAAGACTTTGGAACTCGGGCCGACTGCAGGTTGCCTGCCAGCAGGATAACCCAAGTGTAATGACTGCAACAGTGAAACACGATGAACATCAGGGATGTCAGCCGAAATGGCAGAGGCGTAAATAAGGATGGAAGAAAAGGATAGGCCTTTCTCCACCAGCATAGCCAGGTAATCTAATATGAGAGAGAGATTGGCTGATTCGGGATTGTGGCCTTCATGCTGACACAAAATAGAGAACCGTTCTAGTCTTTACGGATGTATTGAGCTTGTCTGCTCAGGGAGGGCTTAAAGTGGTATTTTGAGGAATTATTCAGGCTGAGAGTTTGAAAGTCTGCTGGTTGGGATTTACAAACCTCCCATTGTCCTGAGTCAGAAGGTCCATTCTCTGAGGTAACTGCCACGATTTTTCACTGGATAAATTCAGTAGCAGAGAATACCAGTGCTGCCTGGGCCAGTCTAGAGCTATCAAAATGACTCTTGGGCCTTCTTCCCTGATTTATAGGAGGATCCTTGGAAGATGAGGCAGGGGAAGAAACAGATAAAGGAATAGGCAACTCCAAAGGAAGGAGGAAGTATCTGCTCTCCGGGCTGTGGGGTACTTTGCTCCTGGAAAAGCATCTTTTCAGTTGAACATCTTCATTGGTGGCAAAGAGGTGCATCTGTGGCAACCCTCATCTGTGGGAGAAATGTTTACCCAATGCAGATGACACTCATGGGTATCCAGCAGGAGTCTGCTGAAATGATCCGCTAGAGTGTTTTGAGTCCCTGGGAGATGCTGTATTATGAGGTGCAACCCAAGAGTGAGCCGTCACTAGACAACAAAGAGGTTAAGAGTGGGTGCCCCCCCTGTTTATGTACTACATTACTGTGGTGTTGTCTGTTTTAACAAGCAGGAGCCCTGGTTTCCACTATACTTTAAAGCCACTAGATCTTTCTGCACTGTCATCAGTTCTTTCCAGTTTATGTGCTTGTGTCTGAACTAAGCTTTCCACCTGCCCTTGGACTGAAGGTGTTGGCAATGAACTCCCCAGGCGGTTTCTAAAGCATCTGTGGTTAGATTTTGGCCCTAAGGGAGGATCCTGAAGGGGAGACTCAGATTCTGAGAACATGCCTCTGTCGACCATGAAAGTTCCTCTTTGAGGAAAGGAATCAGTGGGATTTCTGTCTCCAGGGACTGATTGCAGGCAGCACAGATTCTTGAGGTACCACACTGCAGCTTCCTCATGTGTAGCCTGGCCAGAGGAATCATGAGGATACAAGAAGACATGTAGTCTATTGCTCTGAGGAATTCCCTGGGTGAGAGCCACTGTCTCTGCATAATGCCTTGGAAGTATTGTCAAGGAGACCTTTTCTGGAGGAAGGCAGGCATTTTGAAGGGAGGAATCCAGAAGAGCCCTCAGGACAACTATCCTGGTGGATGGGTTTGTGTTGGATATGTGGAAATTTATGACTAACCCCATGAACGTGAGGAGGGTATGAATGAAGGCCAGATCCATGAGGAGCTTTGACTGACTTGTGGCTTGAATGAAGCAGTCTTCCAGGTAGGTGTAAATCCGGATTCCTTCTGTTCTGCAGAAGGCGATCACAGAAGAGGCTAAACACTTTGAAAGTTCTTATGCAACTAATTTAAGATTTTTTGCTAGATTGAACATACATCATTACTGGATACAGTCCATTCATCCTTTACCTATTTTGATTTCTTAGTTTACTGTTAGACAAAAACAGGGGAAGAACTGAAAACTGTAATTAACTGAAT